>NC_139404.1:85966782-86526166 GCF_905368555.1 Meleagris gallopavo | reverse complement strand
GATATGAGAGGGTGATTTTTTTCTATGATTTGCAGCTCTAAAACGGGGAGGAAGTCTACAGGCAATCCTTCAGAGCATCTAGAATATCAAGAAATCCTCTTAGGCTGTTTCTTAGTAGCATCATACAGCTACCGCTTCCATTCTTGTGTCAGTTTTTCACTGTTCAGCTTTACATATTCATTTACAGATTTCGTGGTATGTTAGGTACATTAATTCTTTAGCCAACTAGTGGAAAACATAAGGAATGTTCTACAGTTTCCCTTTGTCTCTAGGCTTAGAGAGGTGCTGAATTTCCTACATGAACAGTGACTTTTTTCCATGCACTAAGCTGAAAAGCTCTTGCCCCTAATTTGTAGCCTACATTAGAGTGTAAGCTGGCAGCATTCCTGTTCATACTTCGGCAGTACTGTTCCACCAGTGAGGCATGGCACACGGATCATGCTACCAGTCTAATCATGCAGTCGTAGGAGATTAGTTTTGTAAGAGACTCCACAACCTTTTTAGGCATTCTGCTCCCGTGCTTTTTCACTATCTCCATAAAGCAGCTCTTCTTCATGTTTGCATAGAACTTCGTATGGGTATGTTTTAGAACGTTTATCCTTGTCTTCTTGCTACACATCACTGAGAAGATACTCGTCTCATCCATTTGCCTTCCTGTTCCCTTTAGATATTTATAAACATGAATCAGATCCTCCCCTCAGACTTCTTTTCCCCAGGATGAACAGACCCAGGTTACTCAGCCTTTCCTCATAAGGGACATGCTCCAGGGCATTTATCATCTTTGTGGCCCTCTATAGGACTCCTTTTACGTGATCCCTGTCCCGTTTGAAAATTCAACACAATGAGTAAAAAGATCAGTGGGAAGCACACATTTAAGTATATCTGCAAAAGTGCTTATCTTCGACAGTTAAATATGTCTTCTGAAAACAAAGCTTAAAATGCTTTAATAGTGTCATTTTTTGATGTTTTTTTTTTTTGTTTTTGCTTCTCAGTATTCCGCATCAAAACATCATGTAGTGTACTGGGAGTTCAAGTGTTAATGCTCCAATTCCAGGCACCTATCCCTATACATTACAGAAGTCATGGGATCTGGCCCTTCCGGGTGGGGTGGCCTCTTACTTCCTAGCAGTGTGTGCTGGAGGGTGCTTTCCTGGCCGTTCCAAGCTTTTCAGGTTTGAATCGGTCTCGGGAACTCTCTCTCTCCTATTTTATTTGATTTATTAGTCTCAATTTCAATCAGATTGTGTTATCTTGCATTCTGATATCATAGTAAAATAAGTTTTCCTCCATAGATTGTTGCCGCTGTTTTTGTTTTCCTCCCTTCCTTCCCATTTTGTGGGGTGGGGAGGGGAGGGCAGGGGCCTATCACCCCCTGTCACGGGCGTAAATTGATCTAGTTAACTCCGTGACAAGTAGCTTGAAAACTATGAAAGAACTGTTCCTTTTAGATAGACAGGAGATAGAGTTTTATATATTTTTTTCTTTTCTTTTTTCCTTAAGCACAGTACAAGGGAAAAAACGACTGTGTACAGCCTACATATGTGGCCACAATTCAAAAATTCAAAATTCAAAATTTTCCTCAAAATCAGACTTGAGTTGCAACAGCATATCAAGATAAACATTCTATTATTCTGGTCCATCATGTTGTCACAAGTTTAATTTAGTCATAATTCTCATCTGCCTTTCTGTTAGCATTCAAAAAGAGTGATTCATTTTTGGATCAAAAATCTGCATATGATGTCACACAATTTAAAACCTAACAGTTACTATTGGGATACAATAAGCAAAATACATCCTCCTAATTAAAAGTGGTTAAAAATATTATCTCCTGCTAGATCAGATGAACTCTAAAATTGTTTCTTCAAGACTACTTTTTCCTGAACACTTTTCAAGAATCATTTCACCTGTATCTATAGTGCTGATATCCCAATTATTCGAGACTTCTCCATGAGGCTGAAATAGTTTGGGCTTTTCAAAGATTTCGGTCTTTGAAGAGCATCTAAGTCTAAAGGTCTTTAGCTGAATTATAGAGAAACTCTTCCCTGTACATCTACTATTTCTAACAGAAAAAATGCAAAACAAATGCTGAGTAAGGAAGTTAAGGAAGACAAAAAATCACTACATTTTTGAATGTCCAATGTTTAGACTGCTTCAGCTTCTTTCACCCAAAATCATGAGTTTTCTGTGAGATTGCCTGAATTCACAAGCTTCTCCACACTCAGAAGCAGCACTAAGCCAACTGAAGGCAGATGCCCTCTATCTCACACACTAAGGCTTGTAATTCAGGGGAAAACAGATGATCATCTATCTATTCTTACTTAATGCACCTGCCTTCCTAGCTGTGTCATCAGTTCACCCTCTTCCCTCTTCATTCAGGGAAGAATATCAAAGATTTTGGAAAATAGACCACATCAGAAGTTAAAAATATAGGTGAGATGAGATTCTTGCCCAACTTTGAATGCTAAAATAAAATAATAACAGCTCAAAGGAACAAGTAAAAGTATATTTTATTCCTGCATTCCTATTCTGCATATATATACATATATATAGTTTTTAAAATGAAAAAAAAAAACCTTTGGTCAATTACATTCTGAAGTTCTCCTACATGCCTGTTATTAAGGTTAACAAAAAATTAATGAAATTTTCAATAAAATATGAACCAGTGCAAAGACATTAGGAGTTAGATTTAGAATATGAAACTTCCTATCCTTGCAGCTGCACAATTTTCCCACTTAATTTACATAACAGATGAATTCCACTCAGATTAAAAGATTTCAGACTCTCTGTTCTTAGTGTATTTAATCATGAAGAATTACCTGGCACATTGACATTTTGCAGGAAATGAGATTTTGTACTTCTAGTGGGCTATTTCTTTTCATATTATTCAAGAAGAGACCAAACCGAAATAAATTTATATGCTTGCAATGAATCATGTTCTCAAAATCAATGTTTAGGACAATTAAATATCAACAGCAATAAAAAAAGACTAACTGTATATTTTTGTTAACAAGACATTTACAGTTTTAAATAACTTAAAATATGAAAGTTGGTGCTATTACCAGAATTAAAATCCCAGTTTGCAAAATGCACAGATACCAATCTATGAATATCTTCACTGATGCCCAGAATAGAATCCACCTGCTTCAAATTTTTCTGGATTATGCAAAAAAGTAAAATTCAAAGCACAACCCAAATACAGCCTTAGACCACACAAGCAGCCGAAAGAGAATTTAGATCAGTACATCTATCCTTGCAAGCAGAGTATACCATAAATGAACTGTCCCCAGCATATCTATTAGCAAGTAAAAGTAAGAAAGTCATTTTCTTAAAACTTGAATGCTATACTGGGGAAAAGTGCAATCAACTCTAGTCATTTCACACACCAAAAACTGCATTTGAGAAAACAGTAATAAAATATTCACCTAGATGTCATGCATTCATCAAAATAAATTCGTTAGATTTTTTTGCCATACTTCTGCATCTTAGCTCTTTAATGTTGTATTTTGATTACAGCGTAAAAAAAACAACAAACAAAACAACAACAATAATAAAAACCACAAATCACCAGGGAAATATACTGAAACTCCCAAATATAAAATTAAATAAGAACAAGTGATTTCAAGTGCCAAGCTTTGACCCACCATAACATAAATAGAAGGACTGTAAGTCTGTAATAATAGCAAGGCACAGTACAGGCAGCTTCCAGAGACAAAAATCAGTTATGCCCAGGATTAGGGAGAAAAAAGTAGAGATTTGATCAGACAAAATATGTGGATTCAATAATATTGGATATTCAGCCAAGACACTTGCCTGAAACTTAAAAATACAAAATAAAAATAAAAACAAAAAAGGTACTGTAAAGGAACAAGTCCTGGCACACACAACTTGGCATTCCATCTTTGAGGACTTTTAATTATATTTTAAACCAACAAAAAACAAACAAACATACTAACAGGCAGACAATAAATACGTAAAATAGCTGAAATAACTGTTTTATTCCTCTTTGCTATGGTCTTGATCATTATTCCTGAGGAATAATTGTACTTGCAGGGGACAGAGCCTTCTTGTAAGGACAAATGCGTTGGTGATTAAAACAACATTAGAAAACACATAAGGCAGTGTGGTATGGATATGTGTGACAGGTGCTTATCCCATATTCAGGTGAATAACTCATTTCTCAGCTAATCTTCAACTAAATCCAAAAAAGTATCTGGGAGTCAAGCTTCCAGTAGAGTCTGAAGCCCAAACCCACATTTAACATGATGTACTTCAGAGGTTATCTTTCCTGTAGAATCAGTCTCAGAACAGTTCCAAACAAACCTGCAGATCTCCTCTCTTGGGATTATTTCAAGTCAACCTACAATTTTAAGTTTATACACTGCTCCTCATTCAGGTCTCTCTGCAGTGTTTTATAATCAACCATAGTCTGCTGATCAGCCCTGAAGAGGTTTCATGAGCCAAAGTTAGTTCACTACAAGAGCAGAGATCTCCCTCCCATCCTTGTCTGGAGTTGTCAAATGCATTAAATATTAAGCAGCTTCATCATGCCTGAAGTTTCAACAAGATCAAGAAAGTGACCGTCTTCAGAAATACAATTTATTAAAACACTTCCCCACAGCAGGGATTCAAATAAAATAACTACAGGAATCTTTTAATGAGTTATGTTGGGACATGTATTTCCATAGATAGAAATAAGAAAAACCTCTACCAGCTTAAAAAATAAAAATTAAAAATAAAAATTAATCTCAAAATTAAAAATAAAATTAGATAAAACTGGAAGTATAAGATTTCACAGCAGGAAAACAATAAAAGAATACTCAGATATAAAAGTAGGAAGCAAGCCATTAGCTAAAAAATAGCTACATAAAAATAGTATTGTCATAAATAAACAATGAAAAGTTTGTTGCATTTTTTTACATCTCTTTTGAAGACCTTACTATTATGATGAGTATTCTGACTGAATGGGCAAATTTGCTGTGATATCTGTAAATACAGAAGGCAGTAATGATAAGCTGATGCTAGTATTTGTAATCAAATGCTCTTCTGAGGACCTTAACCAGTATTTAACACAATTTGTAGTTCTTCCTCTCAAAAGGAGATTTATTTGACACTTACATATAAACATGCTAAGTAAACCATATGTATTCTCTGCTGTAGATGCTGAGATACCAGGGCCATTTTTTAAATCAGAGGAAGGCGGCAAAGAAAACAAGAAAACTGGGAAGGTGTACCATGTGTCCACTGTGCTTTTTCCACTAATGAGGTCCCATACAGTCCATGACTTCAACATCTCATGGTGCAGCTGAACAATGTTGCACGAGCAGTCTCTCTCGCCCAATCCAACCCCAGCTTCATGGTGCGTAGTCATGGCACAGTAGTACAAAACCACAGCCATGGGCTAATTGCTGAAGATGTAATTAGATACAATCAAGGGATTATGAAGAAAATACTTGTCTGAGAAACCTCTTCACCTATCCCAATGAGCATCTGCTGATTATGCTCTGGCGATATTGCAGAGAAAAGAAAGAACCTGAAGGACAGATCTAAACCAAATATTAGGATTGTCTGCATATGCAGACATCTGAAATATCAAGGAAGTTTATTAAAAAATGTTTCCAGTTCTACATGCATTACAAAAATCAGGTTGAATATAACAGCGCAAGTCACTGGGACACTTTCAGCCAATTTCTTTGAACATCATGCTGCAAAAAAATAAATACAAAAAAACTACATACAGGTGCAAAAACTTCAGAACATTGTTTGAACTTTACCTGAAGTAGAAGAGTAGTCCTAGACTACAGGTGTATTTGACAGAAGGCATTCTGTCTGCTAATACAGAGAAGCAGTGAAGGTAAGTTTAAATTTTAATATTACCAGGAAGCACACCATAATGCACAATCCAGGCTTGAGACAATCTTGTTCCGTCAAAACCAACTATGGGCAACTGAAAACAAGAAAGTTTTCTTTGTCTCTAGATTAACTTTATTGTATTTTCCTGTAAAGATACAGATTTCATAGTCTGATCCTCCATTTCATAAGGCAACACCTGACAGCCCTACTGAGATTCCAGTTACAGATTGGTGACAGAATTACGCACACTGTATTCATTCTGCAAGAGTGGGGACAAAGAGAGTCCCAGCATATATATGGATGGTATTAACAACAAGAAAATAGAGTACATACATTTTAATGCTTTGTACTACATATTCATGTATCTCTAGTAGAAGACAGTCTGCAAATGTCCACCCAGCAGATTTCTATTTCAATATCACATCCAGACATAAACCTTAAATTCAAGCAATCTGAAAGTAGAAAAGCAATTCAAAAGCCAAGCATTATAAATTAAATAACCACATGCAAAATGTTTCAAAGCATACAGAAGTTCATCAAATCTGTCAGATATCATCCTAATCCAGGTCTGCCTGTATTATGGCTTTCAATTTCAATTGATAATTTTTATGCATATTGTTGGGAAATTTTTGCTCAAATAGGCTTGCTCAATTATCTTTATGCTAAAAAGAGTCAGGGAAGAGACTTCAGCTTCCTTTATTCAAATAAAGGGAGAGTCTACTGGAGATATTTTCTGAAAAGGATCTCTCAAAGTATCACTTCACAGATTCCCATTTACCCGAACTTTCCTACAAATTGTCCCTCCTCTGTTCCTCACAGGCTAAAGTATTCAGAGAGTACAGACTTCCTGGTCTGCCTAATACTTGTTCCCCCTTTCATGTGACCTATTAGGCCTGATCAGTAAATATAAAGTTTGTAAGTTCAAGTTGTCTATAGACCTTTGTAACTAAAGCCACATTTGTTGAGAGTGTATGGACTGAGTGGAGAGGAATTTGTAAGCTTCTGCACAACAACTTGTGAGCGAGCATATCTCATTTGTGAGCCTCTGCATAAAATGATTTTATTTGCGAGGGCATCTTCATGTTTCTTTTATCTCATGCACTCTAATAAACCAGAAGCCATAATCAGGAACTTACGAAAATATTTAACTCCGCATTTCCACTAAAAATCAGTAACAGGTTTTAGCAACAAAACCTGTGCACGCTGTTAGCACACTCCTCTCCAACCATCTACCCAATTTTTTTGTAGTTTTTGTGTTTTTTTTTTTTGTTTTGTTTATTTTTTGTGGTTTTTTGTTGGTGTTTGTTTGTTTGTTTGTTTGGAGGAGCAGGAGAGCAGAGTGGGATGTTGGGGTGTTGTTTTTTTTTCTAGTGGTGGTTCCTCCAGCTGTGTTTTATTTCAAGTGATTATTTTCTTCTTTTCAGGCACAGGTTTTTCAGGTGTTTTTGGATGTCTGAACTGTTATCCAGATGTCTATAACCAATGTGTTTTTAGGTGATTTGCTGGAAACGTAACAAAGTACTTTCATCCAGGCACTCCAATCCAGGCATAGATTTTTCATGTGTTTCACTTCCTGGGATTTATTTTTAATCTGGTAGATTTCTAGTTGTTTTTTCTGATCCTGTTTTTTTCCAGATGTGTTTTCCAGGTGTTTTTCGAGTGATTTTCTCCAGCCTTTTATTATATTTAATGCATTTAATACTAGGGTGAGTTCATTATTCTTTCTGGGTACTTTCTGTGGCATTTCTCAGGGTGTAAAAGCTATTTATTTCAGGGTGTTTGGCTTATTTTGTCATCCAGGTGTTTTGGAGATGTTTCTCACAGAAGGAAACTAAAGCACTGCACACTTCACTCATACGAAGAAGGCAGAAATATATTTATTGATATAAATAAATATAAGATGGTAGTTTAAACAATTATTACAGCAACTTAACAAGATTTGAATCAAGATTCTTAACAAGATTCTTAGTGAAGCTAGTATAGCTTAAAAACAACAAATCGCTTAACAAGGATCTATCAATAAAGCATCACCACATCCTAGATGAGTCTCTGCACAGGCATCAAGTAACCTTGAAAGGTGGTTTTGTTTTTGTGCTTTCCAGGTGCTTACTGCAGTTGTTCCTTTGCTTTCCTAGGTGTACTTTTTATTTATTTTCCAGGTGTGATTGGTTTTGTTGTTTGTTTTTTTTTTTCCCTCTGGCTGATTTTGTGTGGGCATTTTTCAGATGTTTTTAATACGAGTGGCTATTTTGTTAGTTTTGTTTCAGCTGGGTTTTTGGGGGGTGTTGTTTTTTTTATGTGAGACTAAGGTAATCAATGAAGGGGTTAAATGAATCTGAATCTTTTGACAGTATCATCACTGTTTCCATCCCTGAAAGAAATTTTGTTTCTTTGATCTATGCTTTCATTTTTTTCAGAAGGTATATTAAATAATTTTGTTGCTACACCTACAGTTTGCATCTCTCACGAATATAGTAATGGTGGATTTAGTTTGGTTGGATAATATCAAAACAATATGAGTTAATTGAAAATAGGAATATAAAAAAAAAAATCTACTGTAAAAATATTAACAATATACATTTATTCCCTTCACTCAGTTCAGGCATTCACGATAGATGATGAAAGATATTCATCATAGAATCACACATAGTAATATTCCGGACTGCACAAAATAACTGATCATAACTTCAAAATTGTGGAATTGTATGTTGCAAAAAATTACATTTGAGAGGATGGAAATTATACCATGTAACTACATAATTTATAATATTTTGTAGCATGAATATATTGGTAGATGTCTTTTAATCTCAGACTAATTACAGCAGAAAATAATGGCAGCCTCTGAAGGCCAACCTGAAATTTATCACTAGATTCACTGCTTCTTCCTACATGCCACCCCTTTCCATGTCATGAAACTGCTGGTTTTAGCTTTTCACTTTATTTCTGTACAAAGTCAGAACAAGGCAGAAAAGTGTTTAAGATCATTTTACAGAAGCAACCTTCTAAGTCGTATTTTAAACTTAAATATATATATATATATTTAATATATTTTTACAGTAAGGCTACTTAGTTCAAGAAGCTTCCACATGTGATTCTCCCAGTTAGTTTTAAGAGTTTTAAGTCAAGAACATGACATTTAAAATAGAAGGTATACTGATATTTTTATTTATGTCAAACCTTAATGTGTTTTGCATGAAAATTCAAGTACGAAATTACTTGGCTCAGTGCCCAAGGTAATTGCACTCCTTGTACTGTTTTCTTGAGTTCCTGCCAGAACTGACAAAGTAGGCATTTCCCTCAGAAAATGTTGCTAATGAAAACTGTCAAAGTCCTTCTTATTTTGTTATACTTAAGTTGTCACCTCACTTGGGTGGATTGCTAGATTTTTGTTTTCAACAATGTATGTCTTGGCTATGTACTCATGACGTAACAGTAACACCCTGAATCATGTCCCATTCCTTGCAAACAGTACGAGTAGAGGAACACCACCTTTTGGTTTTGAAGGAAAAAAATAGAAAAACAACCCCCTGCAGATTTTTAACTTCAGCTTTGGAAGCTGGAGACAGATAAACTATATATCTTTACTCAGCAAAGCTCAGGACAGAACTCCAGTGAGGGAGTTTCAACACTATTGTTATCAGGTTTCTGGCTCTAAAACAGCATGGCTCGTTTTCTGCTATTGAATCTTATGCTCACTGCAGACTAAGACATCCTACTAAAATTCTGTATAAAAAATTGAGACACATAGATATCTGGAAAGTCTGCTAGAAAGAGGTGAAGAGATGGATGTCAAGCTCATGTCACTCACATATTGCAAAGGTAACGGTCATACATATATTTATTCCTGAGTTATTGGTATTGCTTGTAGAAGTTTTGGAGAAGAATTGTTAATACATCCACACAGTCTGAAAACTACTGAAAACTATCTTTCCTCTCACCAGTGAGAGCTTCAATATGAATCCCTAGCATGGAATTCAAAGAAACAAACTTCCATTATGATAAGAGAGGGAGTCCATCATGACTGGTCATGATTCCTCCCAGGACTTAAGAGGTTTTGCTTCCTTACTCTAAATTCTTCATCCCTGCCTTATTTAAGAGCTTGAGGTCTTGCATTTCTCTCTGTCCTGCTGCACAGCTGTGTGGCTGAGAAATGGTTCCCTTTTGGTCGTACAATTTCCTGAGAACTCCACAAAGTGAATGCCACAGAGTTGATTGAATAAAATAAGCTGTCTACTGACTTTCCACAGAAAGGAAGCATGTAGCCTGATTAAAATCACCTCTGAATTTGCTAAAAGAAGACGGAATCTGTAGCCTCTGACTCCCCAGAGGAATGTGATACAGTATAGTTCAGGTGCACTGTGAAGAAGTCATCGTTTTTCCTGACATCTGGATAAAAAGAAGACTGTTTACTACAGCAACCAAGTGCACCATTCACACAAACAACATTTGTCAGACTGTCTCAAGGAGAAAAAAACATTGTTGTGCTCATATTCAATCAAACCAGAGGCAGGAAAGCCACAGGAGAACGGTGGCTTGGGGCTGAGCATCTGTCTTGCACATAATCCTAGTGCCACAAGTGCAGGAGGAAAAAAAAAAAAAAGAAGAAGAAGAGAGAGAGGGAAGGAAAGAAAAAAGAAAAACAACCTATGAGCTGAAAACTTTATCAGAAATAAGGACTACTACTACTTAACATCCTTGTTTTCCATGTCTGAAGAAGAAATCAAATACAACTATGTCATGCCACTCTGCAATACCTAAATTTTCCTACAAGTTCACATCTTGTATCATATGTTAACAAAAAAGGTATTCATTAAGCCTAGCAACGTTCCCTGTTTATTTTCTGCTAGCCTTCTGGACAAGAGTTCTGATTGCGTGAAACACCACACATAGCAATTATATTGACAAAAGATAAATTTTTCGAAAGACTACAATCAAATATTTTATGAGCTATGTACTATGATGGGATTTTTTTCCTGATTTTCATTCCACGTAAAATGTTGCATTAGTTTATGCTCAGGTCTCTGTCACATTAATATAAAAGTCAAGCACAATAATGACTCAACACTTTTTCTTGTGGCCACAGAGAACCTTCTAAGGGTGTGGATAGAAAACGCTTTACATACTCTAACTACATAAAAAAAAAAAAAGAAAAATTTTGGATAAGTTATGAAAGATACAATTTAAAGATTAATATACCAATCAGCGGTACACATCATTAACAAGTCTAAACATTTCTAGGAAGATACCGTACACAGAACTAGATTACACTAAGTTAATTTATACATATACGATCAAGTGAAGTGCAAATTCTCCTCCAAACCTTACAGTATATGAAGGGCTGTGATTTTAAAAGAAAATCAATTCTTGTGTCTGTCAAAACTAAATTAACATAGGAAGAAATCTCATTTTTTCCACAAGTGTCTAAAAGAAAGAAAGGCCGCGTATCCAAAGGAGTTATTTGCATGTTACAGTGCTGCAGATGGTGTCATGTCACCACCTCAGCCTACTCACCACATTTCATCACTCTACTTCCAAATCAATGATCTTGGAAGGCAAAAACATTACAACTGCATTCAGAATTAGGCATGATGTTTGCTTCTTCTGGCACTTCAGCAGAAGTTAGTTATCAATAATTTAGAAATCTAACATGAATTGTTTAGGATGATGCATTCTTTTTGTTAGTCCACCTTCAGACAAGAATAGAATGTATTTATAATAATGTATAGGAATTTGAAGTGAAAAAAGTAACACTTTTAAGTGTGTCACTGAGAAATGCTAAGGATTGAATGGTATATAAAAAAGTGGCCACTTAATGATACTGATACAAAGTAATTATCATCTTCTATTTCTTAGTTAATACTCACTGTAACCTCTTTTTATTACGTAATAGTTGAAGAATACATGCTTCTGAAACAGCCCTTTATAAATTTTTATTGTAAACTGATGAGTGCATATTGAGAAGGGGAAAGGAAATCAAGTTCTGATTTCCACAGCCCTTCCCCAACTTATGCTACATGCAAGCTAAATTGATTTCTAAAAGCATCATTAACTTGGGCTATGGACCTGAGCTGTTTCACAGATGATCATGTGCTCACTCTGTACTCCACACCAGCTGGAAGCTATGTAGTTTCTGCTAGTTTTGACTGACGCCAAGTTAATAAACTCTGCTCAGCAGCAGAAAATATTAGGTAGGCTACTGCACCAGAGTAATGGGGCCATATGCTCCCAGGCAGCAAAGAGCATGGGTAGAGACACGCAGGGTCAATTTAGGCTGAACATAGGGCAGGACCTAGTCTGCCTACTAAATACTGTGGTGATATGTAAGCTGAACAGTAAACCAACAGAGTGCCTATAAAGCAGAGTACAGCTCTTTTTGTGTCCAGTTGCTTTAGAGGAAGGGGGATAGCAAGAGTTCATCCTCATGCCTTAGAAAATCACAGAGGATGGTGTCATACGTACTCCGCTCTATGTTTGTCAACTGGATAGATCTTGGATGTGTGACAGCAGTGAATGCATTCCTGCTTACGGGATCAACTGGAATAGAGTTATGGTGAAAGATATAAACACTGCAATCTCAAAATGCAGTGCTCATTGTTTGTTTGTTTGTTTGTTGTTTGCTTGGATGGTTGTTTTTTTGTTTTGTTTTGTATTTCTGCAGTGAAGGGTAACTTTTGCACTGGAATGGGGACTTTGTTTTTCATACTCAAGTATTCTCCTGACAGCATTTAAATATGACTGTTGTCTTGAATTCATTTGTTAATTTTTCCCCACCTGAGATGAGTAGAGAGATGTCCTCAGAAGAGAGCATGTGCATGCTTGTGTGCTTAAAGAATGAGGAAGAGGGGAATGTTCTCTTCTCCTTGGCCAAATGATGTGACTGAGCCATGGCTGGACAAATTCTTGCTTTGTATCCCTGGTAGGCAAGAGCTTGCTCTGCCTCAGATTTGTTACATTCTGATCTAAAACTCACATAGATAATATTAGCTCTGGCTTGATTCTCTGTATTGGATTATATTCCATAAGCAAGGATCTCAGCAGAGAAACAAACCATGTTCCTAAGCAAGTTTAAAGAAGAACTACAGCTCTTATACTAATGGTGATGATGGATCTAAACTAGGAAAGCTTACAGATAGTAGGCAACGGAAAAAAAATAAAATAAAATCAAAAGTTAACTTACAAAGTCAGATTAAATTTTTGTGACGCAAATATTTTCTCAAATATTGAGTATTCAGTATTTGAGGGAAAAAAAAAACACTATGGAGTTTTTTGTCTTATGGGAGGTTTTTTGTTTTCTTGCTTGTTTTTTTATTCTTAAATGCAAATCTTAATGTTTGGCTAGCAGAATTGAAAATATTGCCTTGTAAATGCACACCAAGTGAATGCAAGGTTCTCTACAGGAAGTGAAGAACAGAAGAAGGAAAGGAAGATATGATTTGACCTCATTCTTTAAGCTTAACAACAGCAGTGTACTTGACTATCATTGCACAGTAAAGCATACAAATCATACACCTAAACAGTTTGGCTTTGAATTCTTACTTTGCTTTGACTTTGAGCAGTTATTCATACTGAATGTAGGAGCAGCTCATATTACACATTCATTAGCTCAGATCTCTGCAAAAATGACTTATGGTATGTTCTCACAGGTAGCGTCAGTGTTCTGTTCACTTGTAGTAAGTTATATCAGACAGCACATATGAATCTGTATTTTGAGATTCATGTCTTTCAACAACAGATTGCAATCTACATTAAGTAATCAAAGCAATAATTTAAACTACAGCATTTTGATGTCTAAGTCTCATTCATAGACAATATATTAAGAAGAATAAATTACCAACACCTTACTTTTCCTCAATATATTTTCTATTACACTTTAAGTAAAAATGTGATTAAACATTTCTACAAAGGCCGCAAACTCAACTTCCAACATAATATCACATTCCATAAGGATCACAGTTAAGGTCTCTCTTCTGCAAATAACATATTTTGATTCTAAATATTCTACAAAAGGTACTTAAGTATATGTATTTACTTCGACTTTAGATGGCTATCTATTATACCTAATAGAAAATGCATTGAAATCATAGTAAAATTAATGGCCAGGAAAAATTCTATCCTCTCTTGAAGACTACCTAAATGACTAGCTAATCGTCCCTACTTGATTTATGCACAATTCATTCTGAAACTGAAGAAACTGAAACTGTTTAATACAAACTCCTTAAAAGAAGGAAATTACTAAGAAGCATGTAATGAAAAATGACATAGTATGAGAACTTTATAATTTTAAATGAGACACTGTTAGTTTGAGAATAGCAATTAGGTGAATTCAGGGGAGATTACTGTTGCATTTCGGGAGACACCTGAACTAGAAAATAGAAGATGAGAATCTTTATGTAAAACTTTTGTTAGCTGTATTCATATTTACTCACTATGCGGTTGAAACTGACTGACATCAATACCCTGGACTGGAAAAGCTCTTAGGCCTTCAGCAGTCAACTATATATTGTAAACTACTCAATACTGGAGCTATTAAGAGTTCTGACATGATTAAAAAAATCTTTAAAGATTGTTTTGGTAATTGAATACTGAGACAACATATCAAAGCCAGATTCATTTAAAAAATAATAATAAATAAAATAAAAATAATTTCTTGTTCCTACACTTTTTGTGATATGATTTAGTGGGCACAGTGGGGACAGGCTGATGATCTTAGATCTTTTCCAACCTTAATAATTGTATGATTCCTTTCCACCAATCCATTCTTATTCATCTCCATCACTGTACTTGAAATCAAGCACAAGATCAACAATCAAGAGATATCCTTAAATCTTGTATGCTATGTCTATACAACTATCACAAATTTGAATAATACTTTTGTTATATCTTTGTTTTGTCCATTGAACATAAATACATGTCCAACTATTTCCGTAACAGATTGCCTCTTTCTTGCTTTTCTGACTAGTTGAACAGTTCGAAAGGAAAAGTACTGAATAGAAAAATTCAGTATTGCATCTTCTGTAGGGTACTCCACCAAAATAACTGGTGGAATAAATGGCCTACCTTCTACTACTGTCTATACTAAAATGCAAACAAATAAGATGTTTATGTATGTCACAATACTGTGTCCAAGATCCCAAAGACTCAGAATTTGAATGGAAATTTTTTTTGCAAAATAAAACTACTTTTTTTCCTCTCCCTACTTCTCCCCAAAAGGCATTAAAATCCAAATATCAAATACATACAGACAAAAATTGAACTTAATTTTCCTCAGGAAAACAAACATGCTTCCTAAGCAATTTTTTTTCCTGAATTTTTTTTTTTTAGAGAAAAATGGGATGATTGACAGTGCCTATAAAGAGGAAAAAAAAGAAAAAAGAAAATTTCATGCACTAAGCATCAATTCTCTGTAACATATATCCATAAAAGCCTGTCTAAACTCACTTGCTGCAGAAGACAGAAGCAAGGAATCTGTTTTGACTCCCAGATTCCTAACTGCATATCTGTCTCAAAGTACTGTTTTACATGTTGCTTTCAAAAAGACTAAAAATACACACAATTGCAAATATGACAAATGAAATGAGTCATAAGGAACAAGTTGACAAATTCTCCTTTTTTATTTACCATTTTGACTAACAAATTAAATTCAGAGTTAAGCATTTCAAACTCAATTATGAACAAAAATGATTCCAAATGATTAAAGGAAATAGAAATGGTAAAATCTATCCTCATCTTTGGATTACTTTAGTCCACTAGAATTATAAAGTCTTTTGACTTACTGAATTTCAACATTTTGAATGTCATATGAAGATAGTTTCACCTGCAAAAAGATTTAAGGTACTTAAAACCAGTCCACGTAAAAATGTTTCTATATTACTTTTATTTATTATTCTTATTTTTTTTAACTTCTGGGAAGGATATTTTTGCAGAATTTCTCTCTCTGTATTTTAACAACAAAGGTAAGACTTTTTTTTTTTCCAAAACACTGAAGGTAAGAACAGAATTAATCACAGAATTGCTCTGACTGGAAAAGACCTTAAAGATCATTGAGTCCAACTGCAACTTAACCATACTACCCTAATTCTAACAACCCTCAACTACATCGTGTCCCTGAGCACCACATCCAAATGGTTTTTAAGCACATTCAGGGATGGTGTCTCCTTGGGGAGCCTATTCCAGTGCTTAACAACCCTTTCTGTAAAGAAGGTTTTCCTAATATTCAACCTAAACTTGCAATGGCACAACTTGAGGCCATTTCCCCTCGTCCTGTCAGCTGACACCTGACATCAGTGAGAAGAGACCATCCTTGTTCTCACTGTAAGAAGGGTATGCTCCCAGAAACTATTAGCTGCAGATTCTTCCTAAGTGAAGGCTATTTACTGGTATATCTATAGTTTAAAAAAATCAAATGTAAGCATGAAGAAGTGTTATGGAACAGAATTTAATCTTACTATTCAAATCAAGCCTATATGATCAGCAACATGGATTTATTTAACCATAAAACCCACCACCTAAAAAGGCGCAGAAGTATTCTACAGCAGGTTTCTGAATGTAACAATGCACAGTGATGGTACTTTGTTGTGCCAGGATGCTCAGATAGGAGCACATTAGATGAACGTAGATACTTAGTGTTCCTGTTGAACATATAAAGTATTCTTTCTCATCAGAAAACATTTTGTGCTTTGAGAACTCTAGGTTTGCACTGGAAGAGTATAATCCAGCTATTCTACATTTGTCTTTCAGGGTATCACTCAAAGAAAACTGCTGAATAGGTCAAGTACTTAGTCTATGATCACAGTAGGTGTGTGGAATTCAAAAGGACACAAATCAGTTTTCCAGTATTTCCTCAAACATCTTTGTGGACTCTCTGGAGTGCCATAAGAACAGAGCAGTCCCAGGAAGATGCCATTTGGCACTCCAGAGTGTTCTCCTTCTATTTGCAAAGAAATACCACAGGAACAGTCTGTTCTTATAGTGAGATGGAAACTAAATCTCTCCACAATATTTTCAGTGCCAGCCAGCCCGTCCCCCATCTGTCTGTCAGCAGGAGAGAGAGAAAACAAATGAAAAAAAAAAATGGAAAGGAGAAGCAACCAGAATTTGGGCACGGGAGAGAGCCATCTGCTAGAAGAACAAAAAAAAAAGAAAAAAAAAAGAAAGAAAAAAAAGAAAAGTGAAGAGAATTAAGCAAAAAATTAGCAGAACAAAACCATGGCAGAAAATGTCAAGAAGAGTATAGAGCCACACCACAACTCCTCCTACCTTGCCCGTTTCTTCTGAATAGCTTACAGCCATTTCTTGCAGCACTCCATTTGTGGGAGTAATCCCACAACATTTCCATAATAGCAACTAAGTCATAGTTTTCCTGCCTCACAATGGGCTTCAACTCTTCCAGTTTGTTGCCCATGCTGTGTGCATTGGTGTAAATACACTTCAGCTGAGCTCCCTAGCCCCACCCCTAATCCCATCATCCTTCCTCTAAACTCATCTCTAGCAGGCCTGGTTTTATTCATTTCATCCTTCATATGTAGTTTAAAGAGCTACAAGCCCAGACATCTCCGGGGCAAGGATCCATTTCCCCTTTTGAGACAGGAGAGATATATCAGCAGCCAACAGGCCAAGTGCTGAGTAAACTGACCCATGGTATGAAAAAAAAACAACCACAACATTCTTTCAGTTGCACCAGCCTCTCGCTCGTATTTACAAGAAGGATTTTCCTGCTCCTTACAGTATCCTGTCCTGCCACTGAAAGGATGGGGGAAAATACAACCTGTACACCTGCTCCATCCACTAATTGCCTCAGTCCCCTGAAGTCTTTTTGATAATCCTCAGGCTTCTCTGAGCAACCTCATCAATGCCAGCCAAAACTATCAGTAAAGAATAATAATCAGAGGGGCAGTCCTGCATTTATGTTACTTATAAAAACACTGAAGAGAACTGGCCCTAAAATGACCCTGGGGAACCCCACTAGTGACTGGCCGCTAGCCTGATGTGACCCCATTTACTACTGGCCTTTGAGCCTGACCGAAAAGCTAACTGTACACAGACTGTATGAAGTTTTTGTTCAACTGTACACTGGCCATTTGATCCATAAGGATATCCTGAGAAACAGCTCTGCTGAAATCCAAAAGATTTCATCTACTCTCTTTCCTGAGTCATCCTGATGGGGAACCTTGTAACTAAAGGAAATTAAGTTTGTTAAGGGGAAGTATTTTCTCATCCACCTATGTTGGCTGTGACCAACTGAATTTCTAACTTCAAGGCTTCAGAAAACAAGCACCGTAAAATTGAGATTAGCATCAGTTGAAAAGAGTTTATCTCTTGCTGTTGAAGTAGGAGCAGGTGACCTGCAGATGTCCCTTCCAACTCATGCAGTTCGTGCTTCTGTCTTTCTGGAAATGCTCCCCGGCTGTGCGGCAGTGGTGCTCTCAGCATTCTCAAAACACAGAACCATTCTCCCAGAGAGTTCTGTGAGGACGCTCACTCACTGACAGAGCATTTCTTCACACAAGTAATTGATTGGCATCTGTGCACCAGAACCCAGGAAGTGTTTGGGACAGGCAGGTTATCCACTCTGCCCTCAGTGAATACAACAAGATCCATCAGTGGTGCCTCTCACTTGGGCCCTGCTTCAGCCTACTCGATGCTCAGGAATGTGTCCGATTCATCAAGCTGCACCCCAAGAGTCATCTCGATGGTGAAGGTGCAGTTGGAGGGGGTGGTCAGCCGGATCTTGCATGAGCGGTGGGAGGGCAGCAGCTCCAGGCGGCAGTCACGCGACTGAGGCAGATGCCTCCAGGCTGCTTTCACCTGGTCCTGGAGCCAGAGCGCGCTTTTCTCCACGTGCAGATAGGAGCCCGTGCAGAAGGTGTCAAGCAAGCTGGGCCCCTGTTTTTCCCTCAGCTCCTCCTGATCGTGGTGCAGAAAGCAGAGCATGTCCCCCACCGACTTTACAAGGCAGTAATTTTCTAAAGATTTTGTTGCTTATTCTTTATCTTTCATCCCTAAGTTTAGTGGCTCATCCAAATAAATATGTAATTCTTGCCTGGTTTGAGCAGGGTAGCTCCTATTACTTCATCATAAATTATCACATCTTTTCATTTTAATATTAAAACTGCTCCTAATTTGTAGTCAGTCTTGTGCAAGCATAAATATATCAAATGTACAAGCATAAACACATCAAATTGGGAAAAGTAGTTGCAGATATCTTTCTACACTTAATCTGTCAGATTTTACTGTCTCACATAAATTATTACAGCTCTTCATGACGCACTCCTGGCAGTATACCAGAAATCAGTTACAGAAGAAAACATACTTGTCTTGAAACATAGCAGGAATATTTGGCAAAATACTTCTGTGCATGTACAGCCTTCGATGTTTAATAGTCTCAACACATATTTAGAATTCATATCAAGGTATTGGAAAACCCTTCAGACATATTTATAATTCACAGTATGTATGAATCCATTTATTCAGATATTATTGATGTCTGTTCTAGAAACACTTGCAAAAATCATAATATTCTCAAGATGATTGTATATGCCATTTTTTAATCTCATTACTTTCTTCTTTAAAGTTGTCCTCTAAAATAGACTCAATATTGTCAATATTTCCTCTACTAGACTTATGTCATACTGAAGTGGGTTTTTGTTTGTTTGTTTGTTTGTTTCCAGTAGATTGATAGTTCAAATAGGATTTTGGGACTTAAAACAGTTATCTAAATGTTTTGCTCAAATTTTGTAAGTGATACCTTTGTCTAATGACTTTTTTTGTACTACTGACTAGACTTACTCAACTGGTAAATAGTATGTGATTTTCAAGAACAATTTCTAAATATTTATTACAAATATCAGTTTAGGTTTTTCTGTGCTGCAACCTGTCCAGGGCATAGATTCATGAAGAAAGAACACAACAGTCTTTTAACTAAGTTTAATTGATTTGAGTTTGAGACCAAATTTAATATTTGCAGAATGATTTTTACACTGTTTATTTAGTTCTGCTGAGGTGGCTATAAAGCCATTATGCATAGCAAAGAATAATGATATTTTAATATGCTCTTAACTTCTCTATATAGACTGATTTTTTTTTTTTAACTAGCTTACAAACTTACATAAATCAGAACAGAAAAACATTACCAATTATTAATATTTGAGAATTAGAAAACAGAATGACATACATCCTCTCCATCATTACTGTTGTGGGTAAATTCAATTAAAACTTTACTTTCTACTGTTTACAATAAATTTTCCAACCAGAAATTATTTTTCAGTTCCAACATCAACAACCAACATTCATTACTGTTGGCTGTAGAAAAATATAAGCATTTAGAGCATTCAAAGACTTGTACATTCATCTTAAAGGACAAGGGTAGAAAGGCTGCAGGTGGTAAATCAAGCTATGTTCGCTTACTGTTGCCTTTAAAACAGGAGTTAATACAATGCCTTTAACTCTGCTTTGTACAGATGACAGAGTCCATAGTGGTGATCTGACATTATTATTCAAGGTAAGTTGATATTTCTTCAGTTGTTCATCCAGTTTACATCAATATTTTGGGGCACTGCTAGAGCCTAGGGTTACTGCAACCTATCATAACTACTGGAGCTATCTATGATGTCATAGTACAGATTGCCCATTTAGCCAAAGTTTAGTGTGTTGTGTATTTAAGATGCTTTTAACAACTAAGAATCCCCTTCCAAAGGGCAGATGTTCTCTTTCTTAAGGAGGAGAACAGCACAGCACAGGTGTCTCGCTACGATTTATAGGAGGGAGATGAGGTTCTTTTAATATTATATACCCGGCGTGAGATTAAGAAACAACGGTTCAAATGTTGGTCCGACCAGTTTATTATAATCCTAATCAGGGAGACGGGGAAGGGAAGGAGGGCGATAGAAAAGAGAGGAAAGAAGCAAGAATTGCGTAAAGCGGGGATAGTCACCACCAGGATCCAGCAGCGATCCCGTTGCACGACGTTTCGATGGTTCGAGGTAGAAGCAGCAGGGGGGGAGAGAGAAGCAGCGTGGCCGGCCTTGGGCAGCAAGCAGGTGGCAGAAGGAAGTCGCGGAGCCGATCCAGGAGGAAGCAGCAGGACTCAGGTAGCAGGCCCAGGAGAGTCCGCCAGCACGCAGGAATTCCGTGGTGAGGGATCTGATGGCAGACACCTTCCCTCATGGTTTCGGTTCCTCCTTTTTCTCCTTTTTCTCCTGCCTACGTGACATCCCTGGGCGCTTGAGCAAGAGTCATATGCTATCCCCCCGAGATGGCCATCATCCTGAGATAAGTCCACACAAAAGACCGCTTCACAGCTATTTAGCTGCAGCTTATCTTCCTCTCCTTGCCCCTGGCCTTGTCCATCAAAGTTCTCCAGACAAAGGATTTCACCACCTTTGCCCAGGACTTGCCTGGACTTGTATAAGTCCATCTGTGTCCCCAGCAAGCTTTGAGACACTGATGTTAGCAGAATAATATCTTACAACAGGATATACAGACGAGAACACTGATTGTGGAAACAGGTCTCTCTTGTTCACTGTATTTAAATCTGGCCTTTATTTTCTGTTTTTTTTTTCTTTTTTATTTCTGTGGGTTTTTTTTTTTTTTTTTCCCCTATTGTACAAGAACATAATACCTCAATAGGGAATGTAAGAAATGGATATTTACTATTCATTTTCATTCTAAGGAAGCTGTCTAATGTATAGCCACACACCTTAAACATCTTTATTGTAATTTTATTCTCTTCTACTTACCCATGCCTGAAGTTTAGCATTGTAGAACAATATAATGAGCTGTTGCCTCCAACAACTGCTATTGAGAGCTTATGCTTTGGCACTATGACTGATAAAGCCACTACGCATGACATTCAACCACATCTTATATCTACAGTCAGCTGAGCATATGCAAATGCTGACCAATTTATCAACTCATGCCTAATCTTTCTTTAAACGCAGGAAATGTTAATGAGAGTAACACAAAGCAAAAAAATTGCTAGTATACTAAACAATAATCTAGCCTTTTTACCTCCTTCCCAGTCCACACCATCTCAGACTTCATGATTCTTCTGTAAACTTTCACTGGTCTTTCATATTTTTAATGTATGTTTCTAAGTAAGGTTTTCCTTTTGATGTTCACAATATGGGAAGTTATTGTTTCTAGAGATTCTTCTGTACTTGTTTTTCATCTTTCTTCCCTATTTCATGTGACATTTTCCATTAGGATGTTTTTGCAGTTGATGGCAGGTACATTTAGCAATAAAACACTGTGAGCTTGATTAAATCAGAAATTCTGAGATCAGCTGATAATGTTGTAAAGAGAGAATAGCACAGAAAAATCAAATTTCACATAGCTTAAAGGGAAATTTAAAAGTGGACTACTCAGTGAAGTCAAATTTCGGACAGTGTTTTAATTGCCCTCTCTGGCAAAAGAAAACAAAATGAACAACCAAAAATAATGTTCTGTGCACAAACTTGGGAAGAAAACAAAGACGCCTTTACTTATAGGACATCAGCAAAATCTTATCTGTGGTTTAGAGCCAGCATTACATAGCCTAGATTAATTGTGTTAGATTTACTGATCTTTGGAGTATAATGCAACAGTAAAAAAACATCTCTAATTATGGAGTAACCTTGAATAAATCAAAGTAACCAACAAGTTAATAAAAAGATAATGTTAATGTTTTGTTAAAGACGATGGAATTAGAATTGGTGTTTCAATCAACTGTCTTCCCACTGCTTCTTCAAAAAAAAGTCTGAGAATCTATTTTCAGGCAAAATCTGCAATATTCATTTCTGAAATATGTCTGTTATATTTTGAGAGAGAATCACTGAACATTTCATAATTGTATTTTTTGTGGTGAAGGATTGGGCTGGAATTTGAACTACTTCTGCTCCCAATTTTTGAGGTATGATAGCACTAAGAATTAGAGAGAATTCTGCATCACAAGAGTAGTCAGAGGAAGAACCTTCTCTGTAGGAAAAAAAGCTATATATAGGAGTTGAACAATGATGATTTGCAGCTGAGATATAATCATATATTTTTTTTAATCTTAAAAGTCAAAATTATATTTTCAACCATCTCAAATAAGAATGCTAAACATGGTATAAATTGTGTTTAAGCCAGCTTTTTGACTCAGGGGAAATTAGCTGGGGTAGAATTAATTTCTTCTTCCACATTATCTATTAGATTATAAGGTTCTTACTGCTGATCACATTATATTTTTTATTTACAGAGTACTAAAACTTGAGAAAAAGTAAAGAAGGTCCAAACATAATAATTTCCTATCATAAATATGATGAAAAAACACTGTTTTATTCATAGACATCTATATGAAAATAACCATATGGAGAGGAAGAAGAGAAATGAAGGGAAAGAAAAAATCCAGAAGTTCTAAAAAAAAAAAAAACACAAGTGAGATTTCCATATGATTTCAGTGATCCACATCAAAAGCCCAACAAATACAAAAGTACTGTCTGTTCTCCAAAACTGTCTACTTCTGTAGACTTTTGATTCAGATACAGTGTGACAGAGAAAACAATAAGAATGTAAAAATTGCACTGTGCAACTTCTCAGATCTTTCGGGTAGTTCTATGTAAGCCTCAGCATTTAACACACATTAAGAGACAATTTGAACAAGTATCTAAGCATCTAAGGTAAGAAACCTCTTCTTGTAAATTACTTTGTCCTTACAGTTTGTTCTTATTTCTATCTTATCTTTAAAGATGCCATCATCAGTTTAGAGTAATTTCCAATTCTAGAATGTTGTTTTTAGACAGAGAAAAATGAGAAAGATGCAATGAAAAGTGTTATGCTTCAGTTTTAACTTGCATATGAAAAATTAAATTGTTAATTTTTACAGTTTTCTTTGCAACTACTTGCTCTCAGTAAAACAACTTATATAAGCATACTTTTGTAACTGCATTTGTCCAAACACATCCAGATCACTGTAATGACTGGCAGAACTCACATTGACTCACAGGGTTCGTCTCTAAGATCTACTGTGGTAAAGAACATTTTCTGGGGAAACCACATGCTATGTTGAAGAGAAGTATGATTAACATTTTATGAAATTTTCTGTGTCTGCACTGTTTGTTTAATGGCATGAGTGCTTTCTTCATAAAATCATTTATTGGTGGTTTACATGTATTCTGGATTCTATAGCCACTAGCCTTTTTCATCAATTTCCAAAGAAGCAACTCTAGAACTTTAAATGACTAATTTCATAATCTTATCCATTTTTTTTTAAATTATACTTTGAATGAATATAACTAAAGCAACTGTATCTCTGTTTACAGACATTTAGCCATAAAAAAAAAAAGAAAAATAAGCTCATTTCAAATCTTAGTCAGTGTATTTATCACTCTCAAGCTGCCAAAAATTGCTATGTAAAATCTGTCAACTTTTAAATGCTAGCTACCTCATATTCAAGGACTCTTTGAGGAATATTTCCTTGAGTTCTATCACACATAACTACCCACCTATCCCCAAATCCTGCCTATACACTGAAATATGTCAAGTACCAAGATCCTTTCAGTGTCTAAAGGAGGATATAAGAAAGAAGAGGACAGACTCCTTAGAGGATCTGCTGTGATAGGAAAAGGGGAAATGGTTTCAAATTAGAATAGGGGAGACTTAGATTAGATATAAGGAAGGAGTTTTCTTACAATAAGGGCGAGAAAGCACAGAAACATGTTGCCCAGAGAGTTGGTGGATGCCCTGTCTCTATTTATTGCAGGGGACTTGGCCTAGATGGTCTTTAAGGGTCCATTCCAACTCAAATGATTCTATGATTTTGTGACAATTCTATAATAAATGAGCAACATTAATCTATCACATCTGCAGAGCTACATAGGTACTTTTTTTTTTTTTTTTTTAAGAAAAAAATGAGAACAGAAAACTTGTTCCCAGCCTTAGATTTCTAAACTTCTAAATTATTTCTCAGAGAATACTTCCCCAAGTCTTGGCTGCTAGGGAGATTGTAGCTAATGATTCTTGCAAGATGTATCATTAATCACAAATTCAACTGAAAAAAAATTAAAAATCTCACCCACCAAATCTCCATGCTGTGAACATTTTTAAGACATAATTTCTGCAAGGATCATATTCTGCCACTTCAACTCCACAGAGCAGTACTTCGGTCCTAAGGAGCAGCTCTCTTTAATTAAAGAGATTTCTTTAGGCAGGGAAAGATTAGCCACTCTGAGTGAGAATAGTGGAATTCAGCCTGAGATGACAGGACAGTCTTTGCAATGCCAGGTTAACATATTGTTTTATAATACCCAGGAAATGCATATTTCCTGAAACAAAAAGAGCTGTAGAAGAACAAGTGCTGTCTTCATTTTAGCAAGGATGCTGCTTTTAATTCATCTAATTGTGTTAAACTGCTAATAGGCTAATTTGAAGAGCCCAGCACAATCAAGCGACTGATATTTAATTAACAAAATTGTGCTTCACACAATGCTGGACAAGGGGTCAATCCTTAAGTAGTTCCCTAGAGGGAGAAAAGCATTATTAATGTTGCAGAAATTAATTCTTCTGCTGCTAAATAACATTGATTGGACAAGACATTGTTGTTCCTTAGTTCCTTCCTTCAGCATAACTTTCCCTTTTTTCCCATGCCAGCTTTTCTATGTAATTGATACTTATATATTTTCTCACCTGGATTTTGCCTTATATCTCATTTTAAGAATTTGAAATTACATGTGTAAACTCAAACATGGCTGAACTCTGATAGTGTTATTCAAACAAACTTCTGCCTTGGTGACAGTAGTGTCATTGGTATTAATTTACCTTGTTTGTGAAAGTTCCAGAACTACGTCACCAACATGGCTGCATCTGACTTTAGAGGATTTTATACGGCATTAATAACGCTAGGCAAACTTCAGAGGATTCATATAAATGCTTGAGAGTTCAGCCACTATCCCAGTCAACACATATGTCTCAGCTTTAGGGTGAAATTCTATAAGGGCTGATTACCTCAGTTCAATTTTATTTCAAGAGTCTGCTCAGAATGAAGAAAGGTAGCAGCATCCAGCCCCCATTTGGATAGCATGCATAGAGCTTAAGTAGTGAGAAGCTGTGGGGAATATTAATGAGCAAGAGGAGATTGATTGAACAAAAGGCATTTTAACAAGCAAAGAAAGGCTCCTTGATGAACATATTCAAGAATCTTGGCAGGCATGATTTCATAGATAGAACAGAGAATAATTTTTAGTCAGGCAAGTTTCTTGCTCCTTAAATCAGAGTAATCTTAAATAAAAGTTTACTACTGCTTAGCTGCAGCAACATCCAAAAGAATATCAATGAATAGCAATGAGGATCTTTAAGGTCAGTTTTTTATCAGGCACTTTCTCTTCTTCCAATTATAAAACCTACTCCTGGGGTGGGGATACTAAGTGGAATAAGCCTTAGTCAACAACCAGACTTCTCAGTTAGTTGTAAGAGTTGATTCTGGCTCAATATTTTCCATAGCTGATATTCTAATTGTTATCCTCAAACATTTTAAATTAAATGACCTTCTGTTATTTGTGATATTACAGTTATTTGGTGATGAAGAAGGGTTCAGTGAGTGAATTTGCTAAAATGAATGTATAAACTTCAGGATGAAAATTTAGTTACACTGCATACAACAACTGCAGACTTCTCTTTCTGACATTTCTAGTTCTTATAGGTGTTAGCCTATGGACAGGGTTCAAGAATTAAATATAACACCTTACTATTTCAGAGATAACAGCGAATTTCTACAACATATGTGAATGATTCATCACTATCACTCAAAGTGTAGACAATGCTTGTGCAAAAGGTCAGGCAGGGCATTTTTTAATAGAAAAAAATAATTAAAAATCAATTAAAAATATAGTGGTAGAGCAGTGAAGTACACAAGGGCATGTTATTTCAGCCTTCAGTATTCAAAGAAAAAGGCAAATTGCACTTACATTCTATCAGCAGGTAGGATACCAGAAATATTTATGCATTGAACATGATCAAATTCCTTTTAAACTTCAATGGTATTTACCAATAGGGTCTTCTCATTTCACAGCGAAAAAATTTTTTTAGATATTTCACAGATTTGAAAATATTTCCCTTGAAAATTGTCACTTCCTCTCTCTTTTACTGAGTGCATTTGTATGATTCATCTTAGGCATATTTTAGAGTTGCATCAATGTAACTATAGAAAAAGAAGTTTGATGGTATATCCTGGGGAAGGAGGATTATCAAGAATATGAGCACATCCATGATCTAAATGTAGGAACTATGAAAATTCTTTGCCATCAGTTGTGAATCAGCAACTGTGTTAAAACCACCAAGCAGAATTCAAAGTCTTCATTATGAGAATAATTTCAAGTGAAAATATCTGTAAATCCCTTTAGAATAATCATACTCTTAAGCTAAATTATTCATAATTCTACACACCTCTAATGTATTTACGTAGAACAGTGTCTGAATCAAAAGATAAACCTTTTTCTCTAAGTGAACAATATCTTAATACAAATATAATTTTAATTGACATTTTATTTTAAATTGAGCCTTCCCCATCTGCTCTACTCTCTTATTACAAACACAAACACACACAAAAAACATGATTCTGAATCACATCTTTAAAATTTAGATAAAGTTATTTAAATATGTGTATTGGTGTTCCATACACTAACCTAAGTTAGCAAACTTTTTGCCAAATTAGACTGAAGCACGCAAGTAGGCATACATGAAGCATATTGCAATAAATTGAATTTAGATACAACTAAGTGGCTAAGTTCCTAATTGTAATTTTCAAAATTTACTGAACAGTATTAAAAAATAATAATTAGGAAACAATAGATGTTACTGTCCCAGAAATGCTCAAGCAAGCCTGTATCTTTCTATAAGAAAAAGAGTGATAGGAATTATTTCAGTAACTAAAATATGTGGTTTTATTTATGTGCTACAGGACTGTGGTGTTTCAAACACAGGACTGAATTTAAAGTTTACAAAATTCTACATAGAATCTTAAATGCAAAGGTTAGCCTGAATTATTTTTTTTTTCTGAGATATTAATCACCAGGCTCCAAATTCATAATACAGGCTTGTATTTGAAACTTTCTGAGATCTTGATGAAGAGAACCAGATGTTAAGATGTTTGATAATATTTCATGAGAAAGAGACCTTCCAGCGTCCAAGACCAGTGCAGGCAAACTGTTAAGTTTTCAATTCAGAATCCCTAACTGAGAGGAACATCCTCAGTCTCTTAATGACAGACTTCATGGTTTCTGTACCGTGGTGAAACCATTACACAGCTTCTTCCAGTATTTAAAACTTAAGCTTATAGAGATCTTAAATACTGCTTTTCTTTAAGGAAGGAAGAAGGAATAGTTGATAAGCATTAAGAATTTTTTTGATGGCTGTCTTACATTTTTATAGAAACATAGAATCACAGAATCCTTAGAGTTGGAAGGGACCTCTGAAAGCCATCTAGTCCAACTCCCCTGCAATGAACAACGACATTCACAGCTAGATCAGGTTGCCCAGGGCTTTATTCAGCCTCACCTTGAATGTCACCAGGGACAGGACATCCACCACATCACTGGGCAAGCTGTTTCAGTGCCTTATCACCCTTACTGTAAAATATTCTTTCCTTATATCTAACCTAAATCTACCCTCTTGTGCAACTATACTCAGAAGGAAAGAGGATGGAGAGATGGATTTTCTTGATACATGATATAGGAGAACCTGTATGTATACAACCTTCAGAGACATGACCATAGATGACAAGGAGCATTTCAGTTTGTTCAAAATCTGCCATTAGGCTACTGTTGGAAGTGACCACAAGTGTATGGCTGCCTTTTTACCAAGAACTAAACTTCACCTTCACTGTTTCCCCAGAGTTCCTTCTCAGAGAGTAGTTGTTATGAATGGCTGTCACTTTTCATTCTGCATCCCTAGGCACACACCATGTTTATCTTTACAGTTATTTATCAATAATGTAAAAAATTAAAAAAAAAAAAAACAACACATTATTAGTCTTCTTGCTTTGTTAAAACCTGTTTGCATTATCTTTTCACAGTGAGATAGCACGATGTTCAGACACTACTTAACACTATGTGGTTCAGTCATAAATGCCAATGGCAAATTGTTTTTAGCTCCCACACAAATTCTTTGGAAAATGAATGTGAGTCAGCCACATTGAGGTAATGTGCTGCTAAACATGTCAGCAGCCCACAGAAGAAAAATCCAGGAGTACGCACAAATTGTGAAATTAATGATCATGTGCAAATGGACTTTCTATTAAATATGCACAAATACTTTATTTTTCTTCCAAAAAAGAACAAACAGGTAGTCAAAAATAAACATCCTAAGTATATGAAATACAATGTTCATACTTTTACAGGTGGTAAGATGAAATACAAATATAGGAACCTAGACTGATACCAACATAGGATTTCCTGCTGGTAAAAGATGTGGTAATGAAAAACAGTTTATAGTCTGAGTGATAGAGAAAAGATGCTCAGTACTGTCTCTTTCTGTTCCTGCTAGTAGAGGTAAGTTAGCTTTGTCATCCCTAGATGGACAGTGAATAGGTGAAGAGGTGTCAGTGTGAGCTTTGCATTAAGCAACTAAACATTGTGTGGCATGTTTGGCTTTTGGAGAATGATCCATCTGTCTGTTCAAGTAGAAAACAGGCTTGTGTATCCTGTTGAATAACAAATACAGTTTCATCTTACGATCATGACAATATAAGAAATTTATTTACATATTTGGCTTTTTATTTTCTTGCTGTTGCAATAACATGCACTTTGGCCATATTATTTAGCACTACCTACTTCAGCAACAGTAAAACAAAATATAATTTTAAGCTTATCAATATTTCAGTCACACACAAAAGTGAGAACAACCATCTTGTCTGTGCATCTTATCAACATAAACTCACGTTTAACTAGAAAAGAAGAGGAAAAAATAATAATTTTTCTTCCATTGCAACATAAAACAAATGTAAGATAAATGTACAAAAGAAACAGGCTCTTAGAAAGGTGAGATTTCTCTGGTAACCTACATCTGTGTAAGATGCATTCGAAAACTAATAATGAAAACCTGGCTGTACTTAGGAGACAGAGGAGCAACAATTCAATCACACAATAATACACATGGAAATATTAAAAATACAAGAAGTTGTATAATGCAAGTGCTTGATATTAAAGGATCGTACAAAGATTTGTACTGCTGTAACTGGGAAAAGAGTCAACCATTTTGTAAAAAAAATTTCTTCCCGTTTCTAAAAAGGAACATCCAAAGAATCTATCTGGATTGTTTGACTGCCTGTTACAATCTGATTACTTTCACTTATGTAACAATTTTATGCCAACATGTTGAGCAAGCAGCAATCAACAGGAACAACAGATCATTCAGATAAAGAAAAAGATAAGTGATCCAAACACAATAATTAAATCAAGGAATTAATGAAATAGGAGGGCAAAGACAGATTTAAAATATAATAGAGAGTGAATAATGGCAAAACAAAGGGGAAAAGCTATCTAAAGACCTACATTTAATGAATAAAAAAACTATTTCAAGATAAAAGGGATAAGTGGGATGTAACAGATAGATAATGAGAAGTTTCTATAATATGATTGCAAATAAAAGAAAACGATCCAAATGATTTATCCTGGATAAGCATATAAAGCTCTACCTTAGATTTTAAAAGTGTGTGAAAATAATATACATTGCTCATACTGATAACATGAAACACCTCTACTTCTGTACTTCAGAATGATAATACTAAAATTCTTACAGGACTTATTATTATCATGTGAGTTTGGAATGAAACTGTTTTTGATTTCAGAGTCCTCTAAACAGTTAAACTTTCTAAGTTGTAATGGATTTATTTCAGGTATGTTTATCATTTTCTGTTTTCATTAATTCATTAAAAGCTTCTATTAAAGTGTCTACTTTTTCAAAACCAAGCATTTTTGTGTCATAATAATATTTTCTTCATCGTTAGGTATAGTTATAACTGATTAAAGCATTAATGTCTAAAATCCAGTCTTCACATGCTCATATCAGCACTGATACACCATCATTATTAAGGCTAAAAAATAATAATAATTTAAAAAAAAAGATGGAATGTATACACGAGTTAATGTTGTCGTAGTCTTTAGTAATATGCGGAATCTAGGATTGGCATAATAAACAGGATATTTTAATTCATCCTAAAATGAATGCATACAGTATCCTTGTGCTGCACCACAACACTATGTATTAATATCTATTATCTCAAAGGTACAGTTGTAATGAACTGTAAATCCTGTGCATCAAAGGTTAATTTTCTTTCGTGGTACACACCAGAGAACTGTTTTTTAACTTTTGAGTTTTGATATGATTCTTTTTGTTTGTTTGTTTTTCCTGTTCCATAAGCATTCAAGTATTAGAATTTTGCTTCCAAATATGCCTAGTAAATGCCTAGTTTTCTCAAAGTCCTAGTGCACAAAATTAAAAACTGCTATTTTACATGGTACTTTGGTTCCAATAGATTTATTTATTTTTCTTAGGGTAAGAGAGACGCATATACGTGCAAACACGTAAGTACATATTTTCATATATTTTAATTTAATTTAAGGGTTATTAATAGCTAAGAATTTTAACTGTGCCTCAACAGAGATGCCTTAGCAGATACAATAGATGAAGAATTTAAGTTGTAGCACTTAAGCCACTCTGAGAAACTCCTTCAATGCCCAAATATTTGAGAGGGTAAAACACTTTTCTTCATACACACATTGAGATTAGTTCTCTCAAATAAGCAGGATACTTAGTGCCTCATTAGAGAAAAAGATACAAAAATCTACATCTACAAACAAGTGATCAAGATTCAATGAAAAAGGTTGGATTTGGATGACAAGAAGAAACACCTAACTAAGTAGGGTGTCAGCTGGGCATAGAAACTTTTTTGCTTTGGTATTTATTAGATGCAGCCATAACAACTATTCATACGAAACTAATTGAAACTGTAATGACTGATGATGGATATTTGGCTTCAACAAGCATCATTTCTCAAACAAGGTTTTTTCCTTCCCTTCATTTCATTTTCCTGAAAATCTATGGATGTTCTCATTAGGAATCTCAGACACAATAACAAATTATAATAAAGTTAGTATATCACACTTACTTCAATATTTATACTTCCCCTCACATTACTAGGATCAAATCATAAAATCTATCAATTTCCCTTTAACAAAGGCATCAGAATCAATATCCATTACTGGACATTTCAACTTAAGGTATGACTCTCAGCAGCACTAGTACAGGCTTAGCTCAGGCTCAACAGTGTTTCCTGTGTGTTTAATCTTATTGGTACGTTATTTGATGTGCTACCTTCCATTATTCTATCAGAATTATTTCAGATTTTTAATTGGCATCAGTGTCAATGAATTGAATTTTTGTTAAAGTATTTTATTGACCTCACTCTTGAAGGAACAGTTCTTTGTGCCCTCATCTGAAAGTTACAGGCAATTTGTGAACTCAACACACTATACATGTTGGTACCCTAGAACCTGAAGGTGCAGTCAATAAATTATATCATCTATTCTTAAAGGAGCTAACAGTTTCATGGAAAAAAAAATAGTGCTTCTTAACATAATGGCCCTGACACTGCAGATTAATGAAGACAAAATTTCAGAATAAATGTTACAGATTATAAACTTGGCTGTCTCATGTTTTGAGGTCCAGTCAGCATCATATCCCAGTGCTTTACCCCTTCAAGACATTTGTGGGAAATATCACTGCCCCCACTAGTGCAATGACAGGTATTACAACTGTTATTTCTGTTCATAGGGACATTTTTTCCTTAGAAACTTCAAAAAAATTGCAATCTACGAGACACAGCTGTCCTCAGCAAAATTGAATGGCATTTCTTAGAAAATTAAATCTGGAACTATCTGCAATGAGAATGGGTCATAAGGAAAACCTATACTCATCTACAAGATCACAAGCAGGGGTTTAAGGCTTAAACTCTAACTCACAAATTACTTCAATTCCCTATTTTAATCCTGTAATGATCAGTATTTGAGTTAGGATATAGAGTGGTGTATCCAAGATTGGCACAACATTGGGACTGGAAGGGAAGGAAAGGATCTCATTTCTAAATTCTGTAATACTTTTATTCTGGCCTTTGGAATATATACTTTCTCCAAAGAAATGGCATCTTTATTTCTTCCTCTACTGAAGAATCCATAGAAAATTACTTCCTGTTCTAATCCTAAGTTCTGGAGGCTAACTAAACATGCTGTGCTAAGCATCATACAAAAGCAGCCTTAGTTTTTATTTCCATGTAGGTCACTAGTACGACAGCCATGGATGTTTCCAATATAAGAAATACAACATCGTGTTAAATTTTCACGCTGCTAAAGACAAATGGAATGCATGGACATTATTAAAAATCATTAAAAACCTCCCTGAATTAATTTAAATTATTTTTTCTCTTACTCTGAGGGCAAGTGGTGAAAGTGAAACTACATACATATTTTTCTTGAGAAATACTGAGAGCATGAGGGTATAATGACACGAAAACATGCATGGGAGATTTATTTACCTCTCTTTATTCAAGATAGAAATTAGGACGACAGAGCTGGAGGTAATCAAGAAGTTCAACAATTCCAAACCCTGTGTTAGCAAAGCACTAGTAGACACAAGCAAAGCACTGTGCTCTTTCTACTCTTTCCTCTCAAGAGCAATCAACAGTGTGGGGACTCATTCAGGCAGTAGGATACCACAGTAAATTGTGCCTCCCAGAAGAAATAAAGTATCTTAATGCACCACCTTCTTTTGGAGATGTCTCTGATTTTTTCAGTTTTTGTTGTTGGTGGTGTTTTTTTGTTTCAAAAATAATTATTAATATTCAAAATATACTTGAATAGCCAGCATCAAGTCACTGATTTTAGTCTGTATTCGTTATACCACATATACTTCTTCTGCACCATATATAATTCTTTTGGTTATGGAGGTTATGGAATGTTTCTTTTTTGGAAACATACATGAAAGAGTAATGAGAAAGAAATGGCAGAAAATTCTTTGAAAATCAGGGGGCTTCTGCAAAACCTGTAAATATTGTCATGATTGAAATGGATTTGAATACTGCCAGCTATTAAGATTTTCACTCTGTAAAAGACTAGACCATACAAGTTATAGGCAAAGAAAATTTCATTACACATAGACTTTGGGTTAGAGATTTCCAACTTTGATCAAAATAAATACTGGCCAGGACAATGAATTAGTACTCAGAGTTAGCATGGAAAACAGCTTCAACGTCTGTGATATGGAAAGAAAAAAACTCAGTAAGAACAACAACAAAATACAGAAAGACTTTATGCTCATGATCTGATTTACCAAGTAGAAGTAGCTTATGAGTCCCACACACAGGGCAGCGGCACTGGGAAAAAGGCCAGCATTATTGCTGGCATCAAATGCAGCACAGCTAAGGGCTGTGCAGTTTTAGTGCTGACAGGATGGCTCTCCGCAATTTCTTCTGATCAGTGCTGGAAGACTCAGAAGCACAGTGAAAACCTGTCCTTAAACAATACCTCACTGTTGCTTCCTAGTAGGCTCTCCAGAGAACATCCAAAACACCTCTCCTCTCATTTTAAATTAATTTATTGGAATCTTCCTTTACTGGGTCTTGGGAAAAAAAAATCCTAAATTTCACCCAAAGTTTTGTGAGTTTCTTCTCTTCCATAACCTAGAGTGTTTTAGCCCTTCTTCAAATTTCTCACACTATTGTACTTCAAGAGAACAAATATTTTCTCTATAACATACTGAAATATCACATAGGAATCACATGAATAGTATTCAACTACTTCTATGCACAGTGCATACATTGCACGACCAAACCAAAAAGGACATGCATCTGTTGTCAGAAGATAGACATAAACATTCTTCTGAATAATAATTCTATTCTCAAGGCATTTTCCTTCTGTTTCAAAGTAACACATACAGAAGGAGCCAATATTGTACTAAAATCTTTGTGCTTGTTATTGCAGTAGGTTCTTGGAACTGTTACTTGAAAGTCAGTTGCTGAAATCTGGTACTGAGAGCTGTCATCTGCTGCCTGCCTACAAGCTGCCGGTAGGTTTTTGTTTCTATTGCTATGGAAATGCTATGCTATGGTTGGAATAATTCAGAGAAAAAGAAAGAAAAGTATTTTAAACAGTCAGAGTTCTCAAACTTTGACCCAAGACAGAATTTGTCATTATTATCCATAAAGGTCACACCTAAAGTGTCAGGCAGGAATAATGTGTGGCATTCCCCCTTATTCTGACCCCTCAGTTGTGAAAACCACAAACCCAGACATTGCATCATAAAGTCTTTCTGAGCTATGTACCTTCCTTCCCAAGGATGTCAGGTATGTGGGGGAAGTATGAATAACTGAATTTTGTCACATCTAGAAGCAGGACAGAGATGGACAATGCATTAAGCATTGTATCCGGAAAAATGTTTGGCAGCTTCCACAGGTAAAAATCACTTCTGGTCCTGCCTGATGATTCCCATATTGGATCCATAAAATGTATTGAACTACACAAGCCCCATTTCTTGTTTCAGGTATAAATTCTTCCAAATAATTGAAGAAATAAATTCTTTCAATGCCTGTTGTGTAGACTTACGTAGTACTACCGTTACAGTATTATGAAAGAATAAGAATAGGAGTCAAAACTTGTCCAGCTTTAAGGTGGAAAAAAAAAGATCAAGTAGCCAGCTCCTATGTCTGTCAGGTACTTAAACATTCATATAGATGTTTTTCATTACATCTGAAAGTGATGGACTGGAACCGTAATTTCTAAAAACACTTATTACCATTCTTTCTTCTAGTTTTCATCTCTGATATTTCAAAAATTATTTCATCTATTTAACTTTATACATTTTAAGATGTCACTAACTTGTTACACACCCTTAGGTTTTCTAGTTTTTTCCCAGGTATTTCTCACAGTTTTGAGAAATCATTTAGATTTCAATAATCAGCAGAAAGAAAACTTCAGTTTAATTACTTATTTTCATTTGTTACTGATGGCCTTGTAGTTAGCTTGTATATTTATGTGCTCCTTATTAATGGAATTTAATTGAATTTCTCTGTTGATAACTTGGCCCTTTGCTCCATGTACAGTTTTCACAGACTTATCAGATGCTGTTTTTTTCCCCTTTCATTTTTCCATTTTTTTATCATACCTGAGCTTTTCTTTCCCCTCTGTTAATTCAAGCGCACTGAGAGATGTGGTGGTGCTTCTCAGTGAAATGTCCCCTGTTCTATCCTATCCATAGTTTCTAAGTCAGATTGTCTAAGCCATAGGCTTAAACACATTGAAGCTTCTGCAACACTCTTTTTCTTAATTTAATACATCGTCCAAAGAGAACAAGCAAATACACTCTGTGCCTAGGTATGTTTTCTAATTTCTCAAAACATTACAAACTACAGCCGTAAGCACAGACTGTTGGATTAACTGGAAGATTAAAAAAAAAGCAAGTGCATGTATATTCTGCTCCTCATCACTTTAATTGGTACCAGAAGATTTGTGGAAGCTAAAGCCTAATCTGCAGCATATTGTCACCATAAAGTAGTCTTAATTTCAGTTATAAAAAGAAATACTGCCAATCTTGATGCTTACTACGCATTATTTTGTTTGTTAAACTACATACTGAACAGCTAAGGTAGAATTTAACAATGTAAGGATGAAAAAATAAAATAAAATCTTATCTCTCTGTGACACAGTTATACCTGTCTGAATACTGCTTTAAAAAATTCAAGATCTTTAATAAAAAATGATATTATTTGACACGGTGTTTTCAGCCCAGTAGGAATAGCAAAGGGATACCAAAAATATACATAAGGTTTCCCAACCATTAGTTGTCCCTACCATTTTATATTCAAAATGAAACAATAAAAATAAAGGTGAAAATACTAAGAGGAAAAATAATGAAAATAAAAGTAGCCCCACAACTAAGCATTTTATTCTAACTCATGTCACAACTGAATGAAAAGGCATGGAACTTAAAAATAAATCTTTATTTGGTTCATGGTATTAGAAAATGTAGAATTATTTTCTTGTTTTTCTAATCTTATATGTAAAATGAATGGATTTCTCGAGGTAGATATAACTGGACTCTCAAGGAAGAGCAAAAGTGATATTCACTTCTCTGCTTGCTGAACTTGGGAAAGCATATAGTATCTGCACCTGCAGACATCTACCCATGCTCTAGAGTTCACTTCAGAGTAAGCCTGAAAAATATCCTTGAATGAAACTGCTTTCTTCTTTAGCGGAAGAGGTCCTCTTTGAGAACTTCCTGTGACTAGGAGGTTCTCACGGAAACTGCAAGAAAAAAATAAAGTAAGCATGATTAAGGATGAAGAAGGCGAAAACAAGGACAAAAGCAATACTCAGAGAATTAGGAGATGTAAGAAAATATTCAGGGTAACTGAAAGAAAAGAAAGACGCAGTATCTTTCATTTAGTGCAATTATGCAAAGCAATGTTGTTTCAAAAAGTGCTACTAAAAAGAGGGAAACATGAAAAAAAAAAAAGGAGTTTTAAAGAAAAGAATGAAATGAATTCAGGAAACTGTCACAGAAACATACATAAGCTAAAATTTAGGCTTCAATCTGTTACTACAGTCATTCAGATACACATCTGTTGGCAGTTGCATTTTCACTAAGTTATTTCATTGCAGCGTATTGTTAAGGCATCTCAGAACATGCCTCCTCTCCCAGATCTAGCAAGCTGTGTTTAGAGGTATTTATTTCACACATTATAACCTCAGATTTTTTTGCTATTACTATTGTCATTAGAATGATCAAATAGTAGCCACATACAGTTTTGAGTTTCTGAAGTTGCTTCAAATCTTTACAGAAACTTGGACAATGTAGGTCTTTTCCTAAGACCAGGGGAAGATTTTCATCCCTAATAATTACTTTATGGGTAAGTCAATTGTCAAGCTCAATTTTTCAGTTTCATAGTGACAATAAAACTTGTCTGTAATGGAACTGGCTTTAGGATAGGCTGAATAGATTCCAGTCATCTTTGCCTTTCAGACATCTCAAATGACACCCTATCAGACAAGATGCCAGCAAAGCAAGGATGAAGTAAAGCACAATTTGATGTTCCTGATTGACTCAGCTCTCAAGAATAAGGGTTCCAAAATATGTTTGGAAATATACTGGATAATGTAATTAGGATATATAGAAGACTGCCAATCCTACATAGGAAAGGCAAAACAGCATGATTTTTCTGAGCACCTCTGAAGGGTTTTCTGAGGATCTGGATTCCAGTTCTGGAGGATTCTGTAAGGACTCAAGAGTCTATAACTGAACCATTGTGAAAAAAATGATGTGGACCAAGAGCAAAGAGAAGGGAATTTTCCACTGTCGGTCTCCAAATACAGTAATTGCTTGAGTAAATTTCACATTTCAGTGGGTTTTTTTAATTATTATTATTTCAAAATAGGTCTAATATTTCATGGCTGATGGCCAACTTATGTCTTTCCAAAGACCTAGCAAACCCAACAGCATATATTAGCTTCCTTTCTCTAAGTGAAGTTCTCTAAAATAATGCTCCCAAAATAATGTCTATCATTTTCTGCTAAACTTGAAGGGCCTGTTCTAATAAGTACGTATTAGAAAAAGAGGTATTTTTTAGCGACTGTTGTTGAAGTCACTTTTGCATGTCACATACCAGTAGGGACACAACTCCACTGAGTGGTCCTCTCAGCTATTTATATTCTATGATTCTGCATAAAATGTCTCTAATTCCACTATTACAGGCAATAATTATCCTATAGAAATTTATTCCCCAGCAGTACCAGATGAAGAAAACCTTACCTAAACAAAGATTTGCAAAAATGACTCTTCAGTACAAACACTGTCATCCCATACTTCATATATAGAAGTTGATAGAGTATAAATGATTTTGGCTCTTTGGAAAATTCTACAACGGAGGTACCGCTTGACAAATCCTGTTGCAACAGCATCTGTTCTCTAGTGAGCATATCTTAGAGAGCCAATGACAGCTCTCTCATTAGTGCTTTGTTTCAAGAGGAGCATGTAACTAAATTCTTGAAAGCCAAGATTTTTGCCGTCATGAAATGTGGGACAGAATTTTCCATTCACAAGAAAATGCAGTTCTTTCTTGAAAGGAGGTATTATTTTGCTATATCAAAGGGCACAAATGTAGATTGTAGAAGGAAGAGTGTAGATCCTGAGAAGTCCTAAGGAACAATCATTAGACTTGGAGTAGTGATAATGAAAGTGCAGGACAGGTTCATTCTAAACATTTCCTTTTGTATTTTATCTCTGGCAATCTGAAAAACTGTGCTAATTCTAATCCTCCACACTTTATAAATTAGACTGCCAATCAAGTTAAAGTATATGGAAAATTTACGATGAAGATTTAATCATTTTAAAAACATACTGTCATCATTTCTGTGGAACTTTGATAGGAAAAAAAAAAAAAGAAGTATTTTATCTATCTGTATATCAAATGGTAGATTCCACATCCTGCAGAAACATGGTAAAAGAACATAAGATATTTCCATTCTCCAAAGTAATCTATTGTCAACCGTCAAATGAATGTTAGAAAGATAAGTACTCAAGCACTTAAAGTGTCCAGAACAAGAGAAGCTATGGCAAAATCTACAGTATTAGACTGAAATATTATCATGTCATTGCTTTCACATAGAATTTTAATTGGACTGCATAGTGAGTGCAAATTACTATTTGTGATTTGTTGCCACTACTACAGTGTTTCATTACAGTAAAGTAGGTTTTGAAAAAATACTTAAAGAGATCTGCTTCATTTTCTGTATCCTACTGCAGAAGCTCTCTGAAAAATGGTAATTGCTATAACAAAAAGGTCTAGCTAATTCTCACTGTTCCACATTCATGCTGCTATGCCAGAACATAGAAATTGATAGGGCAATTGTTTTACAGTGTTGTATTGAAAAATAACAGATGAAGATATTCTGATAGTTCCCTGGCAGGAAAGGGAGAAGTGAAGGAAAAAGTCTATTTTAATCTTTTAACACCAGTTGAGAGAGGCACTGCTCTCCTTTTCTTCTTTAAAATTTGGCTTCTGAGGAGAAATACTAAGAAGAACCTGCACAGAGAAGAAACTGCTGTAAAAACAGCTGAAGTATAAACCTCTGTGTGCTGAGAGAATCTCTTTATTGCATTTTCCTGGCAGTATGCAGGCTGCTCTTTCAATCCAGCCTTGTCCTTTCCCGTTTGTCAGTCTCAGTGAATTCACTCTTCACTTTGACCTCTTCTTCTCTTCCCACTTTAGTTTTTCACTTTCTTTTTCCTCTGGAATGTGTCACTCCATTTTTAGAATATCCTTCCCTAACTGAAGCTGGCTAGAGAAAGCAAGTATACAATATATTTAGTCTCTGTAGAAAGTTTACTCTGTCTTGTTTTGCTACTTTAACACTAAAATTTCATCTTTGTCATAAGGACTAAAAATATTCCTGTATTCCAAAAACCATACATCTCCAAAATTGCATGAAGTCCTAGGATCAGGAGGCTGGGTTCTTTGTAATTCTTTAGCAAGTAACAGTATGCTGACCGCCCTTCTTGCATGATATCAGCAGGAGTGGCTTCACAAGGAATTCAAACACATCAACTATATAGACTGTAGTGGATAATACGTAATTTGTAAAAAAAAAAATAAAAATAAAATAAAAATCTAAAAACAAAGCCTCTTTTCTAGAAAATTAAAAAAAAAAAAAAAAAAAGCCATTCAGTTTGTCCAAACATCAAGCATATTGAAATTTCTCTGTTCCCTTCATTTTTGTAGATTTCATTTACTTGGACTTTGCTATCACCCCATCTCCCTCTGCTCATCACTGGCCATCGTTAAGCTCTCTTGAACTCCAAAGGTTAATTAGAACATAATTGTTCTCCTTTACAGTGACTGATACATACACTCTGGAGATTCAGAGGCTTCTTCCAGTAAAATGTACTGTCTTTTTATTTAATTAAATAAGGAACACATGAAATACAAGATAACTTTCATTTACTCGGACGGAGTATTAGGGTAGTAATGCAATCAGGAAAAAAAGAAACAAAGCTCTAATGCATATCATGATTTTAAAACACTCCTTTACCATGAGGAATTAACAACTCCTCACTCTCCTGGCCTCATCTATTATCTCCTTTCCTTCCTTCTTCTTTGATCAAGAAAGTGTGAAATATGCTCACAGATAGCTAACACTAAAAGTTTTTCCCTTTTAAGCAGTAAACAGATAGATAGAACACAACCATCATGATTTAGGTTCTATTCTGACAAAATTGATTTGGTTATTGAGAAGTAGTTACTACAGCAGTATTAAGTCAAATCTAACCAGTCAATACAAAGATTAATCAGTAGAGTGCCTTTAGAAAGAGTTTCAAAGTAATTGAGATGAAAGTGATGAAACAATCCTTCTGATTCATATTTTAAATAATATATGCTAAAAGTAGCAGTTTCTTCCAGACTGCAGTTGCAATAGCTGAGCAATTCATGAAATTTGTGAATAGGAGTAGCTGTGGGCTTCAGCTTTGCTACTTATACAACTGTATTTAGTTTTAGTCCTAAAGCAGATTTACCACTCAGTCAGGTATAGAAAGTTGTAAGTCATACCAGAAACTGAAAACTCCTACTACATCTATGTCCTCAGAATTCCAGTTCTCCGATTTCGGATTTACTTTCTTACCAAAATAGGTCATAGTAGAACATAGTAGAACAGTATCAATGGAGAAAGGCAAAGCAATAATTTTAGAATGACGGAAGAGGGATAAAAACCTTGGAAATTAAGGGAAATTTGGAAAGATTAATAGTGATAATCATTCTAGAGATACACTGAAAGTTTCACGTGCAGGAAGGAAAAGGCTAAAGATGAGAGAGCCACAAATGGTAAAGTAAGTGTTGAGAGGAAAATGGAGGGTATAATCAGATATAAATTTGTGTAGTACATTGGAAAGGAGAAGAAAGTTACAAAATGAAGCTGAACCACTGGATGGAGAAGTAGTATAACAATGCAGAAGGAAGAGTGCTGTGAAAGGCATTGCTGAGTACAATACAGATAATTGTGTGTAAAATGTTCTGCCCAAAAGAAAAGAAACCAGAAAGTCATCTCCTTGAGAACAGCATAAGGAAAAGCATAGAGGATATTTTTGAAAAATGTTCTGATCATTTGGAAGCATTTTTTGGTATTTGGAAAACCTGAATTATCTTAGATTCATTTGTACAAATGTTGGGGAGTAAGTTTCCTACTAGGGGTTCCAAATGTATGGAAATCCAATATTAGAGAAATGTTATTTAAAAATATTTATAGCCTGAACTACAAAATAGATATGCAATTGTACATTAGTCTTGAATATTGTCGATGTAACAAAACTTTTCAGAAAATAACATCTCAGCTCCAAATACATTAATTCAAGAGAAAAGATAATTCAATAAAAATATCTATAAAATTATTTTCTCTGGTGGTCTTTTTCTCTCTAATCATAAGGAAAATTTGGTTTCCCAAGACTGGTTTTGTTTTTCATTTCTTTTAAATTATTCAAGTGGGTTGTCTGTTCTTGCAATTTCTGAGCTCAGTTAAGGAATAAAGTTCAAATTGTAGAGATATGCATGCAGGCAGTGAACGTTTAGATTCAAGTTTCAGGCAGAAACTAGGTCAATTCTGTATGCCCACAGTGCTTTTTGAAAGGTGTTCAAACATCTCACTAATACTACAAAAGATGAGGAAAAATATAGATGAAAGCTTTAGGCTTGAAAGAAAAAAATCACTAAGATACAGGAATGAAAAAAATCAGCAGATATTGTTCTCACTCGCTTTTGAAAAGCCTTGATCGGTATTACAATCATCTTCTCATTCACTTCTTAAATAGAAATACCTTTTAAGTAGCAATTTCATATGATATATTTAAAAATCTGATTAAATTATTGTTACATTTACTGAGAAAGCTTACCCTCAGCTCTAAAACTGTTCTCAAAATAAGCATTAAGATTGCTGCTTCAGAAGTTCAATGCAAGTAATCCATGTTGCGCTGCCAAATTTAGAATATTATTTGATTAAATCAATAAACAAGTAAGCTTGTTGGCATATCACTCTCTCAGGTATCTTGATAAACACTTCAGTTGCATATCTATTAAAACTTATAAGAGCTTACAGTTATTTTCTATTATGATAACTTGCATCAAGGATCAAAAAATTATTTCATGTTTATTTACCACGTCAGTCTGCCTAGATATGTAATTTTCAATTACTGTATTCCACTTCTAAACATAAAAATATAAATTAAGAGTGGTAGAGAAATTTGACACTAATTGCTTGTGAAAACAGCATCATCATTTAAAATCACACTATGCCTTTATACTTTGTTACGATAAACTACTGGGTTCATTTAGTTTGTAAATCACTTAAACCTTTCACATTAGATGAAGAAATGACAAAGGTAGAGTTCATGCAATCAGTTAGTAATACATAAAAATTAACTAGTCGCCAGCTGCTCCACCATAATGAATGGAAAGGTGGAATACAGATTTCTTCTTGAGCAAAAATGAGATTATACACCTGGGGATATGTTTAATCTCACTAAGACAAGTGCAATTATGGCAATTAAGTGTAAAATTATTGAAAAACCCAAAAGGTACTTAAAGTCGAGCATGGACACATTATCTAGAAGAAAGACCATATGACTGAATTTCTGAAGGCTAATGATATATCATGTAAGAAGAGCCCAGAAAACAGAGCTGGAAAGACTGATGAAAGTGGGCTTATATAATCAATTTAGGAAAGGTAATTATTTAAAATTCAATATTAAATAAGATAATAACTCCTATCAGTGTTTTTTTCTACTTTTTAATTTGTAGAGGTTGAATATGTGCAAAAAATATTATTTATTGCAGTTTGAAATATTTCATAAAGGTGTCATGACATGCAGGGATGTAACAAAAAAGGTCAAGGCTCACTTGGAATTATATCTGGCAAGGAAGATAAGAACAACAAGAAAGGCTTCTTTAAGAACGTCGATAGCAAAAGGAAGACTAGGGAAAATGTGGATCTGCTGTTGACTGCTGTGGGTGCCTTGGTAACAGGACACTGAGAAGGTGGAGATACTGAACTCATTTGCTTTGGTCTTTACCATTAAGACTGTCTCTCTGGAATCCCAGACCCAGAAGGTAAGAGAGAGGGTATGGGAAAAGGAAAAATTCCCCTTTGTCTGGGAGAATCTAGTCAGAGATTGTCTAGGCATACTCAATGGACACAGGGAGGTGATCCTCCCCCTTTACTCTGTCCTGGTGAGACCACATCTAGAATACTGTCTCCAGGTCTGGGCTCCTTGGTTCAAGAAAGATGGGGAATTTCTAGAGAGAATCCAGCAGAGGCTCTTTTTAGTGGTGCCCAGTAATAGAACAAGGGGCAACAGGCAGAAACCAGAACTCAGGAAGTTCCATATGTACATGAGAAAAAAACGTATCTACTTTGAGGATGACAGAGCACAGGAGCAGGCTGCCCAGAGAACTTGTGGAGTCTCACCCTCTGGAGAAATTCAGAACATGTCTGGCCACTATCCTGTGTAGCCTACTCTAGGGAACCTACTTTAGCAGGGTGCTGGACTTGATGTTCTCCAGAGGTCCCTCGATTCTGTGATTCTGTTCCCACTCAAATGAAAAAAAAATCTCAAAATCATTAATAAACATGTAAAAATGCTTCATTGTAGCTTTCTCATTACAGTAAATGGTTTCCTACACTTTCTTCAATATTATATAGAAGTCTCAGTCACTGCAAGAGGGAATATGTGCTCTGCCATTTAGTCTACTTGATGGAAGACAAGAAGAATAATGTTAGTAGAACATCTATAAATGAAAGTATCTGAAGACCCATAGGTTAGAATAAATGGACATGCTGTAACAGTGTCAGCACTAAACAGTAAATTCAGTTCACGATTTCACTTATTTTAGCATAAGTGTATAGAACTCTACTCTGGGATCTCCAAAAAGTAACTGGGTATAAAACTCAGGTAAAATCCTCATAAGGTGCTGAGAACTACTGATGATCTTACAAAACCAACCTACCCATCTTGGAAAAGGGTACTCCTGAGAATGATCATGTTCCAGTGAGAGTTAACTCTTAAGGTAAACTTTGCACAACAGACTTGCAAGTGAATCTGGAGCTCTCTGCCTCCTTCATCATCTGATCTGATCCTAACACCACCTGTTTGCAGAGGTGTTTGATCCCCAGGGTTGGGGCTGCCCCATCTGCCCCACGTCCTTCCCTGTGCACTGTCTGCCAGGCTTTGCCCTGCTGCCCCAGCACTGGGAAAATCCTACTGCCTTTCCTAAGCTCTTCCACCCCAGGGAGCAGTCAGCCCTTGCTTCACCACAATGCACAGAAATTGCCAAGGCCTTTTTCTCCTACTTTCCTCTCTTGAATTACACATGCGTATAGTGACCATTTAAGACACAGCACATGCTTACCTTAGCTTATTTTTGCTAAAAAGACTGCTCTTTCAGGGCTTTTAATCAGTATAATCAAGACAATATTTGTTACATTCTAGCTACATAATGCAGTTTCAGTTGTTAGAATAACACATGAAAAAAAGGGATCAGTGAACCTCTCTACTAGTTTTTTTTTTTTTTTTTTTTTTTTTTCGGTATTTACTAATTTCACTGCAGTATTTTTAGCTTGCTCTTTACTATTATTCACTTATTCCGGAGCCGAGAGTTGTCACAGCTTTCAAGAACTGTGAGTGAAAAATTACTTTCAAGACCTTCAGCTGGGAAAAATGACAGGTCTGGCTCTGCCTTTCTTTTGCAAAACACCTCTCAGTACGTGTACAATATGTCTGTAGCAATTCAAGTAAAACTGTGCTGTGCCATGCAGTAACTTATTTTATTATTGTATGAAACATCATTGTCTATAGACTTCAGAAAGACCTCAAAAATGCATTTCACTACAGTAATCTTACTCACAATTATATCAATTCTTCTTTTTCATTTACATCTGAATGTGCTGCTCCTAGACTTCACTACAGAATGGTATTCACAAGAACAAGTACAAGGGCTGCTCCGAAAGCTGTGCTTCCTATTTTATTATGTTGGTCCACAATATCAGAAGCAGATAGATTGTGATTGTATGGCAGTAGAAGTTGAATCTTTCTGTCAGTATTTTCTTACGTTTTCTTGCCATGTAACATGTGGCAGGAGAGGAGCAGTCTGACAGAATGGAGGTGTGTATGAAACAAAGGCGTGCAACTGAATTCTACCATAAGGAAAAAATGACACTCACTGACATTCACCGACACTTGCCAAATACCTTTGTGGAGACCAAAAAGTGTATGTGAGCACAGTGAGGCAGTGGGTGGTGTATTTCAGCATTGGTAACAATGACATAAAAGACAAACCACATTCCAGATGTCCATGCAGATTTTTACAAGTGCAACATTTAAGCTCTTGTTCATCACTTGGAAAAAAGCATAGCTTATGGTGGTGACTATGTGCGAAAATGGTGTTTTGCAGGAGGCATTACGTTCACAACAACCTACATACTTCTGCTCATTGAGAGTATACCTCTGAAAAATTGAAAACTGTAGTTCTAATTGAAAAGAATTTAATTTCTTCAATATATCCTGAACTCCATATACTCTATAAACGCTTTTCCATCTCTGTTTTCCTGCTTTATCTTGTTTTCTACAAACAGGAGGGGAATCAACTCTTTGAAAGGGTTGATAACTGCAGGACAAGGGGAAATAGTTTAAGTTGAGGGAGGGGAGATTTAGGTTGGATGTGAGGGGGAAATTCTTTACAGAGAGAGAGAACAGGCTGGAACAGGCTGCCCAGAGAGGTTGTGGATGCCCCATCCCTGGAGGTATTCAAGGCCAGATTGGACGGGACCCGGGCAGCCTGGTCTAGTATTAAATGGGGAGGTTGGTGGCCCTGCATGTGGCAGAGGGTTGGAGATTCATGATCCTTGAGGTCCCTTCCAACCTTGACCATTCTGTGATTCTGTGATTCTGTGATTCTTTACTGAGTTACTATAAGAGAAGTCATTCAGTACGAGAAGGTGTATCGTGTTGGAAAAAAAAAAAACAACAAAAAAACAAAAAACATTTCTAATTGGGTGTAAGATGTACAACAACTGGGGAGTTAGAATGGCAAGACCTTTATGTTTAAAGGCAAAAGAATGATGTATGTTGACTGAATCAATAACTAATTGTACAGCATTAATCGAATCCTGGAGATAATCCAATAACTAAAATCTGCTGCTGGTCTCACAAGTTCTATTTAGCGGGGTCAGCTCATAATTCAGGTCACTTTTGTACTTCTCATTGATTTTGGTTAGCAGGAGATTTGTGGTTCAGATAAGACTATTCATCTCTGAACACTGATTCAGACTCAATGAGAGCAATTACAGTTGATGAAATGCTTTTGTATTTAATGGTTAAAAACATGTGAATACATATATATTTAAGTCAACCTATTCCAATATCAAATCTTTGGAGCCCTGCCTTGTCTGAACCAGCATCTCCAAAAACAAATGGAAAATCTATTCCCAGTCCTAAAAAATAACTTCTTCATATATTAATGAAGATAGAAGATTATGAAAATTAATCCATCTTCCTGAATAAAATCTGTTGAAGAGGAAAAAAGAAAGACATTTAATTCTCATGTGAGCAGAACATAAACAGCATTCCTACTTCTTGTGCATGTAAGTAAGCAGTTCTAACACAGTTTCTATTCACACCGTCTGGGAGGTGCCTTTTTACTCCTTCCTAACAGAGTACAGGACTTCTCTTGGCAAATTGCACTCTGACAGGTAAATTGCAGGGAACAGTTTGGAATTATGCTGATATAAAAAGAGATACAAACAAAAGATCAGCAAGGATTACCATACTGTAGGCTTCCTGCCAAACCTCTGAGCTCCACAAATATGGGGGGTTTGATGCATTAATGTAGCAAGCACAAATGTTCCCAGTCCTCCAAATAATTTGCAGAAAGTGTTGCTTCTATGAAATCAAAATGTATGATTAAATATATCATGTTCTAGGAACAGAAAATCTTTATTAAATGACACTGAGCTATGTAAACGCAGTCATTACTCTAGAATTGCTTGTTTGGGGAATTTTAGGCCAAATTCTGTCACACTAATGGTTGCTAATACTTAGTGGCAGCTATATCTGCTTAAGCAAGTTTATTTACTCCAAACTCCCCAAAGGTACCTCAAAATGGCTTGTGCCCATGATTAAAGTCTCTCTCATAGCTTAATCCCAGTGCTTAGAATTTAAGACCCTTTAGGCTATCACACAATGTGGCTAATGTTTGTAATTGTGACCTTTGTTGGTCTGTACTGGGAACAAAGCAGTGGCACTTTCTCAGTATCATTTTATATCAATAGCTGTTTTAAATAGTGAATCAAAATAATATTTTTCCACAGGAGTGTTATTTTAAAATAATTTGTACATATATCACCTTTTCTACTTTAAAAGCTTTTGAAAAGACCAGTAGACAGCAGTTAACACCAGATACAGAAGAGACATAGGAAGGTGATTGTTAATCTAGAAAATCCCCTGCCATCTGAACTTGTTTGATGAAATACAGCACGTGAAGCTTGGATGCAAATCTGTAGAACTTGATTTCATAGTAATACAATGTTCTGAGTTCAGCTGCTTGAAAGTTTATCTGTGCATAATGTTGTTATCTTTAAAATCAATAGGAAACTTCAGCATGAGGCAATCTGTATCTGAAAAAGGGAAGTATAATTCAAATTTTTGTTTCTGTATCGTATCTTTTAAGAAAACTCATGCATCTGATTTCTGTACCACCACTGACTTGCTATCCATAGTGATGAGATACATTATTAAATAAAAGTCCTACAACAACATACCACATCTTCATATATCACAAACATTACCTAAACTTCATGATGAGTCCCAAGATTAATCTTTCAATGCCACCTACTAAAGTAATATTTGCCACATGCCAATACTATACTAAATACATATGTATATCTATTTTAAGATCAGCCTACACTCCGATTCTAACCTTACAGTGTATGTTTATCATAACATCATTTAAATCTACATTATTTTGTTTTTCAAAATATAGTACAGTAAATGTGTATAATGTGTATCATATGAAAAACATGTTCCTACATCTGTACCTAATCATATATGGAAAACTTTTGTGTTTTAGATTATTTTTTTTTTTAAGTATAAAAGACCTAAAGACAGGCCACAAAAGAAAAAATATATGTTTTTAATATACATATCCAAGAACGATTCTCAAATAGTTGGTGTGATAAATGATGGACACAATGCCATATATATAATCACTCATTAAGGAAACAACAAAATGTTATTCACAATGTTTTTTGCTACTATGAGTCATGATCTTAAAAGTATTATGCAACATTCTGACACTTCTTATTGTAAATCTTTGTCAGAGTCCAATACTCTCTGACTACTTTCTTTTTTAAAAGAAATTCCATGCATGCTGTGTGCAATGTTTAATATAAAATTAGGTTATTAGAAGATATGTGATGTTACATAGAATTTTGATTCAGAAAAGTGATATAGAGTTGTACTGAAGTCGCTGTATAAACACAATATAGCAATTGCAATATGCAGTTGGATCACAGCATATTAGCGGTCTATGTAGGCTCAGGATACCACGATTTTGGACAACTCCAGTCACTGGGAAGGAATACATAAATTGAAAACAATTCAAGTTCATTGCTCTTTTTTTGATATGTGCTTAGGGGTTTTTTTATGTTCTGTGTTGGGCTAATCCACAAATTCGTTTCCCTGATGCTGGTCTGGCTAACTCTGAGATATTTTCACACTCTTCTAACGAACTCAGTGGAAAACATTTAAACCACCAGTTGATCCAGTCAGCTGTTGGTAGCTGTTTAACAAAAAAAAAAAAAAAAGACACCCTCTCCTGTACCCTTTCAGATGAGATAGTCTGCTATTTTCATCAGATGTCTTCAGTCATACCCTACGTTATTCTCTGAGCTTTATGAGCACGTTGCTCTTGCCCCCCTCAACTGAACCTTCTTTAATTTTAGAAATTTATTCAGAGTCAAATCCAACCCCTGTGTATTTCTTCAGTCACAATCCTAAAGATATTATACAGAAAATTCTCCTTTAATTAGTGTTTTCAAATCGTGTATCTACAGAGCTTCCATTCTGATATACCTACAAGTTTGTTTCAAAGCAAGGAGAATATATCAAATCACAATCACTGCATTAACTATTTCCTATAGCTCAACAGAATTACTCTAAAAAGTTAACTTGAAAGCTGCATTCCACTTTCCTTAACATATGATGTCTATGCAGTTTGTTTTCTCTTACTGTGCATTTCTAAAAGTAAAAAGGGAAAGCTAAACCTCAAAACGCAACAACAATTATGTACGAAAACCACAAATATTGAGGAAATTTAGAAATTTAGATGGCAAAATAAGGAAAACTACCTTAATCACTAATCCTGTGAATCACTGAATATCAAATGATGATAATTAATAGTTTGGACCCATTCTTTTACTAGCTTTAGCATATTTTCTCTACCATTCTTTTTATGTTGCTGAATTTGGCCAAATCTATTGTATTTCAAAGCAAAAAGTAATCTAAATAGTACTGCCAACATCAGCAGTTTTCACCATATCTTCGTCATTAGCACAGTGACAGTCGCAGAAATACAGCTTAATCTGAAATCTCTTCTGAATTTCATGTAACCTTTGAATCTCCTACTGTTTGCAGTCTGTTTTTTTTTCATAACAGAAACAGACTACTGCTTTTGTCTATTGAGATGCAACATTGCCACAGCAGTAGGAAAACAAAACAATCAAATATTAAATGAAAAAGCATTTTTTTTTGACATAAATGATATTTGATTTTGATGCTAGATAAGAAGGAAAGATAATTATATGTTTACATACTGATGTGTTAATATTTATAGTTAAATGAGAATTGTACATACCTTGAAAAATTATGACATTGAGATAATGTGACTGAATTCGGGTTGAATGTTTCATTTAACAGCTTTATTCAACAACAAAAGAATAATCTGCAGGAAAAATAAATAAATAAATAAATAAATAAATAAATAAATTTTAAATAGTTTATAAAAATAAAGTAAGTAAAGGGTTAATGTAGAATTAAATTAAAGTCTTTAAAACATGAAAGTAATATAGCTATGAAGACTAATTTCAAAATTACATGCAGTCAGATAGTCTTCTGATAACAAAATTTTACTTGATTGGTGAAATAATAAATAAGCATTATTACTAATGCAAAATTGAACAGTGTTACTTTGATAATTTATGGTTCCAAGTAAGAACTGCTTATCCTTTGACAAATGACTGTAGCATTCAAAGTAACAAGAATTCATGCTGTCAGGCTGGTGGGATCTGTTAGATGTAAATTTGTACCCCTTTGTTAAAGGTGGAGCATGAAATCAAAGATGGTAATTCTTAGAGTTATTTTTGCACCTTAGCACCTGTAATGTAACAGCTTCTGAAAAGAATTAATTACATCATATATCGCTGCAAAATGATTTCCTTGTTCTAAACAAAACAAATTCCGCTAATTATTTCTGTGTGTCAGTGTGTTGTTCATACGGCTGATTCACAGCTTTTTAATTTCAAATGTTTTGGGCATTTTGCCTTGGATTTGCTTTAGATCTTTATCATCTATCTTTTCAATACAGTAATTCTTTCCTTGGCAAAAGATGTGATACTTACTGTGAGATACTAAGTAGCCAAGCAGTTATTTCATTAAGACAGTGGGAAAATATGTTTTGAATAAAGAAGCTTTTAAAGAAAATAAAGTGTCAGAGTTATAAGATGTATTTTCTGTTTCACAGAGGGGTATCACTGATACTTCTCCATTAGTTTTTTAGGAACATGAAGTAGTCCAAATAAGTTGCTTGTTTTACCAGAGTACAATAATGAATGCTTGCGGAGATTTAATACTGTAGACAGCAGCAAATCCAGTGGGCTAAACAAAAACATAGGCAGGGAAGAGTCTTGTAATTAAAGGAAAAATTTAAAATAAAGGCCAGTAGGATAAATTGACTAGGACCATCATAGCTGATTATCAACTATTCATACTCTGTATCCAAGGCTGACCGCCATTTCTGAGAATATTCTCTTTCTGAACTAGAATCTTGCTGCATGGAACACCTTCATAAAAAAAGGGTGAAATACTACAGCCAGTTTAAACAGGGCTCTTATCAAAGAAAAAATGATCAAAATTTGTATATAATTTAATAGCAATATTACAAAGGAATTTTATGTAGGTGTCTTGAGTCTGTTCAGTGATAAGTTAACAAATACTATTCAATGTTCCCTACAGGATGCAACGGTAACATATTGTTTTAAAATATTTTCTTTATCCTGAACAACTAGAATTTTGAGATTGTAATGGCTGTGGAATAATTTTACATTTGGTTGGCTCACCTATGAATTTATATGCTATATTAAACCCCTCAAAACAACATTTTTATCCTTACCTATCAGCAAGCATTTAAAATCCAGAGAATGCTATGAATTATGTTTATGATGCAGACGTGTAAGTAATGAAAGAAACAAACAAAACAATGATGGAATATGATAGAATTTTGAGGGTTAATAACTTAAAATGTAATCTCAGACACGTCTTTTGCTTGAACTAATTTTATTCTTAGTTATTAAATACACTTTTGATAGTGTTCTTGCCTGGATCTGTGCACAATTCTGATGACTGCTAGCAGGTAAGTCATAACTGTCAGTCCAAGACATAGCATATAAGGCTACCACTTCTGGGAGCCCCAGATGATGGAATATTTGCAAAGAAATTCCTGGGAGGAGTAAAAATAGGAAAATGTTCTTTAAGTATTATTTTATATAGACTTTGTAGACTAAAATCAGTGAATTATTTTATCATTTAATATCCCATTGTGTAGTAAAGCAGACATAGGCAGTCATAACCCCAGTAGGAGTAATTAACTTTCTGTATGAAGCTCTTAAACACCACTTTTGGAGGGAGACTGGTCACAGAGCAGAAAAAAGTATATATATATATATATATATATATATATAATGCTTTGCATGATAATGGAATTTGGAAACAGGAATATGCGTAACAACACTGAAATAATGACAGACTAAACCTCAGATTTTGAAAGCTACATAGTCTGCGTAGCTCCAGATATACCTCTGTATATCTATATATCTAGTATATATCAAGTAGAAGAGGTGCTAAGCAATCAAATTAAAAAAAAAAAAAAGGCAAAATAATGTGCTGTGTGTAGTCAAATAAGGTTCTTAATTTCAAAGACCTACCAAAGGCATAGTCCTCTGTGATGCAGGGAGAGGGGCACTTGCTGAAGAGAAGAGCTTTGGCATGTCTGTGGCCTTCAACTTGAGAGTGGTATGAGAAATAAGGGCCTTCATAGTATTTATGTATGAAGTATTCATCCACAATTTATAACTATGTGTAATGAAAACAACTGGCAATAGTTTAATGAATAATCTGTAGATTACCATGTCATTACTAATAACAAATCACTGTTACATAAGTAATTTTATCTTCACGTTTTTTCTTTCTTGCATCTTCCTCGTGGTGCTGAGGGTACTCCAAGGACGGGAGTACTGAGGAGCAAATAGTGGTGAGCAGCAAGTGCCTGAAGACAGACTCTCACAGGACTTCCCTGGAGTTCTCCACCCAGGACTCTACCTCAGCCCTGGGGTCATCTGGCTATACCCAGCAAGGCCACAGCAGGGCCACACTGCAGCTCCCACAGTCCTGTTTGGCTACAGGCCCTGCTGTGAGCCTAATGTCATGCCCAATCCGATGTTAGCCCTACGGGTACCTTCCTGCTGCTTCCACTCAGGATTGGAAAATAGTACTTCAAATCAAGTCACACTCATAGAAAGGTGGTTTGAACTACAGCGTAGTGTTTTCTTCAGCACTGTTTCACCACAGTGAGTATATTGAAATGATTGTGCTTCAGTATACAAAGTAAATGGCTTTTAACTCATGGGAGCCATATAGCTATGGAATAACTTTATAATATAAATTCTGAAACAAGGGGTTTTGAGGTTTTAAGAACTTTCCTGGCTTTTATATATCATGCTAAATAGGATATACTTTCTCTTGTAAAACAGGTCGGGAAAACAGAAAAATATTGCACATTGAGTAAACAGGGAGTAGAACAATCATGTTTTATTGCCGTTATTAAAAGGGGAGAAATGTGGCTGCCCAGGCTTTTGTGGCACAGGAGGGGTAAAGCCAGCTAGACACTTTATTCTTTCTTCTATAACAAGCCCATGCCTGCTGGTATATGACATCTAACATTTAATCTTTTCATATCTTAAAATCTCCTAAAACCTTTTGCTTAAAGTGGTTATAGTGGTTCCTCTTCCACACAATTCCTGTTGATGGACAGTATCCAGAACTAGGACAAAATTCGTACTAGTTTATATTTCTTAGTGTTTTTCTGGTTTTTGGGAGCTATATGCTTCCTGTCCAGTATTGTGTTGTTGAGGCATACATGCTGTAAAGAATGCAAATTTGTGTACTTTGTGTACTGGGAGACATTGCATACTTTGCTGCACTGAGCTGCCATTAGGGCCTGATTACTATAGCGAATAATCATTCAGTGTAGTAAAAGAATGCATTAGACCACAAACTACTTTTTTTCCTATGCTTTTTCTTGGGAACAAGTAATCAAACAAGTATGCCAAAATAAATCCTCCCGATTGGCCTCCTACAAGAAGACTGCTTGGATTCTCCTTTAAGAAAACTTTAAGAGGAGTGGAAAACAGATTCTCTCTATCGTACTCTTCAAGAAGGTGGATGTAAAAGATAATAAAGGCCATAATTAAGTTGGTAAGGGTAGTACTACTGAAAAGAAGTACTGAGCAAGTCTCATATACGTCTCTGAGGCAGTCAAATTCTGTTGTTGGAGACTTGTACTAAGATGCCTGTCTAATTCTTTCAAACTTCAAAATAGTTTGTAACAAAAATCTTTAAATTCTTCTTGTAATTTGATCATTTAACACTCAATCCTCCACACTGGTTAGTCATAAGCATACACTGTACATAAATATATCAGTGTCAAAAAAAAAATGCAGTGCATTCAATAAAATGTATCTGTTGATATCAACAGTGTAAAAAACATCATAGGAACTTGCAGGAATGAATAAATGTAGTTTTGCTGTAGTTAGTTTCTAATTACACTTAAACTTCCTTAGCTGCATTTGACAAGACTTTTTACACTCTAGATGTGATAAGATTATTTTATCTTAAAGACAAAGAATCTTCTGTGATTTTGTAATCAAGTTCAATATTGTTCTATGTTCTTGTTGTTGGAAAATAGAGCATTAAGTCATGGCAGGGTATCAGAGGAAGTTTCTGAAAATATAACAATGCTTTTGAGAGAGGAACATATACAGACTGCAAATAATTTAATGTCTTATATTCTGTGTTCTACAACTTTGAGAAAAAAAAAATACATTAATATCCGGACAAATAACAACCGTTACACCTTCATCTTCATGTAATAACCTCATTCTGGGTATAAGATCTCTTTTTGATTCAATAAGAAAGTTGCTTTATATCATGATTCTTCTACTTCCTTGAGAAAGACATTCATTTACATTTGTAATGGAATCAAGCAAGAAAAATCTATATATTTTAAAAATTATTTCTAACCATAAAAAGATTAACAAACAAATCTATGCTAAAACTTTTCTGCAACAAAACCACTAGTGAAATACAAGAATCTGGCTTTCTTTGGCATTACTGTGCTAGCTAGTTATAAGGCCTTAAAATATGACTGTCTGGCTTAGCTGACTTAATTCTTAGAAAACAAGTTCTCTTCCTGGTGCTTCTTGGCATCCATAGCTCCATCATTGCCATTATGTGCTCCTGTCAGTAGATATTAACCACATTAAACATACCAGACCTTATCCCAGTCTCCATATTTTCCCCCAGACCTACAGAGTTTCCACTCTCATCTCTGAAGACATATGCCTTTTTATTTCCTCCATTCTGCTCTCCAGATGACTTCCCTTCTGCAGTCCTACCAGTTCTTTAACCTTTTGTTTCCCACTCATCCCCCACGATGCCTAACTTCTTGCCTAATTTAATGCTTGCATTACTATAAGGAACAATCCAGATATGTGATATTAATATTGTTTGAAATGGTAGGCTGTAATTCAGCAAACAATGCATATTAGTTCTGACAGCAGTTAATTGGTGAAAACAATTCCTTAGTATCTATCCTAATCAGGAACTCCTTCAGCATTTCTATAGTAGAAATGAAAAGGAATCAAAAGCTTGGAATTGGTGTGTGGGTTTAATACCTGCTGGCATATGTCAAGCCTTCTTTGGTTTCAAAGCTCTCAGATAGTGTGTCAATCTGAGAACATTTTACACAACTTACTCAACATAGGTAGGTGTTATCAGACATTGTCTTTTTCTTTTGCCTTTTTGCAGTTTCACCAGAACAGGCTATCTTGACTGTCATGAAAAGCTGACAAAAATGAACTGGCAGCATCCAGTTGCAAAAAAAATCAGCATATGAAAGTAACTGAACAGCAAAAGATTTTCCTTCCAACTTCCACTCAACTTAAGCAGAACAATATTTATTCAAATGAATTTGTTGAAACAGAGTATTGATGTAACTCAATGCTGAAAAGGACAAGTTTTGTGAATTTGATTCTCCCAGCTGAAACTTCAGTGAACTAATTAAGGTCAATATGTATTCCAGTAAAAACATCAAACTTTTTATTAGATTTATTAACAACTCTATAAACAATCCAATCTTCCTACTTCTGCATTGTGAATAGAATCATAGCATAGAGCATTTGATTTTCTTGTCAGGTCTTTGGATTTTTCATTCAGGAAAGCATATGCCCTTATATGGCATTTCATTCAGGAAAGGATATGCCTTATCCCCTTTACTTAGGGGAGTAAATCTCCCTTGCTCTAAGGGCAGAGCAAGTCCAAGACCACCTCATGAGACTGAATGTATACATGACATTCTTTCTAGGGTCCTAAAGGAGCTGGTTGATGTGATTGCTGAGCCGCTCTTCAACATATTTGAAAAGTCATGGCTGTTTGGCAAAGTCCCCAGGGACTGGAAAAAAAGAAATGTCACTCCCATTTATAAGAAAGGGAGTAAGGAGGACTCAGGGAACTACAAGCTGGTGAGCCCCACCTGTGTGCCTTCGGAGGTCATGGAGCAGATCCTCTTAGAAGACATGTTAAGGCACACAAGGGATGAGTGGGTGATACAATACAGCCAGCATGGTTTTACCAAGGGAAGATCATGCCTGACCAATCTGGTGGCCTTCTGTGATGGAGTGACAACAATGGTGGACAGCAGGAAGGTGACCAGTGTCATCCTTGGACTTGTGCAAGGCCTTTGACATGGTCCCCCACCACATCCTTATCTCTAAACTGGAGAGATGTGGATCTGAGGGGTGAATTATTTGGTGGATAAAGAATTGGTTGGAAGGCCACAGACAGAGGGTTGTGTTGAATGGCACTATACCCAGGTGGAGGCCAGTGACAAGGGGTGTCTGCCAAGGGGTCTGTCTTGGAACCGATGCTCTTCAACATCTTCATCAGTGACATTGATGATGGGCTCAAGTGCACCTTCAGCAAGTTTGCTGATGGCATCAAACAGAGTGATGCGGTTGACAGAAGAAAAGGAAGGGATTCCATCCAGAGGGACCTCAACAAATTTGAAAAGTGGGTCCATGTGAATCTTATGAGGTTCGACATAGCAAAGTGCAAGATGTTGCACATGAGTCAAGGTAATCCCAGATATGTATATAGACTGGGAGAAGAACTCCTTGAGAGTAGCCCTGAGGAGAAGGACCTGGGAGTCCTGGTGGATGAAAGACTGAACATGAGCCAGGAGTGTGTTCTTGCAGCTTGGGAGGCCAGTGATATCCTGGGCTCCATCAGAAGAGAGGTGGCCAGCAGGGAGAGGGAGCTGACTGTCCCTCTCTGCTCCGCCCTTGTGAGGCCCATCCGAAGTACTGCGTCCAGGCCTGGGGCCCCCAATGCAGGAAAGATGTGGAGCTGTTAAAGAGAGTCCAGAGGAGGGCCACAAAGATGATCAGAGGGCTGGAGCTCCCCCCTCCTATGAAGACAGGCTGAGTGAGATGGGTTTGTTCAGCTTAGATAAGAGAAGGCTGTGAGGAGACCTCATTGCAGCCTTCCAGTATTTAAAGGGGGATTATAAACAGGAGAGGAATCAACTTCTTATAAGGGTAGACAGTGGCAGGACAAGGGGGAATGGTTTTAAGGTCAAGGAGGGAAGGTTTAGATTGGATGTCAGGGGAAAGTACTTTATGGAGAGAGTGGTAAGATGCTGGAACAGGCTGCCCAGAGTGGCTGTCGATGCCCCATTTCTGGAGGCGTTCAAAACCAGGTTGAATGGAGCCCTGCGCAGCCTGGTCTAGTACCAGACCTAGTACTAGACAGTTTGTGGGCCTGCCTGTGGCAAGGTTTTTAGAACTTGATGATTCTTGGGGTCTTTTCCAACCCAATCCATTCTGTGATTCTATGATTCTATGATTGTGATGGAGAGAAAGTAAACAAGTATCAAATTAGCTTGAATACAGCTATATTCAGTATCATTTGTTCCTTTAAAGAAGTGGGAAGATAAATGATGGAATAAAAGCATGTACTATATGGTTGAAATAAATAGATAAATAAATAAATGAGGATTGCTTAATATCAGAATTAACAACTTCCATTATGCAGTGTATTTTGTATGAAGAAAGACCATTTTTAGTTTTTTTTTCCACTGAATGCTTTTTGCCAGTAATTGTCCTTTCTGTATGGCATAGATAAAGTCATAGTTCTTTAGAAGCCATTTTGTATAATAAATGTTACTTTTTTGTTTTTCTTTATACCATTTAATTAGTGCTAATTCTGTTTTTTTTTCTGTTGGTTTAAAGGCTCTTAATGCCTTTCTGAAAAAAAGCTATTTAAACACGAAAACTCCACATATAAATATAAATTCAAGATGGTATATTAATATCTACAGGAAACTAAGAAAAGAAAGCTGCTTCTTTGAAGGAATTTTGGCAGTGTAAAAGCTGAAAGTTCCATCCAAATGAAATTGATATTCTGTAAAGGTTTTTGAATTTTCAGATAGAATAAATTCTCATGGCTTTTCTAGTCAGCCTTTTCAGAGGAATATATTATCCTTTGGAGTGGCACAACTGGAGTATTCAGAAGAAAAGATAAAGAAGGCAATAAACTACTGCCATAAACTCAAAAGGTGATAAATATTTTTCAAAGCTCTGCATAAATAAAACTTACTCTATCAATTTGTTGGTAAAAGTTGCAGGCATGCATGTTTTGCTATATTTACTTTCCGAATTAAAATAAAAATTTCTTATACCATATCCCAAAGACTAGACATATTTGTCCTGATATATTTCATTTGGGCAAATATGCTCCACCTCCATTGTATTAAGGCTGAACAATAATTATTCAATGAGGTTCACTTACATTGGTAGAAGAACAAGCTGTACAGCCGACTAAAAGAGTAAAGTAAAATAGCTCTGTTTCTGAACAAGAGCATTGACCCTGTAACGGATTTTCTTGTACCTTCCATGAAATAGGGAGACTTTGTCATTTCCTGAAAAAGGGTCTCATTAACATTTGATATATTTTTCTTTGGACATGAGATTTCATGAGGTCCCTTTCGTAGGTATACGTTACTGATGCTTATTTAAGAAAAAAAGAAAACAATCAGCAAATAAAACTTTCCTTATTTCTTCTTGCAGAGGTAGGAAACACAAGGAATATATTGCAATCAAAATCTGGCATTACTATAGAATAGAATCTCACCTTGAAAGGCACACTATAAAAATGATGTTTTCTAGGAAAGGTTTCTCTTCTAATGCAGACTGCCAATTATGTTTCAAAACTTCATGCTTCATTTTTATCCACTTATTCTTATTTTATTTAAATTCCTTCTTACATTTGACTGAAGTTTTGCTTGAATTACAGAGGCTTTATTTCCTCTAACTTTCTTGTATGCATCTCTGTCTTGATTCTGTAACCTGGAAGCCTCAGATTTCTACCAGACTGGAAGTTTTAGTGGTTCTGAAGCATGAGTGAGTATCTCTGTGATCAGGGACATTGTGTCAACCTGATCAGTGTTGTAACACAAAAGAAATAAGACACAGTCAGTCCTACATGACACAGAGTCAGAGTGATTCTGTTACAGCACCTCTGAAGGCAGGCACAGATCAAGCAGGACGCACTGAGCCAGAGCCTTGGTGGAAAATTCATTCACCTATTTTTTTTTAATATATTCTTTTCCTACCCTGAAAGTAAACAAATTTATTAAAGTTCAGTTACATTGGTCTGTAAAAACTGAATATTCTTCCACATTTCAGAAGTCTGTGGGTGAGACAGATGATGTCATTTGTGAATAGCCTAGAAGTAATATTAAAATAGAAAGTTGAAGAGCTGGACTTAGTTCCTCAAAAGCATAGAACATGTTCAGTTGTATAAAGAAACTCAGTAATCAGTAACTTTCAGTGTGCAATTTACAATGTTCAACATTAGTGGAGATTGGAGACTGCTGAAAATGTCACCAGTCATCTATTTAAAGTCTATACTACCTAGTAATCAAATTAGAAAAGCAGTAAGTCTAGAACACTTACAGAGTCCAAAAATTCTGGTCAAATTTTCCTTTATCATCAGCAAAGCATGAATGGAGCTAATGATTATGTAGCTCATGAAATAAAAAGAGAATATGGAAAAAGAATTAAAACACATCTCTTCAGCTAAATTTTGTAAGATATTCTCTAAGTAATTCCGTATCTCCTGAGTAAAAAGTGGGATAGATATCAGCCTTCAACAAAAATTGAAATGTTGCAGAGCTCATTGTAAGACAGGATCTCAATTCTTACATTGCAAAGATATAAGGAATTGTAATCCATATTTTATACACAGGGAAAAATTTGCCATAGTGGAGACAATCATTAAAGGTCACATAAAAAAAATACAGTGCAACCAGGTGTAAAAGTCAAATCTGCTTCCAGTCCAGTTTTTTAGTTATTGACTCTTTCTTGGTTTTAATCTTAAGAATAGCTTGTCTAGCTAACAAGGCTGAAGAAATTGCTTTATACATTTTAATAACATCATTTAGAAAAATGCTGCTTTAATAAAATGTCTTTCTAGTAGTCTTGTACTGTAGTGTAAGAGAAATGTGTAGATTAGGTAACATGAAATGTGTTCAGCCATAAGGGGTACATTCAATGTGCTGCTGTATTTGATAGAATATCAATCAAATCCATACCCTGAGATTCTGCAAGAAGTGCATGCCTCCTGGCATGTAACAGCCTAGATGTAGGTTTAGATGGCAGGCTAAAAATAGCCAGTTCCTTCAGATTTCAATCATTTTTCCAGAAAGACTCTTGCCAAAATAAGTAAGAGTTTTATTTATTACAATATGAACTCATATTTGACGTATAAAATTATCTTAATTTCTAGAGGAAAGTTTAAAATAAAAAAGGAAATCTCTTTGATATTCCTCCAGTGAGATTAAAATTTCATAAAACAACCCTAGTAAATAAACAAGATCGGGGCCTGCCCTAAGTCTTCTCTTTTGCAGAACAGCTCTTTGTAGTATGGCATCAGCTAGTCATGTGGAGAATTGGAAATACAGAAGCATGAATGTGCTGGACAGTACAGGTGCCATAATCATCATAAACATCAAGAACATCAAAAACAAATAGGTGATGGAAAAGGAGGTGAAAGACAATATGGGAGAGAAAATAAGCAGTACTTGCTTTATGATTGGGGAAGTTAAATAGATCTTACAGTGAGATAGAAGAGATTTCTCCTTTCTCATAAAAATTGTAACTGAGAATCTCTTTTCATGACAGTGGTTCAGGATAACTTGAGTTCTTTCTCCTGAGAAGTTAAACAAATACTAGAACATATATGTAGATATCTACAGTAAGAAAAAATGTTAACTAATAGTGTGCACATTTCTATATCTATTTTTCTTACACTTCTTTTTGAAGAGATTTCACTGAAACTGCATTTCTTCATAATGCCTTTGAAGACTTCAAATGGAGACAGTACAAATCCCCTCACATTAATTAGTACTTGAGTTTTTGGCACAACAAGTTGATTGTTTCTGTCTTCAGATCTAAATTAAAATAACAAATGGCAGATAAATGCCACCAGAGGAAGTACAAAACTCCAATCTCTCCTGCTAAGTGTGACAGAAAGGGAGTTCTTCTGATCAAATGCTGAAATTAATTACTGGTCTTTTTCATTTAAATAAAAGTGAACTTCAACACGTACTGCCCACAGAAGAGTTAGTAAGTGCATTTTGTGCCCTCTTTGTTTGGGGATTTTCCAGCCTCTGGGAATATATCCTACTGAGCTGACTCCACTTCCACGCAAATATTTTTACTTGAAATTCTGCAGCATCATTTGCTATGCTCTCTTCTTATTGTTCTCTTCAAGAGATGATAAGAACTGGGATAGAGAATTGGAAAATTATTGTTTTTAGAGGTTAACAGTGCTATAAAAATTTTTAGAATATGCAATTTTCTAGATTTAGAACATGCTCTTTTCATTAAACTATTTCACAGGATGTCTCTCTTTTCACAACGGGGTTATGATCTTAAGCAGGCAATGGTGAGGTACAGTGATGCGCAGGAGACACTAAAAGCTTGAAATTTTGGTAGTAGCATGGTGAAAGTGGAGTATGTTGTATGGCAGGCTGTTCTTAAGTGAGATGCATTCCTGTGAGATGAAAATCTGACTAGCAATTTCTAAATTGTGTCATTATTTTCTTGTAGATTTTATGGTTTTCTCAAGATGCATTGGAAAACATCTTATTTGGTTCACATTTGTTACTTTTTCTAAATTCATAGAATGTACTTACAAAATAATTGTGAGGTGGACTATGTTTGATTACGAATATAGTATTGTACAGTAAGAATATTCTAATTCCCACCAGAAAATCTTATCTTTCTCTCTTTCTTTTTTTCCCATCATCAATAAGTTTCTATATAACTATGATATATCTGTACTCAATCTTTAAAATTTTGTTTAAGAAAGATGGAAAAATTTCTATTGCAGTAATTTTTTCAATGTTGTTATAAATTTGAATTGGAATTTCTTCTAGTTTTGCTATATAAGTCAATCCTTGTTTTTGATTGTCTTCTCTTACATTAAAGAGGAGTATTAAGCACAGCCCAACATTTGAAAGAAAATATGTATCTGGGCTAGTGTACTGTAACTGAATATTACTACAGGAAACTGGCACAGATTGTAAGAATTTATAGAAAGATTTAGAGCTGGTTTTATTTCTCATCTTTTCACTGTATATACTGAATACAGCCACGTACAACATGCAGATACCTCCAGACAGACCTCTTGTGCATTCCTGCCTATCACCAAAACTCCCAGATTAAAAATCTACGGCTCATTAAACAGGAAGGGAGGAGTATATTGCCTTAGAAATATTACAGTCTGTCAGGATTGCCTTGTCCCAGAGCGGAGACTTATCTGTAAAACCTGCACACAATTACTTTTTAATGATTTTATCTTGGCTCATTAGGAGAGCAGCTACCACTGAGACTTAAGAGTAATCATGTGTCTATACCAACGATACAGCTACAGTGCATCTTGGAGAGGCACATCAGCATTTACTGAATTGGCATTAAAACTTAGAAATTGTAAATGAGATAGAAAAGAGATAGAGAAGAGATGATATAAAGCTTGCAAAGCATGTCCATGAGACTGTAGGTTATAACAACAGAAAGATTTTCCCTGCTTGACGGTGTAATTTTCATTGAATCATAGACTGCCTTACGTTGGTAGGGACCTTAAAGATCACATAGTTCCAGTTCCCCTGTCATGAGCATGATTGACAGCCACTCGATCAGGCTGCCCAGGATTGAATGTCTCAACCCAGCTTTGAATGTCTCCAGAGATGGGACATCCAAAAATTCCCTGGGGAACCTGTGCCAGTGCTTCACCACTCTCTGAGTAAAGAATTTTAACATCTAGCCTTAATCTCCCTCTTTTATTCAAAAGCCATTCCCCCTTGTCCTATCCAACAAACTCTTTATTCACCAAATAGTCCAGCCTTCAAATCCATATTCTTCAGTTTAGATATAAGGATGTGGTGTGAGATCACGTCAAAGGCCTTGCACAAGCCAGGTAGATGGCATCATTTGTTGTTCTTTTGTTTACCAATGCAGTTACTCCATCATAGAAGGCCACCAGATTGGTCAGGACCTTGGTGAGACAGTCTAGCTGTCTCAAATCACTGCCTCATCCCTCAATTGACTTAACATACCTTCCAGGACGACCTATGCTCTGATCTTCCAGGCACAGAGGTGAAACTCACCTGTCTGTGCTATTCTGGGTCTTCCTTTCTCTTTCTCTTGAAAATGGGAATTGTGTCTCCCTTTTTCCAGTCACCAGGAGCTTCGCTTGACATCCACGATTTTTCACTGATAGAGTGGCTTGGAAACCACATCAAGTAGTTAAGTCAGCACTCTGAAATGCAGTGTCATCCAGCGCCATAGATTTGTACAAAATTAATCTCATGAGGCAGTCTCAAACTTGCACTTCTATTACACTGGAAAGGATTTTGCTCCTCCACCTAGAGACAGGTGGGGAAACGTGTCCCGTTCAGGGACACAAGAGACATGGGAATGCCACTGAAGACATATGCAAAGAATTCGTTGAGTACCTCAGCCTTCTCCATGTCTGCTGAAGCCAGTTCTTCCTTCTCATTTATCAGAGGAGGCACATGCTTCTTGGCCTTTCTCTTATGATCAGTGTACCTGTAGTACCCCTTGTCATTTTTCACATTCCTTACCAAGTTCATTTCCATCTGCACCTTGACTTTCCTGATCCTATCTCTACATGTGAAGGCAGCATCCCTGTATTCTTCCCATACAACCCATTCCTGCTTCCACTGCTTCTCCTTATTTTCCATCAGCCTGATCTGCAGGTCCTTGCTCAGCTTTGCAGGTTTTCTGCAGGGGGATGGAGGGTTCTTGCGCTCTTGGAAAGGTGTCCTTGATGAGCTGACAGCTCTATTCCATTTCTATGTCCCTAATGATATTTTTCCAGGGAATCTCATCCAATAATTCTTTAAACAGCCAGAAGTTCTCTCTCCTGAAGTTCAGGGTCCTGACTCAGCTCTGCTGGGCCTGTGTTCCTCCAGTTCATGAACTCAGTCAGGGCATAGTCACTACAGCTCAGACTGCCTCCAGTCTTGACCTCTTTAATGATCTCCTCCACACTGGTGAGCACCAGACCCAGTGACGCTTAACCCATGTGGTCTGTCTAATACCTGGATGAGGAAGTTATACTCAGTGGACTCCAGGAGTCTCCTGCATCTTTGCAGAATGTACCCAGATATTCTTGCTTATATTTTAACCTGTTTGGAACATAAATTATACTATATTTATCCAGTTGGTCATGAGAATTTGATTTTACATAGCCTGACTAAAGAGGAGACTTTTGAACTTTCAGGTGAGATGTACCAATTAAAATACGCATGCATTTATAGGAGGTGGTTTGAATTAAATGCCCTTCTGGTGCAGAAGGACAAGATTATGTTTCATATAGTTTCTCTCTAACTGGCAGGTAGCTTAATCATGCTGGATTCTTGTGGGGTCTTGCAGGACCCTTAATCTTATTAATTATTTTAATAGCTGTTGTATTTCGAGATGATGTTGCACCATCTCTAACTGCAACCAAAGAAATATCATTCAAAATTTGTCCTAGGAGCAAGTTAATTCATCATGTGAACTATGCTTCACTGCTCACATCAGTATATGCTCATGTAGGTACATGTGCACAAACACACACACACACATGCACTCACAAGACTCCACCAGCAATTTCACTAATAGGGGAAATAGAATAGATGTTAAACTACATCATCAAAAATCAAAGATCAAGTCATTGAAAAGAAATTAAAAAGTTCCAGATGCTGGCTTCATTCTTCATTTTGCTGCATTTTGAGCCTTAATTTTCCAGATTTTTTTTTTTTTTTTTTTTTTTTTTTTCCTCTGGGAGAAGCAAAAGCATCTCAAAAAGACCTAATAAAGACTTTTTGGAATAAAAAATAGCAACTTAATTCTTGCAAATCCAAAATGAAAAATGAAAGAATTGAATATAAGAATTAGTTTAAACAAGCTATCTTGTTACTTTCTTTTTATTTAGAAAGAGAACACGGTCATAATTCTCTCCTTAAGGGATTCAAATTGTAAATCAAAATGCTATGAGGAAACCAATGCAATTATACTTGTAACTTTTACTAGACACACAATTAATCTAGTTGTTCATGTAGAATATATTAACTGCACACTAAAGGATAGTGTAGTTCAAGACTGTTCTATACACTAGAGAGTACAATAATTATAATGAATATTACACTTTGTATGTTACTTAATATATAAAACTACACGCAAATTTTTCCTAAAATGCTACAGATTTAGAAGGTCTGATAACTAAAACATGCATTTTATATAAGCAAAAATAATAACCAGTTTCTTGCAATAATTAGATAATTATACTAATGGATGGGAGGAAAAAAGGTAGTTTTCCCAAAATCTGTTTCTTCTATAGGAAGGAATAGACATCATGATGCCATGAAAGGAAATGAGAGGAGTAAATAGGATTTCTGTTTAAAATGGTTGGAGTAGAGCTGCACATCCTTTTCCTCCCCCATTTGAAACTGCCTACTAGCAAGTCCAATATTGATATTACTGTATTTGTGGAAATCTCATGCTAAGAATTTACTTTCTTCCTTGCTAAGAATTTTATGTAGATTTTGTAGTTTGTAGAACTTGAATGGCTATTGTGAAAACTCACCTCAATCACTTCAAATTGCATCCCAAATTATTTTACATCCTTTGATAACATCATAATCATTCTTGTGGTGCATGGTGAACTCATGGTGCAAAGTCAACAACATACAGCAGTCAAATGATACTGAACACCCACTCTCCCACTGAAATAGTGCTTATACTCTTTTTTTTTTTTTTTTTTTTTTTTTAGCACGATATGCCAGGAGGGTTTTCTGATACAAATAGTTCACTAGCGATTATTGTTCATTATTCTGCTAGTTCGCGTCCTCAATTTAATTCCTGAGATGTGTACAGTTGTTAATGGTTGAATGGTAATGATTGCTCTACTCATCACCCACACCGAGAAGATTCTGCCTATGGACTGAGTTTAAAGGAACTCAGTCTTTTATCCTTACTGAAAGGGACAAGTGACTTCAGTTATCTCAGGGAGAAAGCCTCAGAATTAACACACAGCACTTAATTTGGTTATTCTCCATCACTCACTGTGTAATGGAACACAAGTATTGACATGTACAACAGAAGCATGATCCTTGCTGAAAATCAAGAAAATTTTTCTTCTGTAAGTAAAAATTCTCAGCAGAAATCTATTTTCTGGGACTTGATACCTATGTGTAAATTCGATCAATTAAAGAAAGTTAGGAGACACTTTTCTTAGATTCCTTAAATATGATTTGCATTTAAGTAGGTGAATAAATGCATGTACTATGCTTGCTTGTTCACTTATCTAACTAATAATTCTTATATTTGTTTAGAAGAAAATCTTAAAGAACATATTTTACTATACTGTTTTATACTGACTGTTAAAGAATCCTTGCTTTCTAGATGGTAATCAGAAATGCATTCAATGAAAATAGCTTACTAGTTCTCCCCCAAGTTTACGTACAACTCATAATGCTAGAGTAGAATACAAATTAAAAGAATGATAGGTCTTTTCTGTAGTTTTGTCCCTCACTGCTCCTATTTTTATACATAGCACTAAGGTTTACTCAGGAAGTTCTACATTTTGGTTTGAAAATCATATTTAAAAATCATAATTATTTGAAAATCTTAAAATTTATGTTTAATTGGAGAACTGCACTTTTGGCAGTGCCAATTATTCAGAACAGTTGTAGGCAATATATTCTAAACTGGCAGGTAGTTGTAAATGTTATAACAATCTTTCCACTTGCAGTGGTTTCATTGGTAGCACTGTGCAACTCCACTGACTTGGCAGAGCTGCTGAGTGTGAAGTGAGTCAGAACATCTGACTGCAGGCACATTACTTCTTCACTCATACATAGCACAAATACCTCTCCAGGGTGGAGTTTCAGCTGTTCAGAAGGGCTTCAGGTCCTTTTACTGTCTTTTCCATGAAACATGATACGTCAAGAAATATAATATATTAACATAACAAGATAACATCTGTCAGCTATCTCTGGCATAAGACATACTTGAAAGCTATTGTCTTCCAGTCCTTACATACACAAATTTTTTTTGCAGGTCAACCCAATCTGTTCCTGCATTCTTTCCCACTTAAATTAATGCTGTTTTTATTTTCTGTATTTGTTTGATGGTTTTATTGAGGACTTAATCTTGAAATGCATGGCTCTCGGGAGCTGTGCAAATGAAAATTTCTCCTTCAAATGTGGAGCAGATTGAAGAGAAGGGACAAGGGAAAAAATGATCAATTGATATTCCGTGATAAGAGAATTGAGATGAGGCAGAAACTGTCGTGAAAGACATCACAGACATAGGACTGAAGTCTGTGAGAAAAGTTTACCTAGCACCATCACCTGTTCTTATAAATAGATGTACAAACACAGCTTCCACAGGCTAACCATTCCAGAAAACTGCCTATCAACATTTTGGTATTGCCAGAAGTCATCTGTGTTTTGAGTGAGAATTGAGATGAATGTTAAATGCAGAAGGAAATGACATCATGAGCAACTGCAGATTGGTATGAGAAAAATGCAATTCCTGAAGCTAAAAAGATGTTCAGTCAACAGTTTGAAGTCTTTTAAATTGAACTGAACTGAACACTACATGTGTTAGAAGACTTAGACTTACCATTATAAGCTTATCAGACAAATGCTACATTCCTTTATTCAGTGTATGAGTCATAACAGCCATGAGGATGGTTTTTTGATGAGCAAATCTATTGTACAGATGAAAGAATCTTAATAAAAGACATGAATGCAATATTTCCTTCTTAAGAACATCCCTTGGAAAAAAAGAAATCACTAGCAGAAACAAAACAGGAAGAGAACTGTATAAAATGAAGGACAAAGAAGTAAAAACTAACATATAGAAATAACTAGGGAAAAACAGTATAGCCAAAAAAGCCAGAGCAGCTCCTGAAAGGAGATAATAATTTGAGACATTTACTCAGTTCAATGATGCTTTAATACACAAGCTTATGCTAGCAATAGAACCTGAAAAAATTATAGAGAAAGGAACAATGACAACTGGATTCAAAATATCCGTTATAGACAGGATCTCAGAATATGACTGATTCCAAAACGTAGACATTCAGAATTGGACTTTGTAATATCCAGCCCATTCAGAAGTAATGAACAGAAAGACTAACTAAAATCTCTGGAATTCATAAACAGAGACAAAGCTTTCATTAAAACAAAACAAAACAAAAACACCACAGAATACATTAAAAATCAGTGTTAAAATAAATAAAAAAAAAAAGGGTTGGGGTGGAAGGTGAGATTGGCATTGTAAGAAGTATGGAGTTATATGTCTTTGGAAGAAGGGGAAATGTTCTCCTAAGAAAAATAAAGATTGATTCAAAAGCAAAACCAGAACAAAAATATACTCTTTTTAATAAAAATTAGAGCTGACCTTTATTAAATAAACATTGCCTTTCCAATTTCTGAAATTTGAAGGAAGTTCTTGACATCTCTACGCCAGTTTACATTGATGCATCTAATAGATTTATAAAATAATAAACACAAAGATGCAGTTTGCACACTTAAAGTAAGCAGGGACTTGAGTTAACATAGGTTGACGTAAAAAGATGGTCTATCTTTTCTCTTGACTACCATGACTACTGACAACAAAATCCTGATAGCCATAAGAAAAACATCATCTTGTGGCTTTATTTATTTCTTGAACATTTTTCAATAGCGGAGAAAGGATTCAAATTAGGATATATCTGGTATAATGACATGTTCAAGCCCACAAAGGCTTCGCGGGAAATGAAAGTGTATGTGTTTGGAGTCAAATGCTTTCTTAAATGGAGAAAGATGCAGAAAAGCCTTGCCCTCTAGTGGCTGGAGAACTAGAAAGCAAGCACATGTCCTATTTTCACTAATTGGTATCCAGATTTGCTTGTAGATTGAATAAATTAGTTGGTTTAAATTACTGAAGTTTTCCTTAGCTTCAGATCTGAAAAAAGAATGACAACCACTATATCACTTAATATTTGAATTCATTTTTCATGGGAAGAAAAAAGGTGATGATACAGAACTTGAAAGTGAATGGAAATGAGCTTTAGAACAAGCTGAAGCTTACATTAGTGGACAGTTAAATAATAGAAAGAGCTATATATGGATATTTTGATGTAACATGCAGCAGTTCTACTTATCTAATTTTTTTTTGTTGTTCTTGAAAGGCAGAATGCAGTCATAATTCCATGGATAGTATAATATACTTTGCAATTAGTAAGGAAAATCTGATCCTGTCTGACGTAAATTTATCATCCATTTAAAACTAAATTAGTTAATAAATAAAATAATATAGAATTAATGGAAAGTCAGTTCAGGAACGCTAGTCTTGCATTTATGCAAATAATTTGTCTTCTTGATATCTAATCTGTGTGTATTAGGGCAGGAACTGTTAACATTGATGCTCATTTCTGCTCATTATCCTACTGCTATCCATTGACTTTTGAAATGGTTACTCTTCGCTGGTCTAGTCTAAAAGGAGAATTAGGCCATGTCAGATACATCTCAAACAAAAGAATTAACTATTGAAATAAACATAAGATTGTGAATAGCATAGTTAATGACATTCTAAAATGCATAAAATGAATAATGTTGTCTGTAAATTGTCTACTTATTCAAATAAATAGTCTAATACTAAGTGGACTCCATCGTTATTAAACTGTGTCTTAAACAAAGTATTAATCTCTTGTTAGAACAACATATTCAGTTTATTTATTTCTTTATTTATTTTAATGAAGGAATGAGCTTTTATGGCAGAGCAGTATTACTGATTACTGTTCAACAGCCCATACGGGTCAGCAGTTTTAACCATTCTGTTGCAGCAAACAGTCTGCTATTTTGTTTTTCCAGAGGCTACATAATTGTTGTTTCCTTTGCCAAATCTCATTTTTCCTATTCAAAAAATTTTTCTTCTATTAAGAATATTAGAATTGTCCTTAATAAAGTACTTTTCCATTGTGTAATTGGAAACCACCCTTTAAATGCCATGGCTTTATGAAGATTGCAGCAGGAAAGAAGGATTAGTGTTATTTTTATAACACATCTTTGCTTTACTTGAAATATAAGTAAAAGTTTCATTTTGGAATATAATGCTTTTATTAGCTTATGTAAATTGTACACTAATTCTCATAAGAAAGCCAAACACTACTGCTGTGTAAATTAAACAGTCAAAGAAAAGGCAATTGTCATCAAGTATAAGCCAAACCTCTGACTCATTATAGCAAATTAAGAAACAAGTTGCAAAGTTCTAAGAATGCTGATGATTTCATTGTTTCAATTAAAAAAAAAAAAAAGACTTGTTTGCTTCCTGAATTTTTGTTTACTCTTATGCTTTTCTTTCTTACACTATAATAACCAAGAAAATACATTTATTTAGTGTCATCTTTCAATCACTGGGGAGGTTCATGTAACCTATAATATCAACCCTAAATCCTTTTGATTATTTTCAGCAGATTGCATGAAATTTGACAGGATTTTGCAGTTTACAATTTCACCATAAATAAATTATTCAAAGCAGAATGTTTAACTGACTTTAAAAAATTACAGTCTGAACATGGTATAGTAGGGAAATTCGAATGGAAAAAAAAATATTAAAAATATTACAGTATATCTTGAACCCTTGGTGTACTGAAGAAATAAAGTTCTGTTATCAAACTATATTCATACATGTTATCCTTTCAGTCACTGTTTTTCTTTTTTAAAAAGTAGTGAAATGTAATTACTGAAATTACGTATAACATGAGAAAATGTATTACATCTGATAGAATGAAACTGAAACCCTCAACTTAAAATTTAAGTCATAAAAGTTCATGTGAGAAATATAACAATGAGAATATATGACTGTGTATTTTCATTACCTTTGAGCCTCATAGTAGCTTTGGTGAAACTCCAAAGGTGTTACATGAAATAATGTAATATAGTACTGGTAATAAGGTAATGTGTAAGCATAGCTTTTTGATAGGATAATACACGCTACCTCACTACCTACGTTTTAAATGAATATGTTAGTTTAAAATGAATGTATCAAAAATCTTTCCTTTTTTTCTTTCTTTCTTTCTCTTTTTTTCTTGTATATTGATATTAACAACAAATAAATTGGATGGAATTTTAAGTAGAAACAATTTTGCCTAATATAATATATAGCACACTTATCTAGAGAAAACTATATTGTATTCCACTGTGAGAGGACATAATTAAAGTTACATGTTCTCACTGTAGGAATTAAGTAAATTGTGGGTACGGAAATGAAGCTTGATATGCTTCATTTTTAGGATAAGAAAATGCAGACATTTTTCCTTACAGATTCTCTACAGGCTTCTTCTCAACAAGCAGCAGTTCAACGATTTTCATATTGCTTATAGTTATTTCTTCTTCAGTCACATGGCCTTTTACTATTGCCACACATGACTGTGGGTTATGTTTGCAAAGTTCTGAAATTTTAGAAAATGTCAGCATTTGACATAGTTCTTGCAGCTGTTGTCTGTAGTGGAAAAGACTTTCTCCAGTGTGTTGTGTAAAAGCTTCAATAAACACTTATTTTCCTTCTAATTTTGTTTGCGACATCAAGGGCTTCTGGAAGTTTTAAAAGGCTAATATTGAATCTGGATAGTAAGAACAGCTAAAAGAAGAAGCAAAACATTTTCCCAAATTCCCCCACATCATCTTAGGCCCCATCCTTAGGAATCAGAATGTAATATAAATGTCTAGAAACATTTTCTGTTTGGTTATGGATGTGGGTTGCAGTTATCGTAATAGTAAGGCAAAACAATATGCCCCCCATTCCACCCTATTCCACAGTTCTGTGGCCTGAAAAATCATAAATTCTGAGCTAAAAAAAATAATAATAATTCATTTTAGCAATCTAGAATTTCTGTTTCCTTTTGCTAGTTCAGACATTTCCACTTTCTGACTTATTACTTGCCATGAATTCCATTCCAGAGTCTCATTATTCCTATATGCATTGTAGAAAACATATGTTCCTAAATCAAGACTGTAGTACAGGATGCAGTCTCTAAAAGTATTATGCTAAAATACCAAACTCACAACTCAGTGCTCAGGCTTCTACATACATTCATGTTCTGTATTCAGAATAAAAGCTGGCTAGGGGACATGGTGTTAACAAGAATTCATCTCTCTGATCTCACAGAACAAAACAAATGAGGATATGCACAAGAGACTCTGCAGAGGTCATAGTTGAAACCCTGTTACGCACAGGAGTCGTGAATTACTGTATGCTTCCTCAAAAAGAACAGTTAGGCAGTCTGCTAGGCAAGTGGTCCCCTGTGGCTTGTAAAGCAGCGTCTTGTGTCACTATGTATCCCATGGAGGATTAATGATTGTACTGTGTCTCTGTCACCCTCTGACTTGATGGAGAATGTCTTGATAAGTATTACAATAGCTTCCTCTAACCAGATGGCGTTGGCGAGCGTATTGGTTGCCAGAGAGAATAAAGAAGTTTTCTGTCAAAAATCATAATATTCAATAGGTCAGATAACCTCGTGTGCTGCATTCTTTGCTAGGAATCCAAAACTGACATTGGTAAACGCAGAGCAACAAATTACCCAGCATGTAAGAATCTGGGTTCAGAAGATGAGAAGACACAGGAAAGCACTGAGAATATTGGAATAAGTCTTGGCCTCATCAGGATGCCTTAAAAGAAACTGGAGATGGCTACAAACACAATTCCATGCATACTCTTCTGATGTTACTTCTTTTGGTGGGCACTCTACTGTAGTAGCAGTAGTAGTAGTAGTAGTAATAATAATAATTTAAAACAAACAAACAAACAAACAAATAAAAAACAGAGAGAGAGAGAGAGAGTTCTCCAGAAAGATACCTCTTTCAGATTTCATGTCTTTATTAAAAGAATGTCTTTCCAAGAATGCTTACAAATTCCCATATTTATTGGAAGAAAAAAAAAAAAATTACCCTAAAGTATGCTTAATTGAACGTAAAAAAGTTAAAAAGTGTTGAAAAATCTCAAGCAAAACTAAAGAAGAATGTACCAGTAAAGAGGAAGGATATATTGTCATGGGAAAAAAAAAAAAAAAAGGCAAAGCAAATTTTAGAAGTATTAGTTGTGGAATAGTATATCACAAAAAACTTAGGAAAGAGAACTTTGTTTCTGAAAGTATATTATGTAACAGCCACCTAACATTATTAAAATAAGAATTCTTATTATTTTCTCTTCCAGTATCATGTTCAGAAATCTGATCCATCTATACACTGCCTTTGGCAAGATTAGTTGTAAAATCTAAGGTAAAATCTTTAGGGAAGCATTTAGTCATTTGCTGTCATTGTTCTGGTTTCAGAAATAATGAGGGTAAAATGCTGAATATCATGATGAAAACAGTACAAGACTAATTTGTTTGCATGACACTTGCTACCTTTTCTAGAACGTTTTTTTCTTTAAAATACTGAATTTCTCCTTCTGGAGTATACAGTTATTTATATCCATCACTTTTGAGCAAAGACAACTACGGGAAATCCAACTCTAATGGGAAATCTAACTTAAATCCTCTTCCCTTCTCCATGAAGGCAACAGGAGAAGGAGTGAGGGCCAAGGAAAGAGACAAAATGTTATTTATATTCTCCAGTGGAGGAAGTGTTTTGTCTTAACATATGCTCTTAAATTTCCAATGTAAAAAAAAAAGATTTTCTGATGTTCCAATCCCTCCTAAATATTCATGCTTGTAAAAGTAAATGCTGCTATTATAGTATTAATTTTGCTATCTAAAAGACATAGCTAAATTCAAAGATCAGTATCTAGCTGAGACAGTATTTCTGTTTTGTTTCTATATGTTCTGTACCTGTCTGAATTTTAAGCTCTAGAGAGATCTGTAAAATAATGAATAAATTGAAATACTTCACTCACGTTCTCACTTTTCTCACTTTTCTCACTTCACACTCCTTCAGTTACAACCACATTTTAGGTAATGTCAGAATCTACATAAAAAATCAAAATTATATCATAAAATCACAGTTCTCCATCATAAACTCTGTTTACATGAGTTCTCTATCTGTATTTTCAGATATCTGTGGCAAAAAAATTTAGATGAATATCTTTGAAGCAAAAGTTTCTGCAGCTCCCTAAAAATTCACATGTCCAGTAGTTTCTTCTAGTTTCCCTTGCTGCCTGACGGGGTTCAAATCTACTTTGGATGTCCAAAAAGGCTTAGATCTGCTTAAATTCCTTCCCAATGTCATGCTGTGACAAGTGCAGCTGTATCAAATGGCAAATGAGCTCTTTATCCTATTTGAAACAGATATTGCTGAGGATGTCCAGTGTAGCCATTTACTTTTTCTAGGGTGAATTTTCCATCTATGTTGAATATGAATGAGGAAAAAAATGCATGTCATGACATACATTGAAGCAGATGAGACCACTTTGTAGAGATAATATTTTGGGTCTTGTGAGCAGAGAATAGAGATCTGTTTGCTGTCTGATTTGGATTTCCCTGGAACACGAGCATGGCTTTACTAAGCGTATGCTGAAATAGCAAGTACTGCATACTTCTGATGCTTGTAGATCTTGGCAACCAGATTTCTCAATATGGATTTTGAATTTACAGTACACAGGTGCTAATCATTAAGGTCACTCAGCACTATACAAAATCACATTTTTTTTTTCTGCAGACAGACTGCACACGAGCAGTGATTGCTTCTATCCAGAGTGCTTAGCACTATGAAGAATAGTATTTCCCATAATTCACTTTGCAAATATGTCTTCAGTGCCTCAAAATAAGCAGCTAACCATCTGGGTTATTCTAAGGGAATTTTGGAAAAGATTATACTAGGCACGTTAGAAGGTAGTTTAAGTCTAAGGCTCAGAACAGCTCTTCGGAGGCTCTGAGAGCATCTCTCCGAATGGGAGCAAGCATTGGGGTGAGCGGGTGCTGAGCCTAGAGCCCGTGCAGCTGGAGTTTCTCCTCATCCTGCTGCTGGGTACAGAGGGAGGCTCTCCAACAGCACTACACAGCAGAGAGGCTGCTGTTGGTGCTGACCGCTGCCTTGGCAGCTGCTTCTGGCTAAAGCCCTCACAGTTGGTCCCTGCATGAACTACAGCCCTGCTACATTGCAACCCTGCTCCATTGCAACCCTGCCTTTTTAATCTGAAAAAAAAAAATAATCTGGATTTATCAGAGTGGTGTAGACCTGTCACTTAATCCTCTTTTAGTAAATCCAGGTATTAGTTGTTAGAATAAGATAATACACAGAAAAATATATGATAACCATCAAGGACAGTTTAGTAGTTTAGTATATGTGAGTAGCTGTTGCAGGCAGCAAAAGTCAACTTATCTTTACAGGCTAAAAGGATGTTACATGCTCAGGAAGCATGAGATGTGAGGTTAAGAGGAATGATAACTTCATTGGCCAAAAGTTAAAAGAATCCACTGGAGTGCCCAATAGTTGATGAATATGTATTACTCTACTTAGATTAGGTTACAATGGTACAGACACATTCAGTTAAATGACATACATGAACATATTTTTTAATGTGTCTGTCTTGTGCATTGACTGCTTTCCTTTGTGCTTCAATTTTCATTCAGATGTTCTCATTTGGAGATGCTCAAGATTTACCTGCAATTTTATTGACAAGGTAAGTCAGAAACATCTTCTTCCCTAGAATTAATTGCCCTGCTAGTAAACCAGTAGTAATTTTTTCTACTAATCGTAAGTGTCTGTCTTGTGTGAGGTTTGCTTTTATCATCTCTGCAGTCACATAATCATCCATATACATTACATTAGCACCGTAGTAATAGAATTTGCTGTGCTGTATGATCACTGCATATCACGACGTGACTGGAAACTTCTTGTGGGAGAATTTCATTTACCTTGTTGATTTAATCAAAATTTTATAGATTTCAACAGGTTTTCGTTGTCAACAGGTTTTCGTTGTCAACAGGTTTTCTGTTGTTATGGACTCTATGAGTAAAAATAAAAACATTGTTATAATTATTAAAATCTCAAGATGATAGAATTATATAGTGCCAAAATTCTAATAAAATTAGCACTATTTTTTTTAATTCTTTTGTTTAATATAAGGAATTTTATATAAATGTTAAGTTTTTCTTCATTCTTCTTAAACTACTGATGTTTTGTAAATCAGTTTTAATATTTTATCTGCTAAAATACTTTACTTTCTCACTAATCTCAAAAAATTCTTAAGATTTCACATTTGATTGAGTCTGAAAATAAGAACAGGTTTTTAGAGGCATTAGTTAACATATAGAATTATAGTGGAACTTGGATTGGCTTCAGTGGACAAAATAGTCATGTGAGATATGTTTCTTATTAGTATAAATAAATTGTTATCCATTTAATTTTCTAAAAATTAATATAAATTTGATCATTGCCTGGAATGAATAGGATTGATGCATTTTAACCCCACTTTCAGCTTTATAGCAGATAATCACAGAAATCTCTTCTTTCTTGTGATAGTTTGGCTCTTTATTTTACTGTCAGTTTGTTTCTTACATATAGCAATCCAGTGTTTCTCTTCTTGGACTAAAATTGAATATTTTACTACATAAAACAGATGCTTAGAAAATCTTTTCTTCTGCAATTCAAGTGCTCATTTTATAAACACAGGGTGGAAGAGCCCTTATCCCATTTTAGCAGGTTACTCACTGGTGCAGCTAGATCACTTTAAAGACATCTTCTCCACATTCATTTCAAAATTATTCAATTCTTTCACCTCATGGAATATTCATCATCTTCATATATGAGGTTTCTTTGTAAACTGTGCATACTCTTTTACATTCCCTTCCTTGCACAGAAACAAATGAACTGTTTGAGTTGAACAAATTGAATTTTAATCAAAGGGAGTGAGAATAATTTTAAAGGTATTTAATCCATATTCAGAAGTCAGACCAAAGTCTATTTTTAGTTATGTGATACAGATATTATAAAAGTGTGCATCTAATGTTGTATTTTAGGATGTGAAAATTGCAAAAAGAATTAAAATGCTGTCAAGAAAAGTCAGAGATGGAAAGGCACAGTTCTTTTTCAGGTGCGATATAAAAATATAACTATAAACACTGCTTATTCATATTTCAATTTTTGTTAATAATTTATACACAATTCTTTTTGAAGCTCCTGTAAATTACTCTTGGCTGTACAAGTCCCTCTAGTGGCATCTTGTATGTAACAGATAACCAACAAACTTAGTTCTAACTCTCATTTTTTATCCATACACTATGTAAAAATTGTCATGCAGTTTAAAACTCTTTTCACATTTTTTGTTCAAATTGTGTTTATGTTATTTATACTACCAGCGCTTATAAGACTAATTTCATAAAAAACTGTCATTGTTTGAATCATTAGTAGTTCAGTCTTAAAAAGCAGTATTTTGAGTAAGACATATTAGGTTGTTTGTCAGTTCTTGAGCATTAGGAAAGTTTTCTGGTTTTTGATTATCAGATACTGTGAAGTATTTTTATATTCTGAGTTTGAAAATGCTCCTCTTGTATAAAGTATTTAGAAGTGATGTAGTTTAAAAGCAGTGGCAGTGACACAAATTTATTTCATCTTTCTCATCTATATGAGAACATTATTTAGCTTGATAATTCTTGGAAAAAAAAAAAGTGTAAATTTCTGCTTACTGTTTACTTTCAATATAGCATTTAGTAAAAATTTCAGAGTACCAGCAGTCCACATTGAAAAGGTGTTTTGGAAATGCAGGTTTAGACTACTAAAAGCATTTGTACCAAAGTATTTCAAATATTTTGAATCAATAGTTCCAATAGAGTTACTTTCTTCAAAAAATTCCTGTTTGTTTGAAACAGTTTGCTACGTGTTTAATTCCCATTTATTGCATTTCCAGTTACTGCATCTGTCTTTCAGATTCTGGGATTAAATAAAGATCATAGGTCAAAAGATAATATGTTTCATACTGTATAATGCTAAGTAATTTATAATAGTTAAGCTAATAAGTCGGCGTTGTTAGCATCCAATATATATAACAAAGCTTTTATTATTGTAGTTTTCCTTTATTACATCAGCAATTGATGACTATAACAAATATATTCAGTTATGTGTATTTACAAAAATATTTCACTTCACACAAAAACAATAGTACTATATGGGGTAATTGTTCTGAAGTTTTGAGGGCATTATTTATGTTCTTTTTTTATATTATGTATTAACTGTCAGAGAAGCTGAAAACTGTTTAAACTGATCCAAATGAATAGATTTCAGGATCCAAACTGGAATATTTTCTGCTTTATGTGATGCAGTGTTTTTGTTTAAAATATTTTTTTTAAAGATCGGTAGCACAGCCTCACTGAAAAACTACCAGTTTCCAGTAATTTCAGTGGTCAGGATTGTCCCAAAATGAGTCTTGTGTGTTGCTGAAGATAACAAGTATGAAATAAAATGTTGATAATACTTCTTCCACAAAGCCTTTAAAGAAAATTGTTTTCTCTTAGTACCTCTAAGCCTACAATGGATCTCTTTACACTGTCAATGTGCATAGGTGCTTTTTATATAATTCACACAATACCATAGTCAGTTATACTGTGAATTAAACACTAGTGAATAGGAGAAACCATGCATCCAGAAAGTAGGTGTTAAAATCCTGTTCCACATTATTAGAAAACACTGCATGGATTAGTGAGAGTCAGCCATCTGAAGATCTGGCAGCAAAGAAGCTTTATTAGTAAAGGCGGCTAGAGGTGCTTAGGAAATAATTAATTGTAGCAAAGAGAAAGCAACAGATATTTGTGTAGAGATGATCACTGTAAGCAGAGAAGTATAAAAGCTCAAAGTAATCCCTCCCAGGGGTTACTGGTATGAGAATATTCATCACACATACACACCTTGTATTTTTATTTTTTCCTATTATTATTATTTTATTTTATTTTTTGCTAAAAGAAATATAAATCCTTTCCTGTAGAGATTTCACAAAGTGTGCATTTCTTTGACTGATTTCCTTTTAAAATTATAACCTAAATATATCCTCCATTTAGTAATTTTGTTGGTATTTTTTCACTCTGTGGTGATCTACTGTGGAAAAAAATCTCATTTAATTTGTGCCAGCTGTTAACAGCATTGTAATAGCTTCCTTTTGTTATTTCTGCTATGGTTTGGCCGAAGCTGTCACACATACCTAAAGAGACTTAATCAAGAATGTAACACAAAGGAAAGTGAGACCTCCTTTTTATTCAAGGTTTAAGCAAACCTCTTGTTAGAAAGGCTCCTTTTTCACCTGTCCTTTTAATGTGGTGAAAACGGAACTATGTAAAACTGAAGTCTGACCACATAGTACTACAGACTAGTTGCTAAATTAGGGTCAAATCAGAAAATGTGTATCAATTTTTTTCTCATTTACCAAAATTTTAGATAAAAATATATTAGTTTTGCAAAACTTAGGAAGGTCTTTTCTTTCTAATTTCCCATCAGTAATGTGTTCCAGGTTTTCTTAATGTTATAGCTGCTCAAGCAACCAAGAAATATATTCAAAACCTTTATGCCCGTAGGAGAAACGTTAGTTGAAATTAGAGTGGGAATATACTGGGAAACAGGAAGGGAGAGATGCATTCAGAATCAGGACAAAGGGATGAGACGGTTTTTAAACTTTGGTGATTCCAGTCGCCATCTGTTTTATCTGTAACTGACAACAACTACAAACATGATAAATTCAGTTATCTGAGATTTACAATGCTTTTAGCATCTTCCTTGTTATAGAAAAAGAGTGTAGCAAAAGTCAGGATAGAACCAAGTTTGTCCTCCTGTAGGCTACATTTTAACGCTGACAACAAGTGATGTTTGTAATTCCTTGCTGTCTCACTTGATTTTTAAGTCCTGAATGCTACTGATCCTGTGCGTTCAAAGAAGACAAAGACAAAAGTAATGTGTCAAAAAGGTATCGCAGATCTGCATTTTTAACAATTAAGTTCTCATCTTTTCAATCTTTTTTTTTTTTTTAGCAGAAATTAAATTTCAGGTTTTATAAAGAAAGCTTGTTGGCACACAACAGCCTTCTTTAACAGCACTTTTATTTATTTATCATGAATAACATTTGGACACTTACCCAGCTACCCCAATTCCTTCTCCTAAGGACGTTAGGCCATTGTAGTGAAAGTGAGAAAGAAAAGCATAAAAGATAAATTTCAGAGACCTTATAAGAATTTTCAGAATGTCATGGCTCTTCATTCAAAGCATGAAGCCTAAGAACAATGTAGCTCAGTCTCACTTTCTGTGCTTTTTCTCTAGACACATACCTTCTATCAAGATAAGTTCGAAAGGTAGATGGCTCTGGAAATACAGGCATCTCCACAGGTACAGAAAAATGTCTATTGATCATAATGACACAATCAGAATATAATAATGTAAATACACAATTTATTACAGAATCACAGAATCACAGAATCACAGAATTGTAGGGGTTACATGAGAATGTAAAAAGCTGGGAAATTCATATGTGAGAATTCTGAAGATAGCCAGACTTAGAGGATGGCTTCCTAAGTAGTAATTAATACAAGTCTGAAATTTGTTATCCATTTGATCACATCTTTAAAAATTAAGCAAATATAAATGCTAATTTGCCAAATGCATAATTAAGATACACAAACTACATGAGATTTTCACAAAACACATGATTTCTTATAACATATAAAATCAAGAGCAGCCATTTGAACTGCAGTGTAAGGGCATGTATTTGAAAAAGTTATCATTTGTTCATGTGCATATTTATTTTTATACAAGCATGCAGAGACATACACAGACATAAATATTTAATGGCAGGTCGGAAGACATAATCCCATGTCTTATTAGAGTTACATGCAAAATTACCCTGGACATCCAAATGCATCTTTCAAACACAAACTATTTTAATTGTTACTGCTGTTGGAAAGGAAGATGGTGTCCAAGCAAAATTGTGATATTGGGACTTCTGACACTAAGAAATGCTAACTGTTGGATATTTGATGAAAATTTTAAAAGAATAAGCTCAATGACCTATTGGTATCCTGTGAAGTTCAATTAGCAAATTATGACAGCATTCAAAGATTTCTTTTTCATGTTTTGAGGTTCAAGTAAAGGTTGCCTGAGAGTACTGAATTCACAGAAGTGATTGTGAACGGCTACTTCTTGTCTGCCAGTGCGAGTGTGTGCCAACAATAGATGTCTTCAGACTTGTAATAGTATGCTCAATGCTAACATTTTTTTTCAGAATTAGTAATAATATTCTTTTTAGAATGGCTAAGTGATAGTACCAGATTAACTTTGTGGTGGTGTGAAGGACCATTACATATAACTGAAAACATTTGACTCACCATTTCCAGAAGTAGTTACAGATTAGATCAGCCATACTGACGTAATTGCGACCAATGTCTCACATATAATATGGTTATTGCAGACTATCACTAGATTTCCATGGGAGCAATTGCTTTCTCTTAGAGGAGATTAGCTCAGCTTGGTGTGCAGAAATGTATATGCCACATCATACCAGTTGCTAAGATAATGCAAGCACAAATAAGAGTTACTGTTCAAACAGAACATTAATCTGTGGTAATGATAAACATGTCTGCTCCAGTGCCTGAAGCAATTTCTGCACTAAGCTGTAGTCGGATAAGGGCAAAAATATATGTCTTTATAATAAGCCTAGTTGTTTGCCTTTGCTGTTATTTGTACTGAGCCAACCTCAGTATTCTCTCATTTTCTGCTACAAGGGAGCAGTACCAAAAAGGGGAAAACAATCAGGAAGATTCAAATCTTTAAGTTGATATGGTTTTAGTTCAAGTAAAATAGTATATAGCCACAGGGCTTGATTTCAGAAGTAATATATACTAAAGCATGTGATTTTTTCTATTTTTTTCTGAGGTATTATAAAACAGAAGTAGAGTAGTCAGACACAGGCAGGTCTAATTAAACAAATCAAAAGTAAAACTCTGTAGTTTCATTAGTATCTACAATGTGAATAAATCTGACCTCACTTTTGGTTTCATCATTTTCATGAGTATGGCATGAAATTTGAGTTCTTGTCTCTTCATAATAAAGAAAGGTCCAAATATAAATGTAAGTATCTTTTAAAGATACGTGTGTTTAACTTTGAAATTTAGGTACTTAAAACTGGGCATTTAATCTTGTAACTGTAACCCAGAATATTTACAGTGGTAAACATTCAATTATGGCTATATTTATTACTACTTCTAATTACTAAATAAATATCTCGCTGCAATCATTAATTGGCTCTAAATATTCTTAGAAAAGAAACTATGTGCTTTTAGAGTGCTATGTAAGTCTTTTAACTTTCAGGAGAAAAACAGCTCAGACGCAGTCTTGAAGTATGCCCTCACTTAATCACTCTCAGTTATGTCAAGGGGACTATTTGGAGAGTTTGAATAAAATCTCATTTTCCAGTAACTACAGTTTTTCATTCTTTTTTTTTTTTTCCTTTCACACCCCACTCTCTCCCTCCACCCCAAGCATTTTGTTCATGAAAAAGACTCTGTTATCATTTTCAGAACCAACTCAGTTTGCAATTAAATAGCTGGAATTGTTGAACGGACAAAGATTGATAAAGCCCTTATGCAAAAGCCTACATTTCTTGCACTTCCAAGCTTGATTAGTATATAATTCTCTCTCTCACACATTTTAATTCAAATGTTCTACTAAACCACAGTCATACCTACATCTCTGACATATCTTTGCCCACACTATGAGGAAAATTTTCTCTCCTTCACCATCACTGAGCTCATGATTTATCTTTGTGGTCTAGATCATCCATTCCTTTCCTCCAGATCCTTGACTGAACTCATTCTACTATCTTTATCTGGAATTCCTTTGCCTTGCTGCAGCACAGTTCCACTCACTAAACTGAAATATTGAGAATACTCACTGCCAAGCAATTTGCTACTCTTAATAGAATCCCAGGACTATTCTATTATTATTAGACTTTTCTTCAAAACATAAACTTTTTAACTTTTGCCTTGTCTATTGATCAAAAAATATGGATGTATATAGATATCTACATTCTATTCTATATAAATATAGGATTCTATCTAAATATAGGAACAAAAAAACAAAAAACATGATAACAGATATGCTTGTATCACCCCTTAAAATGGTTATTTTGTTTATTTTATAAATTAATGTGGAAACGCAAAAGCAAATACTGAAGATGAAGAAAGCATAGTCATACAGATATAACTTTTTAACTGTAATGGATAAACTTGGAAAATGCTAAACATTTTAATGCCTTGTACATCATATAATCTTATAATTCAGCAGTTTTAGCGTAAAAATAATTTGAGGCAACTCAAAAGTTGTGAGAGTAAAAAGACCGAGATAAAATCCCGATGCTTCACATTTTGTCGGTAATTCCCCTAAAACATTTTTTGGTATAATTGGTTCATCCCCACTTAATTAAATTGCATCTCCTTACACAGTGTGGAGCATTAGAATTAGTGTGTTCAAAAACAGGTCCATATTATACAAAAGTCAACTGAAAAGGAAAATATAATCAAGTAACATAACTTCTACAAATAACTGGTAATATTTGGCAAATGACTTTTCTGGATCCTGTATGCATTGGAACTATTATCTTTAACAAAATTTTCTGCAGAGTATTCAATTTACAACTGGAGTGTTGATGTTACTTCTGTATTTCAGGAAGTATTTTTAACGTCAGAATTCAAATACTTATTTACCTTAGTTTTAGTACAATTATATTCTAACAGATTTCTTTGAATATACAGCTTTCTTATTGACTACAATCCCTTTCTCTTTCATTGTCTTTTTCTGTATTATGAGTAGAGAAGAAAATAAGTCTGAAACATTAAGAACCTTCTTTTTCTCCCCTTGATGATAGGGAGGGTATTTTTTTGAACACAGAAAACTGTCACAATCTGTAAATATTTCACGTGAATCACTGCACATACCATAAGCATATATGGGGCTATGGTAGTCACACACACAAAAAAAGTACCAGTAGTTCTCCAGTGTTAGCCTGTCATTAAGGTTGCTAAAAATTAGAAGTGGTAGTAAACTAAGAGGCATACTCATTCAGATGAAAATTGTATGATTCTAATTCAATAGAAACATGAATATATTTTATAAAAAAAACAACAACCAGAGTATACATTCAGTTTCTTGGGAAAGTGTACTTTATAATCCTGAGTAGGACATATGCTATTAAAAGGTTAATTCTGGTTACATTGTCGAATCAGCAGTGAGTTTTATTCATGGTTGGCTCAGACTGTAAGAGATCGGTATTACATTATACTCTTAATAGTACAGATATTATACTTTAGGTTAGCATGTATGAGTGCTGCTCTTCTAAAACATATTCATGAAGGTGTGATGGTCCAAATATCACAGTAATTTTAAAATCATAGAATCATATTGACTGCTGTATGGAAAATGAACTTAAAATTTGTTTTAATCTGTCAGTGTCTTAATAAAATGTTCGCTTTGATCACACTAGATCACATGCAGTTGTGAATAATGGTTCAAAGGACTAACATACAACACAACACTATATTATGGAGAAATTTTATTAAAAAAAAAAAAGGAATAGCTTTCCTTTCTTATTTTGTTGTTGTTGTTTATTTGTTTTTAACAGAAAGGAAATAGCAGTGAAGGTAGAATGGGTATTTTTCCATTTCCAGGACAGATTAAATTATCTTTCATTTTAAGAGTGGGAGTATTTGGATTTCCTTGCTTATAAAAACATACTCTTTAGAAATTTGAATATAAAGATATTAAATCCATTTATATTTGTTTAGCTGGTACAGTTATTTGCTCAGAATAAATCTAAACCACTATTTACACGCTACTAAGGAATATTATATTTTGGAAAATACTGGCATGTAAACAGGACTCTATGTATTTATATTTTTTTGCTTTCCTCAGTTACATTTAACATGTTTACATATCTGAAGTGCAAAAGCATAACAATTAAGATTTAATTTAGATTTCATAATACATGAGGCTATAAAATACAGTTTTTCCACTAAACAAATGAGCAATGCTCTTTCAAAGTTGTTCCCCCAGAAAATCTGTGGCCAGTTAGATGTTGGCAAATAGACTTTAGAGTTAATGCTCTTTTGTTACATAACTGTTTCCCTTAGATTGTGAAGTTCATGATTACCAGGATGCTAAATGATGTTTTTGCAAAAAAGACATAAAAAGATTTTGTCTGTGATCCTGTCACATATTTCACTACCTCCTTTTCTTTTGTATTCAGATACATTCTGATGTGACACATAGAAACAAAATAACTGGTAAATCAGACCTTCTAAGCTGCATTAAAAAAATCTGATTTTACTTCGTTATTGACAACAAAAGAGAGATAATGTACAGTGTGCCCATATGATGTTTATGCAGATGTACATGGAAATACACAAGTGCACTTAGGAAGAGTTTGGGGTAGATGGAGAGTGCATCCACATATATACAATGTGTGTTACTAGGGCTGTCTGAGGAAAACCTTCTATAAAAAGCTGAAACGTGTGTCATGCAATAGCAGATATGAGGGAGAGAATCTAAGTTTACTGTTACTGTGTGCATTGCACTTTCTCATTAACATGTGGCAAGACTTTTTCAGAGGTTAAGGACAAGCAGTTGTGTTGATTATATGCATGGCCCAATTGTCCAGTTTTAAAAAGAGAGACTTTGTATAAGACTTCCTGTACTAATTTATTCTGGAGTATAGTTGGAAAGTGCCTTACTTTAGCAGACAAAGAATCTGAATTCTCATCCATAACCTGCAAAATCCAACTACACAATGTGTCTGTTACTTTCTTCTGACCTTGTTGTTTCCAAAGTAGAACACTGTTGAGGCATTGTAGATTGCAATGCTTCATAATGTATTTCAGGTGAAACACAAAACATTGAACTTTCTCCTTCAACACGTTCACCATGAAACTAAAGCAAAATGCTAATCACTATTTGATCACTTATATTTTTTTCTTTATGTTTTTCCTGTTAAGCTTTCTTTTTGAGTAAGATTTCAGTGAGGTTGTTAATTCAGCTAAATGTGGGAAATTTTGCAGTAGAACAGCTATGAGCTGGAAGGATTCACATTAAAAAAATAATAAATCAAATGTGTATTTCATTGTTGTCTTTGTTCACTGAAAGACTCCTTTGAAAATAATCTGAGACCTGATTCTTAAATCTAAGTTCTGAATGTATTCTTTTTTTCTTGCATTACAAAGTGATTGTTTCCACATACAGCTTCTCTGAGTGTCTGCTCAGGCATCTCAGGAGGAGCTCTGTTGGGATACTATGGCTGCATTATTACTGACTGCATGGGATCTGCAGATGCAAAGAAGCCTTGGGAATGAAACAGTTTTTCTTCTACATGTGCATTTGGACACTTGATTTTAGGAACTCATATGCAGAAATGTGGAACCACACAAAAATGAGGAAGAACTTTTTTACTGCAAGAAGGACAGAGCCCTGGAGCAGGCTACCAAGTGAGGTGGTCTTCTCAGGAGATACTCAAGACCTGTATGCACATCGAACCGTGCAACCTGCTGTAGGAAACTGCTTTAGCAGGGGGTTGGACTCAATGATTTCCAGAGGTCCCTTCCAGCCCCTAAATTCTGTAAATCTGTTATTCCTGTTCTGTTGTTGTTTTCTCTTCTTGTCTTTGAATAAGTCCGGAAATTGAAACGCTCAACGAAAAGAAACAAAAGAAAAAACTCCAGCACCCGGGACAGCACCTGGGACAGCTCCGAGTGCAGCGCTCACGCAGTGATTCCGTCCCAAGAGCGTGCACTGCCTGGGGTGGAGGCGCGGCGAAGGCCGGCTAGCAGCAGGCAGAGCCGTACCTCCACCTGGCTCACCTGTGCCTGCTGCCAGCGCCGCGCCGCGCGCCAAGTTCGCCGCTCGCCTCCCGTCAGGCTCCTTCCAGGCCCCGCCGCCGCGGCCGGGCGTTTTGCCTTGTCAACTAACCCCCTCTAGCGCCCAGCCGGCCGCATCTGACCCGCGGGCTGCGAGCCGAGGGGGCGCCTCTCCTCCTTCCATCCCTCCCCTCTCCTCACCGAGGCGCGCCGCGCACCTCACGCCCGCACTCCCCTCTGAGGGCGGCTGAGGAGGGGCCGCCGCCGCCGCCCAAAGGCTCTCCCCCCCGCGCTTCTCCTCGCGCGCTCCCGGCCGCCCATTTGGCCGGCGGGCCGCCTGTGCCCGAGCGCCCCCGGCGCGGGGCCGCGCCGCCCTCCCGGCGGACCGGCACCCGCCGAGCTGGGGCCGTGCTGCTCGGTGGGGGAGCGGCGGCACCAAAAGCCGCGGCCGGGAGCGCGACACGCAGATCGGGAGCGAGCGGCGGAGATTGCATTAGAGCCGCCGCTGCTGAGAGGGAGAGGCAGAGCGGAGCGAGAGGCGGCGGCGGCGGGGATGCCGCCCCGCAAGTTTTGTTGATGCCTCGGGGAGCGTGAGGAGGCGCCCAGCCCCGCTCCCCCTCCTCGCCTGCAGCCGAGCAGCCCGGCGGCGGGGCAGGACCTCCGCTATGGGATACTGAAGCCCCTCGGCGCTGCGTCCGGCCGGGGATGAGGCGCGGACGGCGGAGGAGGCTGCCGGAGCTGCCGGCGGCGCCTCTGCGGGGCTGAAGGGCCGCCCAGGAGCGGGGCTCAGCCCGAAGTTGCCGAAGCTCTCCCGCTCGTCAGCGCCGCCGCCCCTCGCGGCTGTGCGGCACGGGGCTCCCGCACCCCTCGCCGCCTTCCCGCTCTCCCTCCTTCCGCCGCCGTGCCCCGGGACGCCGCCGGTGGATGCGCCCGCCCCGGCCCGGGCAGCCCCCGGCGGCAGCGCAAGCAGCGCGGCGCGCCCCGGACCCCGGCGGGGCCGCGGGAGGCGGGCGGGGGTCGCGCCGCGGCGTTTCCCGCCGGCCTGAAGGAGGACGCGGGGCGCTCGGCGGGCCCCAGCCATGGGGTGTTGCGACGCGCGGGGGCTGCTCTGGAGATTCGGCCTCTTCCTCCCCCTGCTGACGGCGCGCCCCACAGCCGGCGGACACGGCGCCTCCAACCAAGGTGAGGGCAGCCGCGGGGCCGCAACTTTCCGGCGGGAGCGGGGCGGTGGAGAGGGGGCTTCGCACCCGGCCGGACAGCGGGATCGGAGTCTCGGAGGAGCGGGGCGGGCGCTGCGGCCGGGAGCCGCCCGGCGGGCTTTGTCCGGCGGCATCCGCTGGGGGCGGCCCCGTGAAAGTTGGGTGCGGGTGAGAGGGGAGCACGGAACCGAGCGGGGCCGCGGCCGTGCGCTGCCCCGTGGAGCGGCCGAACTTGCGGCGGACTGAAAGTTATCCCCGCTGAGACAGAGCGGCGGCATACCGCTATATGAAATGGGATCGCTGGGGGATAAAGCTGGCTCGTGCCGAGCGGGCTTTAGGGTGCGTCGCTCACGTTAAGAGCCGTCGTTGCCCTTAACACCTGGTTTGGCTGCTCGAAAAAATCCTCCTTTAGAGTCTTTGTCACAGATGCGTGCTCATCAGGTCCAGCTGAAGACGGTTGTTGAATTGCTTAGGTTGTAATGTACGTGCTGAAGCAGTGTGCCCCTGGGTTGGAAAGGGAATCACCCTACTTAGAGAAATGAAGATTAAAATGCACGGCACACTCCGATGGTATCAAATGTTGTTGAGGAAAAGTTGGAAAAAAAAAGTCACTGATTGTGAAACATTGTGTTCTACGTTATTGAACATCTGGATAGAGCAAAGCATTTCCATAACTGTTTATTTATTATACATCTTTCTACTTAGTTGTGGAGGAAGTAGGATGCATCTATTTCTGCATTCAGAGTCCTTCCTACTTTTTTGTTTTTTGTTTTTATTTTTTATTTTTTTACAATTTGCTTTTGTACAATTTTCCTTTCCCAGTCGGGGGTTTTACTGGGATGTGAGTGAAAATACAGGAGCTGAAGGGAAGCTCTAACTGCTGCTTCTAGCGGAAATTATGTTACCTATTATTGTTGAAAGAAGTGCTGAATATGACTGTGTTGGAAAGTAATGAGCAAACAGCTTTTTACTTGTGGAGTACTACCAAATTTGTAGTTCATTTATTTTCACACTTCGCTTTTACATTCTTTTTTCTGTGTTCATTATATTTACATGGGTAACAGTAAAAAGAAGAATAAAACACTGGGAAAACAGGAAGATGTGATAGTTCAGGCACTAAACCCTTCTGCAATCAGGGTCAGATATGGTAGGGGTGTTCCAAAGAATACTGTTTATTTACCTCTTCTTTAATGAATGTAGTGGATAATTTCAGTCTGTAAATAGATAACATATAGTCATATTAATGCTCTATTGCTTTTTGTCCTTAATCATGTCTTAGACAACATCAGATTCTCATAGAAAACAGCACAACACAATTCTTCTATGTCATTCTCTTTAGTGCATACTAATGTCTGCCACATTACCACAAGACCTAACAAGACACAGGAATGCTCTTGAAAGTAATTCATGTGTGCCATAGAATAATTGAGACATTCTATACATCAACAGTAAAGAATTTTTATTAAGTAGTGCAACTTGGATTAAGATATTTTAATGAAAATTACTAAATTAATACTCGATATTCCTGGGATTAATGTAGTAATAATTTTAAAAAGCAGTTAAAATGGGAGAAAATTCTTGCCCATTAGCCCAAAGAAGTCTATCAAAGTTGGAGTGGATTTTTGATGTTGACATAACTTTTCCCAACAAGTTCAAGTACTGAGACAGTGACTGCACAGAGTACTGATAAATTTCTTAACTTCTGAATAACTTTTCTTTCTGCTCTTTGTTTTGAAACCTCTAATAAAGAGAAAGATCTCTTGTCTTTGGTTTTGCCATTTTACATAGACTTCTAATTAGTCTAACTCAGCCAAACACATGAACTGGAGATTTACTGGATTTTCACCCATTTAAAGATGCTGGCAATAAACATTAACTTATAATGATGACTTTCTCTAAAGCCAGAAATTGAATAAAAGAAAATCAGTACAGTGAAGCAGTTGCACGTTACGTAGCATGTAAGTTTAAAATGCCAGTGACTAATGTTTAGAATCTCAGCTATGAAGAATATTTTGAAATCTTGTGCTGTTGGCTGAGAAAAAAAAAAAAATTCTTAAACTTTCATAAGGTGATATTTCAGACGATACGTCTTGGAAACATGTTTGCATTAATTGGTGTTGGCTTTTCACTAATAGTAGTTATAGTCATTATAACTTATCTTAGCTTTACTATCCAAAATGTTTGGCCTTCTGTTTTGTATTTACAAGCATACCAGCACCAATACAAACTTGCAAAGGAAGATTTTGCTTGGATTGTTTGAAGGGGGGAAAATGTGGAAGAGGAATAAGCTTATTAATCCAGTCTGGGAAACAGAAAGCCTTTCCTCTTCAATCTTAACTATTTATTTTCTGTTAATAAAGTGAGATTTTTAGAGAATTAATGCACTTCAGTCTTATCAATAACCATGCTGGAGTTTATCTTTTTGTTTGTTTTCTGTGAACAAAAAGATATTTGTTTTGATATAGTTCCAAGACTCTCAGGTTGTCTTTCTTCAACCAGTAAATCAATTCCTGGTGTCTTACAGTATCTGTAGCAAGCCAGACAGAAACAATACTATTGACAGAGAAGTGAGCTTACTCATTCATCTTAATGGAGTGGTAAGTTCAAAAAACAAATAATGACCATGCCAAGAACTAGATTTTACTGTTAAGAAAAATCCTGTAGGTAAGCAAGGCCATGAAGCTACGTAGGAACCTGTATCACTGCAGTCTGAAACTGAACTGATCAAAACAAAAACCTCAATTACCAGTGTGAGTTGAGTGCCTGCATGTTCATCTAAATTTTGATTGAGTGTGACATCTGGTTACATACCAGTCTTATTATTGTGCAAGATTTCAGCCTGAGTTTTTGGTTGGCTTGATTGCTAGAATATGCTGGATTGAGCAAATACTCTCATACAAATAAGAGCATCTGAAATGTGATCTTTGTGTAAAACATGAGCTGTTAAGATAGAGATAGCATCAGTTAATATTATGATGCTGTCCTTTGCTAAGCATGCATGTAAGTGTCCACATACATATTAACTAGAAATAATTTTTGCATACCAGTTTCTTGGAAACTGTAGTTGCTGTTATCTGTCACCAGACAGTTGATTTCTGAAGTGAGCTATAGGGCTTGCATACTTCATCATGTCTACCAGAGAACTATAAAAGGAAGTTGTATGCTTTTTCAGTTACCAGGTGTCACTGTATCTTGCTAGGTTATGCAAGGTTCGTTTCTTATGCTTCAGTCTAAAAGGCAAAAATATTGGTTTCCTCCTGGGAAAAAAAAATAATGTCAAGCATCAATTCCAAAATTCATATAGCATCTATTTTCACAATGATTATGCCTGATGTAAATTGGGTAGCTTAAAGTGTGTAATAGAGCCTTGTGATTCACATATTAAAATCTGAGACAGTTTACTAGTGACCTTGAGTTCTTCATCAGTTCAAAAATGTTGGCCTGTATTTATCCATATATTTATTTTTATGTAAGTACAGTCTATCACAGAGAAATACTCTTTTTGAATTCAGCACTCAGAAATTTCTTGTAGCATTAAAGAAGCCAGGGCTGAGGGTAGAGGCTGAACTTTTCTCTGAATGACACAGATGCTGATGTTTTACTGCTAGAGGATGCCTCATTCTTTGAGAAATGCAGGTGTTGGGAAGTAGGCTGTGCTGCTGCCTGCATTGTGGCATATTCTGCTGTTAGTTGTCCAGCTGGTATTCTTTGTGAGCGTTTACATAATTAGACCAAAAAAAAAGAAAGCTATTGTGGTAGAAGTTTAGTTTTCTTTTAATTCTCTTTTAAGCATGTATGGAAAACACAAAACTTGCCCCACTCTACTACAATTTTTTTTTTAAATATTTCTACCCTATTTATTTCTCAGTGGTAAGGATGACTATGGAACCTCCACAGATGTAGAAATGCATGAAATGATGTTTTTACCCAAAAGGCTAGATTCGGGTGCCTTAAATATCTGAGATACCTGAGGTGAACAGAATTGAAGTTAGTGCTTCATGATATATTCATGGTTTTGTATTTAGCAGTATTAACTGCTGTTTGGATATTTTGTTATTTTGAGCAGCTTAGGATGATTAGTATGGAAATAAAAAAAAAAAAAAAAAAAGTATAGCTCAACTGTCAGTTAAGATCTCATTTTCTTCTGTAATTCTGTTCTTTAATTCTCATGTAATTTGGGGTGTGAAAACACCTCAGAGGAACTGAAATATTTCCAGAATTACACAGCTTGGCCCTGTTAAGAAAGGAGGCGAAATGCTGGAAGGAATTATGGAAATATAGGCTGAAAAGAACTGCTCATGGTTAGTGAGCAGTGTTTTCTCCATCTCTCATGATTTATTCAGGGAGATCAGTGTTTTCAGTTTCAGCGGGTGTCATGCTTGTGTTAGGAAACAAACCAGTGCAGTTCCTAGAAACCAGTGTAACACTAGCATGGAGATGGTGACTGTCCTGTATCTGCTTCTTATTCTAAATTCCTTTCCAAAGGATGTGCTGCTGGTTGTTCTCCATCTGGACCTCAAAATCAGATTAGCTATAGTTTAGGTTTGATCCAGAATGACCATTCTTACTTCCTGTGAATTTAACTGTTTCAACATAAAACTTTGTTTTTGGCACATCAAATAGTTTTCAAATGAAAGAAGGAGTGTGCAAGAAATTCAGTTATATTCCTATGGAAAACTCCTCCTGGGTTTCCAGGTGCATATTTTAGATCCAAATAATTTGTTACAAACTCTATCTGAGGGTCCTCCTGGGTATCTGATGTCAAACTTCTCAACTGTGAATTTTAGAGAAGTCAGTTAAGTAGATGTTTTGTTAGTAAGATGTACAGTGCATTAATATTCAATTTGTTAGCTACATTTTGTAAAATTAGAAGCCTAATTTGATTACAGTCTCCTTTAACTAATCACCTATATTTAGAAGCTGATATACATATGCTGTATGAGAAATACTGTATTATTCTTGGATCCAAATATAGCGCAGTTAGGATATTTCCTTGTTTCAGCTGGATGTGTAAAATGGAATGTCTCCATTAGAATTGCTGGCTTACTCTGCCTTGACACTGACATAAAGAAGAGACTGGCCTTTTGTTTGTTGTGCCCTTTAATGCTGAAATCCATGATACGGAGATAGAAAGGTGAACAGTACAGAAATAGAGAAGTAGGGAAAGAAATTATTCATGCCAAATCTGTTCTGATATCAGGAAACCATGTATCATGCGGAAGCGGTCAAAGAAAGATATCAGTTGTGAACAATGCATCTTCAGAAACCATTTTTGAACTTGTAAATGGTACACCAGGCTTTATAGTGGAGTGTTAGAACCGAGAACTACTAGTGAAGATTTCTCTTGCATAATAAAAATACAGTTTTTTTGCAGGATTTCTTTTTGTACAGTGATCTGCACAAATTAACTTCTTTAACTCTATGAAAAAGTATTTCCCAGACTTTTTTCTTAAATTGCTTCTTCATTTCTGAGTGATACTTTTTTTTCCTCATAGCTTTTGCCTTGTGAACTTCCTTTGTGACAACTTCTTAAAATTCTGAACTTTTAGTAATGTTTGTTTCAATTCTTGAATAGATTTGTATGACTTTTTAGTAGCCCAAAAACCTACGTTTTGTTTAATATACTTAATTTGTAAGTACTTTTTTCATTTCAATATTTGTTCCTCAAAATAATCATCAGTCTGTCTTCTATTATAACGATGCCAGAATATTTCCAGACCATACTATGCAAAAGCCCCTAAAATTTAACACTGAAATTACCTTCAGCTTGCTCGTTTCTCTTTTAACCTCTCTAAATAGCTTTCCAGTCTACCTCTTATTCCATTAATCCTTATACTAGTTCCAATGATGCTTTCATTATTGCTTTTGTGAGACCCTTTCTTGTGTGTGTGTATGTATGTCTGTAGGTAGACTTGCGCTTTCCCATGTCTAAGAACAAGTCAGTTAAACTGACTTTATTTTAAAAATAAAGGCATTAAGGAGAACTCTCTTCAATTAAAGCAGCATCCATCTGTAATGCAAGTACGACCTTTAATCTGCTGGAGAACACAGCTTTGAGGCCAAAGTTGGCTTTAAATCAAGTGTCTATTTTATTTGGGTATCTGAAGCTCATCAATCATGTTAGAAAAACATTTTTCCTAGTCAGTAGGAAAAATTATACTGAATTGTCTCATTCACACAATGTAAAACATCAGTATGTTAGCATTTCCAGCACTTACTAAGATCTCTGGATTTGGACTAAATTCTACCATCCCATAAGAAAACAAAAATACTGAGCACTGTGATAATGTTGATGATTTAATCATCAGAGGTTTATTATTTTCAATCAATGCAGGTATTTTTATTATGCTTTAGATGCTTATTATATATATATATATATATAAAGAAACACCACTCATGCAATCAATGCACAGGTGTTTTTCCTCCCAGTTGGTGATACTATAAAAACAGTTGCCTTCTCTTTAAACAGTTGTTTCACAGTACCTGAAATTTTAAGCTAGCATGTTCCATAGGTTTATATGTTGTTGTTTTTTTTTTAAATCTAATTGCATTCCAAATACATAAAGCCCCAACAGTTGTCATTGTTTTTAAAGTAATAGGGTCTTTTTATCTTTAAATTGAGACCAGATTGAAAAACACTGCGATATTGCTGCTGTTTCTTTTGACAATCTAGTAAAGTCAGTTTTGTAAAATATCTTTAAAAATATTTTATGAGAAAATTATATCTAGATTAAAAAAAAAAAATCTTCCTTTCTGTAGAATGATCTAAGGATTTTATGAAAACGCAAAATTCACATTTATGAATTCTGAAATCTTGATTCAAAGCCACAGAAACATTTCATTTTTTACAAAATGATAGTGTATTCTACACTGTGTTATCACTGTATGAACATCAAGCACAAGCTTGAAACTTGGCGAATCAAAGCTAAGGTACTTCAGGTCTGAATGTTTCTCTGTAAAGAATAGTATATTACAAAATTTGCTTTTAAATAATCCCCAAGTCTTCACATTTTTCTTCCTTACTCTCACACTCCCCCTGACAAATACTTCCCTCCCAGAAGGAGGAACAAATACTTTCTCTGCTGTGTTTGAAAGTTCTATGTTACTGTGATTTTCATGCAAAGAAGGAACAAAACTGAAATTTTGATGAAAAATTAAATACTGATCTTGCTTTGTATTCTATACCAGAGAAGGCTGTGCTTCATTTGCTCACCTGGTCACATACTACCATAGTAATGTATGACCATGACTGGTCTCTTCTCATGAGCTCATTTTGCCATCTAGCCCAGAACAGTCCCAGCATCAGAAACATAGAGAAGGTTTTCCTCTTCTCTCCTTTCACCCTCCTTCCCTTTCCAGCAGCCTCTCCCACTGCCTCCCTCGTCAGGGTAACTGTGTGCACTTGTATTTCTAAACTGAATCTGGATCTGATGGACTCGAAGTGAGCCTTCACAGTTGCAAGTGGATTATAGTGAGCTCGCTAATTACGTGAGTCAAACAACACATGTTAAGGTTTCTCACTAGAAATGTTAGGTAATATATTCTAATTATGCTTATCAAGCTCCTTAATTCTCTAATCAATTTGTTAGTAGTAGAATGCTTAGTATTTAAACTCATTTCAGCTTTGATGGTTACTTTAAAGTCTCTGATTATAAACAGACATTTCGTGAACAATACATATTTAGTCAAGTTCAATAATGGTTTTATATTTGACATTTGACAGCTAACTGTTAAATTTATATCTATCTGTTTTCTAGTTCTCAAACTTTTCCCCGCTCCTTCTACCTTATGGATGCAGTAAAGTAAGAGAAGCAAGAAAATAAAAATATAATTGGTCATTAGCAGGTATATCTACTTTTTAGTCAGAAAACCAGGCTATACAGTGTACTGGGAGAGATTCTACTGCAAGTCATTGAAGAAACAAGAATTTAAACATGTAATACTCTTTACTAAAAATTTTTGGTCTGAGTTTAGGTAGATTTATTAGAAGTTGATAGAGGGTTTTATTTATTCTGAGCTAACTGAATTTCAGACAGTTTTTGAAGGAGTCTACTCTTTGCTAATGGGTTCTCCAAAAGGTCTAATACCAGATTAATGATGACTAGATGCACACCTGCTCCTCATGGGTCAGTGCTACTCTTCATTGGATACCATAGGTGGTGCTTAAGTGAAAACTACTAATACAACCGGAGCAATCTAGAATGTTTTAATATGCAGACACGTTAACTGCATTTGTGATACAGCATTCCTTCATTGAAATTATAGAAGATTAAGCTTAGAATAAAATCATAGCTGTGTCGATTCTTTGCAAAAAGAAAGATGGGCAGAAGCACCATTTGTAACAAGCTCCTGTGAAGGTACATACGCAGAATGAGGACATAGCAAAAGGCAGATTTACTGGGAGTTTCACAGCTTCAATCCACTTAATGGCTTCTGCTCCTAGGACAAAAGGGGAAAAGTCACATATAGCAAACAGTATAGTTGAGGCTAGGGACCCTTGGTTAGAGTGTACTTGCTGCTGTAATTTCCATTTTCTGGCTGCTGGATACTTTTTAGTTTAAAATAAAGGAATAAAAGAGTGAATTAGAATGCATTCTGTAAAATAATGCACTAGCATTTTAATCTTGGTACAAGTGATTAACTCTCTGATGTGTACCAATCCAGTTTTTCCAATACATTCCAACTGCTGATTTGAAATAAAATTCTGTAGACAAGTTTTGGCTGAAATTGAAAATTATGTCCAAATGTATTTTGGACATATTAGAAAAAAAAAGTGAAAGGAGATCTAGGCATTCTTTCTGTAGTGTTTCCACTCTGTTTTGCTTATATTGCTGAAAATGTTAAATGTTTACATGCCAGAATGATGCAGTAGGAATAACCAGTAGGAGGATTATATTAGTTTTAATCAGTTTAATGAACTTTAGTTCTTGGAGGAACATTTTATTTAGATAAATATGTGTACTGTTAATACTTAGAAATGAAGAAACATGAACTTCTAAACCAAACTTGATCTCAGATTGTTGTCATATGCAATGAAAAACTAAACCCAATTGCTGCTGAGACAACAGCAAAAATGTTTTTCCTCTGACTAAAAAAAAAAAAAAAAAAAAAAAAGGTTTTATTCCCTAATTTCAGAAATGTACTGAAATGTCTGTGTTGTGGTTTAACTCGGCAAGTAGCTGAGCACCACACTGTAGTTTTCTCACTGCCCCCTTCCCAATGGGATGGAGGAGCAAACTGAAAAAAACAAAGTAGGACTTACGAGTTGAGATAAAATTATTTACTAAGATAGAGAAAAGGGAAATAGTTACAACTATATATGTCTATATATTAAGTGTTGCGCAAGTAATTGCTCACCACTATTAATGTCATATTAGTGGTTACTCTTAATGAAGATGACTATAATTGTGTTATCATATGCCCCATTTTTCTGTAGGCTATCTAAAGCTAAGGGGCATCTTCTTTAGAAAAGAAAGATGAAAGCTAATGGCTGGAATGAGTCAACATTTCTTGCTGCTAATACGTGTCCCTGTGCAAACGTTATACTATATACAGAGTTTTTTTCCAGTGTTTAATCTCTTTAAAACTATTTTTTCCCGATATTCCTTTTAGACTCTGGACTGAGGAGAAGAATTAAAGGCCAAAACTTTTATCTTAGGTGACCAGCTTTTGACACCCACTGCACATTCTAAGCAATCAGTTTTTCACATGCTCATAAAAAAGCTTCTGTTGACTACTCTGAGAGCTATCTTTTCCTGAAGTCTAGGTTTCTTGTGTTAAATTGAGTATCAGGAAGATGTGATACTTTCATTGATCAACTGTACACCTTGTATTATGTGATACACTCAGGATCTGACAGACAAATGATTGTAGAAGTAGGTACGACACCTTAGCTTTCGGTGTATGCTTCAGCTAAATTCATAGCGTTTTTTTTTCTTCTTGTAATGACTAAGTAGTTCTTTGTTTGGAACATTTTGATCCTACATTAAAAAATTATCAAAACTCAATTTGTCAAAATGCTGAATGCAAAGGAATTGAATTAAAGATTTGGTTCAAGAGTGACCCCCACAGTCTTAGTGTCCAGCTATCTTTGATGTAGTCCATGAGACATAGTGACTTGTGTGCTGCTTTTCCTAACTTTTGAATGTGGGAATTGCTAATCCCATTAATGTAAAAATATAATTAATATGAATTTCCTTCACGAGCTCATTTTTTACATTTTCAGAAATCTTTATTTTCTTCCTCTTCACTGATCATTCACGTAGAATGTTGGTTTGTTTAGACTGACAGAATAATCCTCTACTAAATCTGAATTAAGGCAAGAGACTCCATTTTACATGGCATAAGACATGAAAGCATGCACTTTGCCATTAAGTTGTGTTAAGCAACAAAGGAATTTTGAAGAAAAGTATATTCATTTAGAGGTTACACAATAAAGTTGTCCTCGCTGGGTTGCATAAGAGCTCCAATGACTACAACCTCTCATTCTTTAGCTCCTAATAACTTTACTTGTTCTTTTTCTCTTTTTATTTTTCTTAACCTTATTCTTCTAGATGGTTTATGTCCCACAATTTCCCTTTATTTAATTGTTCCATTCCTCACTTTGCTGCATTTGACCTGGGATGTTTGTCTTTCTGAGGTCTGCTGGGATGAGAATACTGCTGAAAGCTTGCTTCACTTACTGATTTGGGAGCCAGGAGATACAAAGAGAGAACCTCTTGTGCAACTTCTCTGTCTTAGGTTAGAGTATGGTTGTTTGCTCTGTGGTAACAGTGTCAGCACAGTCAAATAGGTATGTAGAGTTTGTTAAGCTTGGAATGCATTAGGAATAAAATAGCTTTGGCAGTGCCAAAATTTCAGTGTAATATAATGAACAAGTTCAGCTTGGATAAATGTGAACTTACAGCAAAGGACATCAGTGAACTATTATCAAGATACTCCAAATGACGGAAATAATAGTGTTCATTAATTAAAAATGCAAAACATATTTTCCCTTGTCTTGCTCTTGGAAATATTTGGACAGCTTTATTTGAAATGTTTTCTCAGAAATGCATTTCAAACATTTAAATATTCTGTGTTGAATTCTGAGTGAACATTTTAATATGCAAAATATTTGAAAGGTAAAAAAGCGTCTTTGAAAATGTTACTTAGGTAACCTGAGTTACAGCCATAGTTAGAATGGAGATCACTCTCATAGCTATTTTTCCCCTTTTTTACTTTCTCATGATAAGCTTTTTTTTGCCAGAGTATATAAAAAGTTATAATAATGTTTAGCTTGTCCATTTTACTAATAATCATTTTCCTTACAAATATAGTAACAAGTAGTTTTAAATAATGTCCTGAAGCCTTTCACTAGTGAATTTCCATCATATTAGAGAAAATTAGCAAATTATTTTTAATAGCTATAGTCTGATATATTTATCATATATTGGAGAGGTGTGCCTCAAGAAATAAAAGCTGATTGAAATTGGTGACACAGGTGGACATTTTGAAAACAGGAAAGAAAATCAATAATAGATTAGACTTGATTAGATGTTGACATTTAGAACTACACACAGAGAATGTTAAAATTTACTGACAACAGTCTTCTTCCTGGTTTGCATTTCTTCCTCTATTCTTTTTCTCAGATGTATCATGGTACATACATTATAAAGGTTAATGAACAAATGATGATAAAATTACCATATAGATCATAGAACCTTTTGAGTTGGAAGGTCCCTTAAAAGTCATCTAGTCCAACTCACCTGCAGTGAACAGGGACATCTACAGCTAGATCAGGATATCAAAGCCCCTTGCAGCCTGAACTTGAATGTGTCCAAGGATAAGGCTTCCACCACATGTCTGGGCAAGCTCTTCCAATGCTTCACTATTCTTACTGTGATTTTTTTTTTTTCCTTATATTCAGCTTAAAGCTCCTGTCTTATAGTTTGAAACCATCTCCCCTTGTCCTGCCACAACAGATCCTGTAAAAAATTTGTACTCTTCTTTCTTACACCTCCACCCCCACTTTAGATATTGAAAAGATGCTGTCAGGCCTCCTTGGAGTCTTCTCTTCTCCAGAATGATCAGCTCCAGCTCTCTCAGTCTGTCCTCGTAGGAGAGGGTTTCCATCCCTTGGATCATTTCTGTGACCCTTCTCTGGATACACTTTAGCAGGTCCACATCTCTCCTATACTGAGAATTCTACACCTGAACACAGTACTTCAGCTGAGGTCTCACCAGTGCAGAGTAGAGCTTCTTCTGATGCAGTGCAGGATATATGTGGTTGGCTTTCTGGAGTGCAAGAGCACATTGCTGGTTCTTGTACAGCTTGTCATTCACCAGTACCCCCAGGCCCTTCTCAGCAGGGCTATTTTTCATCCTTACATCCCCATTTGTGCTCATAAGTAGAAGTTGCCACAGCCCAGGTGCAAGAACTCTCAGATCATCTGATTGATCAGGCTGTAGCCTGGAGAGACATGTTTGATAGTCTAGCTTGTTTTATGTGAAAACTATTTCTGTTTATTTTTTAACTTATTTTTATGCGAAATTTTGAATTTCTTAATGTTTAGGTTGCACCAGAATCATTTATGAAGTGATTTTTCTCCTTACCTTGCTCCATATGTTTGTTTGTAAGAGCAAGTTTCTTTGTTATCTGCATTTGAAAAGTGTTTTGTTTGAAAACTCACTTTTACCATTTGAGGAGATGACTCTCATGTCAGCAGAGAACATCTTCAGCAAAATTGCGGATGACACAAAAGCCAGGAGGAATGGCTGATAGGCCAGAGGGCTGTGCTGCCAGCCAGAGGGCCCTTAACAGGCTGGAGAAATAGGCTGACAGAAATCTCATGAAATTCAACAAGGAGAAGTGCAGAATCCTGCATCTGGGGAGGAACAACCCCGAGGAAGCATGACATGCTGGGGTCCAATCAGCTGAAAAGCAAACTGTGGAAAAGGGTTTGGAAGTCCTGGCAGACATCAAATTGAATGTGAGCCAGAAAGATGTACCTTTGCAGCAAAGGCAATTGACAGTATCTGGGACTGCATTAAGCCAGTATTGACAGTGATTGAAGGAAGGTGATCCTTCCCTCCTCAGCACTGGAGTGCTGAGTCAAGTTATGGGCTCCTCAGTACAAGAAGGAATTGGGTGAAGGACCATGGAAAAGATGGAGGGACTGGACTCTCCTGTGAGGAGATGCTGAGAGAGCTGGGATTGTTCAGCATGGAGAAGAGCAGGCTCAGAAAAGATCTTAACGATGTGTATAAAAACCTACAGAGGGAGCACGAAGAACAGAATCAGTCTCTTTTTGGTTGTGCTCGGTGCCAGGACAAGAGGCAAAGGGCACAACTTGGAACACAGAAGATGTGATCTGAATGTAAAGAAACACTCCTTTACGGAGTGCTAGCACAGGCTGCACAGAGAGAATGTGAGGTCTCCTCCTAGAAGATCTTCACACACTGCCTCGATGGGGCCTTGGGCAAACCCGAGGAGGGCTTGCTTGAACAAAGTACTCTAGAAGTCTCCTGTAACCTCAAGCATTTTGCAACTCAGTAAAATGCATCAATAAAGGAAGCTGAATTGTAGCAATGGACGTTTCTGTTTCACTAAAAATTGTCTTGCTATGCCCAACCATAACTGTAGTGAATTCTAGGATTCTCACTGCATCTAATCGCATATCCTAGAAAGTAGGAATGAAAGAAAAAAAATCCCCAAGAAACAAAATATTTTCAAAGCAGAACAAAAAACCCCCAAACCATACTATATGTCCATTTACAAATTACAGTGGTTGAAGTAAGTTATCTGGAGCTGCTTCAGTCAGCATATCCTTGATTTTATTTACATTGTAGTTCGAAAGTGAAATGTTTGGTTTACATAAAAGGGAAAAAGGAAAATGGAACCTGATTTGCTGCATCACAGAGCATCAGCAGAGGTCTAAGAATCACACATTTACCAGGCATTATGGAATATGAATGGTACCAATATCAAAGTGTATAAAAACTAGATTAGAGGCCAGGAATGGAAAAGAAAGTTAGGGGAGCAGACACATTTCTACTGGGTTATTGCAGTTAAGTGGATGTGTATTTATTTTTTTTTCCCCTTTTCAATTTTTGGAATTTCTTTTGCCTTTTTAGCCCTAAAAAATGTCAAAATTAATACTGAAGTCTGGTGAGGTGTTCTGATAAGCTGTATAATGAGAAACCTCTCTGCAGGATGACACGTTTGTGTGTCTTGCTCATATTCTCAGGGTAAGAGCAATTGCAACCACCTGAGAAGATGAGAATTTTCTCCCTCTCCAGATCAGATTTGACTGCCAAAGTAGTTTATGGTTGAAATTTTTTTACTTAACTATATCATGTAATATTAGGAAAAAATTCTCAGAACCATCATTGAAGTATTAGCACAGGCTGCCAAGGGAGGCGATGGAGTCACCATCCCTGGAGGTGCTCAAGATACATGTACATGTGGCAGTGAGTGACATAGTTAGTAGGCATGGTGGGAATGGGTTGATAATTGAACAGGATAATTTTAGTGGTGTTTCCAAAATTTATGATTCTGTGTTTCTATAAACTTAATCTAAAAAAGAAAAATGTCCTGCTAATGGCAAATTCTTCATAATAGTCATCAGTTAAGGGCCCACTTAGTTAAGGGCTATGCAAAAAAATGTTTTTTTGGTTTTTTTCTGTCTTTTTTTTTTTTTCCATTTATGTATTTTAAGTTAGCTATGTGAATACTTGACTCTTTGACCTAAGGGATTGTTTCTTTTCTGATATCCAGTGATCTCATGTCCAAATGAGATACTATTACTACAAATTCAGTGAATGCATTGCCCAAATAACCTGATTCTTTGAACTGCCTGGTAGTAGTTCAAGCTGACGTCATAGTTATTCAGAAAAAAATTGCTTTCAATGTTTGAGCTTCAGGGTCACTACCATATGGAACACGTTGAAAGGATTTTGATCTGATTTAAACTAAGTGAAAACTATAGAAAGTGTTAAAGACACCCTCTTGATATTAAATATTTTATGAATAAAGAAATACTGTTGTTGGTAAACTTAATGGAAGTAGTGTTCTCTGAGCAAAAGTAAACATATTTATGCAGTTGTAAGGATGATTTTTATTTGAAAACTATTGTAGGGAACCTGATTTAGCAGGGATTGGATTTTAGAGGTCCCTTCCAACTCCTACATTCTATGATTTTGTGATTCATTAAAATAAAATCATAGAACATAATACTAAACCTCTTGAAAATGCAGTGGTTTGTTGTTTTTTTTTCATATTTTGAGATGGAACAGTACATTGCTGAAAAGGAAGAAGAGAACTATAGGAAGGAGGAAGAGAAGATTAGAAGTCAAGTTCTTCTGACTCTCTCTTACATGAATACTCCAATTTACAAAATTTTGGGTTTAGTTTTGGAGAAAAAAAAATTACGTGTGGAAGTGTATTGGTTTGTACATTCCAAGTAAGTTCTAGGTGTTTTTAAAAGTGTGTTAGTAGAGAAAATAAAAGGTTTTATTCCAGTGTAGGATGGGGAAGAAATGTCATGAACTTGAGCTCATTGATTCAATTTTTATTGCTCAAAACTGCTACAGTTCATAAAATTCAGTTTTACAGACTATTAGTCCATAATGTGGGTTATGTCCTTTGGAGACTTATGTTAAAGATAAATGGAGTAGTTCAGAAAGATCTATGTTGTAGCTTTATGGAGGAAGTTCAAGAATTATTTAAGTGCTCGTGACTGTGTTCCGAAAGGAACTGGGATAAGAAGAGTTGCCAACAGCTTTGAAGTTAGGAAAGGAAATCAACACTGGAAGAGTCTGTTTATCCTTTAGCAACAGACTTAGTTTCCATGGAGGAGAGGAAAAAAAAAATTGCTGCAATATTACTGTTTTGTTTGTTTGTTTGTTTTTCTATTGCTCACAACAAGAAAGTAGTATTTGCATTAGTGGTATGCGCTAGGATTGTTTACAGTCAGCATGGAGTGTCTGTAACAGGAACACAGGATTGGAAAGGAGGTTTGTTATAATAAGCAAATGCCTCACCTGACTCTGTAAGAAGAATTTATTAGTTTTCATTTTAAGTCTAGTTAATTGATGTTTCCTCATTATTCCCTTGGAGGGTTTATAAAATGTATTTATAAACTGCACTTGCTAGTAGATAGCACCTACTTGTTCCTTTGCTGGTGTTACAGTTACTGTTGCCTTTACCTGTTCTTCTTCCCTTTTTAATTCATTTGCTCTTGAAAAAATGCGTCCAAAAGTACGTGTGGTTTTGCAGGTGAGATTTTACTGGTACTTCATGCAACACCAGTACTTCTATTGAAAATACCTGCCACTTTCTGTGGTGGAATTTGTCTCCTTCATTTCTATGTCATTTGACTGGGCCTTGTTTATCTTGTCACCAGCTAATATGTGTGAGTCTTCTCTGTTTGCAGCTAAATTTTTTTATATACACACATATAAATATATGAAGGCTGCTCTGAAAGTAATGCCTCCTATTTTATTATGTTGACACATGATGTCAGAGGCAGAAATTGGTGGTATGGCAGTAGACAATGAACCTTCCCACCAGTATTCCATTACATTTTATTGCTGTGTGACAGATGGCATTCCTCCTTGTGGAAAAATTGCACCCATTGACATTCATCGATGATTGCTGAATGTTTATGGAACCAAACAGTGGATATTAGCATAGAGAAAGATGTACTGCATGGGCAACATTTCCATAGCAATGATGCCATCATAGCAGCTGTGAAACAGTGGGCCACCTCCGCTGGTGCAGATTTTTATGAGTGTGGCATGCAGGCTCTTGTTCATTGGTGGTGAAAATGCACACCTAATGGTGGTTACTATGTTGAAAAATAGTGCTTAAAAAGTGTTATTGTGCTCTTTGTATTTGTTGTAGTTTCCATGGAAATAAATAGGAGGCATTACTTTCAGAGCAACTTGTTGCGCACAGACGCACACGTGTGCATATTTAGCTCCTTTTGGATCATCTTACTATTTCTATTTGATGTCCTCTCTTTTTTATTTTACCAGACAGAAAGAATAGTTCCTTCTCTCCCTATAACTCCCTACAAAGTGTTCCAGCCTTCAGTTGTGTTCACAGTGTCTCTCCCATGAAAAAGTCCTATTAGGACAAAACTACTTTGACCAAGGACATTTCCTAAACATTATATGTTTCATGAGTAGTCTTTGAGAAATTGAATGAAAATTGCAAAGTTATATACTTTCTGTCTCAAATCATGCCTCTTATGTACATCCTCACCTCTTCTGCTCTCTATTTAAAGCAGCTAAAATGCTTTTACAGCTTGCTTCAGTTTCCTAACTCAGATTTATTTCTGGCATTTATATAATAAAATGTACATAATATGTTAGAATATTCACTATTTACACAGTTTTGTCACACAAATAGTAATTTAATAATACCTTAGCTATAAAAACAGAAATAATCTTTCATGACTTTTGTAGTTTCAAAATACTTTTCTATTTGTATAGAATAATTCTGAATTAAGCCTGGAAAACATAGTGCATTCTCAAAGTCAAATTGAATGAAATTATGCTCGAATTCAGCTGTAATTTTACCTTAATGCATTATAATTCAGATGTCAGGTTTTTCTTCCCTAATTTGATTCCTCTTGGCTATTAGGATCACTCAGTACTTACTCTGCTTTATTGCACTTAGATGAAATAAATTAAGCTGTACAGCAATATAAAAGATAATATTCATTGTTATAAATTTGGCGTTTACATGAATGAAACATCTTAAATTCCTCCTTCATCTGTTTTAAATTAAGTATGAGATTTAAATCACTTGTTCTGATTGAGAGCAAGCACAGGAAATGAAGGGACTGTGGACAATCAGAAAAGCATACTGAGATTCTCATCAAGGCATTCATTATTGTTGGTGGGAAACAACGCTAAACAATAATTGGTTGCATTCACATAGAGGGTAGAAAAACCTGCCACAAGACAGTATTATATTCATAATCTGAGAATGACTTTGAACAGGTGAACAAGGGAAAGCAACTTGCAGAGTATTTTCAAATTGCTCAGATACTGTGGTAGCTAGCTCTTGCAAGGAAAGAAAGGCCTTAGATAAATGTAGGTTTATAAAATATGTATAATAAATTTGTGTTCAATAGTAGGTATTATCTCCTTTTATCTTTTTTCTTTTTTAAAACTAGGCTTGTGGATCTATACTTAATTTTCATCCGTCATTGTTTTGGCTGGATTAATTTTCTTCAGAGAGGCTTGTATGATACTGTGTTTTGGATTTTTGATGAAAATAGTGTTGATAATACTATCAACAGAGCAGTGCTTGCAGAGAGCTCTCCTACTCCTTGTACTGCCCTGCCAGCCAGGAGCTGGGGATGCACTGGGAGCTGGGAAAGGATGCAGCCCAGACAGTAACACAGACTGGCCAAAGTGATGTCCTGCACTACATGTTGTCGTGCTCAGCAACAAAAGCAGAGAATGAGGAAGAGAGAAATGTTTAGAATGATGGTGTTTATCTTCTCAAGAAACTGCTGTGCATGCTGAGCCTTGCTTTCTTGGGAGTGGCTGTACACCTGTGAGCCCATGGGAAGCAGCAAATAAATGCTCTGCTTGTAAACATAGCTTTTGCTTACCTAGTAAACTTTTTGTCTCAGCCCATGAGTACTTGCACTTTTACCTTCTTGATGCTCTCCTTCATCTCAACTGAGGAGAGTAAGGAAGGAAGTGTGTGGTGCTGAGCTTCGTGCTGGAATTAAACCACAACATCATCCTAACACCTTTCCTTTGAATACCAATTCTCTCCATCTCATTCCTTATTTAATCCCTGTTATAATCTCACTCATCTTTAATATATGTAGAGAAAAAATACATGTAACAAAAAACATTTGGGCAGAAACAGCTCATAGATTCAACTGCTTACATTAATATGTTAAATCTACTGAGGATTCTACATTTACTTCACAAATACTCTATCATTATCAAAAATGAAAGCTTGTTTCTTGCAGATAGGCATTTATCAAGTCTGAAATAAAAATGAAGACAGTTTAGTTGTCTTAGTTTTAATATGTGCTGTAAATTGCCATATTTTGAAAGACTATGATTTAGAATTTTGGAAAAATCAGTTACTGATGATATATTTTGGAATTTAGATACAATTCTCATGACAAGTCGTTTTAATGAGAACAAATATGTGCAAAACCCATTAGCTGCCTCTTTCCAACACGTACATTATTTCTAATGTGCATGTATCTTTTAATGCAGTCAGTGTTTGTCATCTTCCCACACAGCCCAGCTATCCATTAGCACTTGAAAAGTGCATTCCCTGATTATATGATAGTCTCCAATCCACATTTTCCTACAACTCCACTTCTGCAGTTAATTATTTTTTTGCTGCTCAGGGTAAGTAATTTTTGCTTTTCCTTTTCCTTTTTGGTGTTCCTGAAACATTTGCCTTCAGGCTAGCCATTTCTCCCTCAGGTAACTCAGTATATTTTTGGACCCTCTTAAGCTCTACCACCAATTCTCTAAGACTATATGCCCTTTTAGCCACATCTGTTCACATTATGCTCCTGGACAATTCATTGTCATATTGCTCCATTCCACCCACTCAATCCATTCTCTGCCATTGATCTTTTGGGCCTTAATCATTTTCATCAAACTGCGGTTCCTACAATACTCACTCAGGGGAGAATCACTCAAATTTGCTCACTGTGGTAAAAGTACCTGTCCTTCACAAATTCACCTTCAGTATTTAGGGTTTCTGATTCTGTCCTCCACAGACAACTATTTTCTGTCTTTCTCCAGTATTCATTCCTTCTAGGTAGTTTCCTACTTGCATCTTTTGTAGATGACACTGTATTCCATTTCTCCAGCTTTACTTCCAAATTCGCTGAAGTTCTAATTAGTCTTTGACTGACGATACAAGTAGAGACTCTTAAAAATCAGGGACCTTTGTGGGCAAGGGGGAACAGTTGAATTATCTGCTCTGTAAGACTTGTATGACACGTAGAAAGGTACATGAAATCTGGGCCTAGGTGGCAGAGTCATACTTTTTTTGTAACTCTTTTTTGTGACTTTCAAACAAGCATATAACCATACTGTAGTGCATTTCTTTTATAGAAAACTAGATTAGTAAAACATGCAGTTTTGGAAGGCTTCATTAGTAGAACTTAAAATGCTATGTTGATGATCTTCCATGCATGTTTTCATGGTGCTTTAATTATGTCTGGTAAAATCTTCAGACAAAGGTGAAAACAGAAAATTTCTATGGAACTGCATATGCTGGGGCTTTAGATGATGGGTTTGCAAGAGCAGAAGAGTTTCCTAAAGGAGTGGCATAAAGTGCATTCTTCGTGTGTTTTTCAAAGTATTTATGTATAAAGAACTTTCTTGGGAAGAAGTTCAGGGATGGTAGTAATTTGTCAGGCCTGGGTCTTTGTTGTGTTGGTAAAAAGTATTTAATATAATCGCAGAATTGTAGGGGTCGGAAGGAATTTCTGGACATCATCAAATTCACCCCTCTTGCTAAAGCAGCTTCCTTACAGGAAGTTGCACAAGCAGGCATGAAGATGCATCTTGAATATCTCCAAAGAAGGCAACTCCACAACCTCTCTGGGCAGCTTGTGCCAGTGCTCTGTCACTCTCACAGTAGATAAGTTCTTCCTCATGTTCGTATGTTTCTTGTGTTCCAGTTTCTGTGTGTTACCCCTTGTCCTGTTGCTGCGTGCCACTGAAAGGAGTCTGGCCCCATCAACTTGACTCCCCCACTTTAGGTATTTATAAACTGACGAGATCCTCTCTCAGTCTTCTCTTCTTCAGAATGAAGCATCCCAGGTCTCTCAGCCTTTCTTCATATGGGAGGTGTTCCATGCCCCCAGTCATCTTTGTGACACTGCTGGATTCTCTCTGGAAGTTCCCTGTCTTTTTGAACTGGGAAACCTAGAATGACATAGTACTTTGGCTGTGGCCTCTCCAGGGCAGAGTGGAGGGGGAGGATCACCTCCGTTGACTTGCTGATCACACTCTTTTTAATACACCCCAGGATACTATTCAACTTTTTGGCCACAAGGGCATCTGCTGGCTCATGGCCAGTCTGTTGTCCACCAGGACATGCAGGTCCTTCTCCAGCAGGTCATCCCCACCCTGTACTAGTGCATATGGTTATTCCTCCCTAGGTGCAGCATCCTGCACTATTTCTCACTGAAGTTCATCATGTTCCTCTCCACCCAACTCACTAGTCTATCCAGGTCTCACTGAATGGCAGCACAGACTTCTGGTGTGTCAGCCACACCTCCCAGCTTTGTATCATCAGTAAGCTTGTTGAAGGTGGACTCTATCCCTTCATTCAGATTGTTGATGAAGATACTGAACAAGACTGGACTGTTCCTTGGGGAACACTGCTAAATACAGGCTTCCAACTGGACTCTGCACAATTGATCACAATCCTCTGAGCTCTACCAGTCAAGTCAGTTCACTCTAGATCATAGATAAACATACTGGATACATGTATCTATACTGGCTATCCCTCCCAAATAAGCTGGGAGCACTTTCATTACGTTTTAGTCTTCATTTATGAGCAAAGAAGATTTTATAAATTATTCCCTACTTTTCCTTTAAGAGTAATGCATCTCCACAGTCATGACACTATTTGTCCCCTTCTCTCATTTTCTAGGTTCAAACATTTCAGACAGAATAGCAACAGAGAAGGAAAAAAAACTTAAGAAAAATGGACTGAAGCATATTTCAAACTTTACCTTCGTGATACTCATTCAAATATAAAGGTTCCCACATTCTGAAGTAACTGTGGATGTAGTATTTTATAGCCTATATTTGGCATTGCCTTCAAAGTCCCCTGGCAGCACTCCAACTATCTTCAATGACATTCCCCTTGCATCCTTGGGATATCTAACAGACACTTAAGTCTCAAGCAGCCCTTCAAAGCAGTGCTTTGAACTAAGTCAGGTGAAGAATGCTACTGAATTTCCAGCAGCAGCAATGCTATGCTGTACCTGCCAAATCATCGTGCCCCAGATGTGTTCATTTCAGGTCACTGGAAGTCTCACAAATTCTTTCCACGTTTATGTGTGTTACACATGACTACCTCTTGTTACAAAACAGTCTGTTTTCAGCCATACAGAAATGACTGGTTTTACTTTTTACACTGTTTTAGCAATTGGTTTGTTTGCTTTAATTATTTTTATGAAAGTATTACAATGTTAGGTTACTTTTTTTTTTTTTTTTTCCTGCAGCTGCTTAAGTTCTAAGAGTAATGGACTAAGAAAAGACATACTGGAAAATATTCCCTGTGTCATCTTCAATTCATTTTTTGCACTAAAGAAAATTCAAAAGAATTCCTAAAGTAATATGGAAAAGCAGTCTTTTTACTTCTTATTCTTAATGTGAAAACAGGAAAAAAAACATTTAATTTCTCCATTTTGATGATCATATAGTTACAAAAGAAAAAGAAGATATACTCTTGAATATGAAACCACTTATTCAACAGGTCAGGCATAAAAGCTTACTGCATGAATGATGGCATTCTCAGATCTATTTTATGCTCTTCAATTATCTTTGAAATCTTAATGTCTATGTACGTGCATTAAAAGTATATCACTCAAAGCTTAAAGTCTGACTGTAGTAGAGACGAACACTTCCATGCAATGCAATCTTTTAAAGCAATTTGATTTTTGGTTAGATAGTCAAAACTTATTTCCTGTCAAGTAAATGACAGGATGTTGTATATTTATTTGTTGATAGCATTAGAAGTATTGAAAACCTGATTATTTTGTAAAAACAATTGAGCCTTCACACTGATGTTCCATTGTAAGTAAAGAGACCAAGACTTTCAAAGCTAGCAATTATTAGCATGTGCTTTAGTTTGACAGCCTGACCTAGCACCTGTAAAATGTTCATGCTGTGAAAGCTTGGTGCTTGACACCATAAATTATAAATGAAGAGCTAGTGGAAAAAGTGACAGACTGATTCAGTGAAAGAGAGAATCACAAAGCTGGAAAACATTAAACTGACTGGCTGTGTGGATATTTAATCAAAGGAGAGAGGAAAGATTTTATCATCATGAATTTAAGCTGGGGGTATCTCTGGGAATATTTGTCATGAGTGGAACAACTCACAGCTCTTCTTTCAAATAAGTTTTATTTACTTTGGTATATTTCTGAGGCTCTGCATTGAAAGAGACTATTTAATGTAGCCAAATGTGAACTTGATGTTTTCCAAGTTGCCTTTTGAGTTTCTTTCTGGATGGTATTTTTCATAGTTCTAAACTTCTAGGCTCTTTTTCTATATATACTATAGAGTATAACCATAAGGCCAGCTGTATTAAACCTTTCACTTTCAAAGTGGGTGACTTACTAAGCAAATGAGATGCCACTCAGAAATCAAGGGAGGCAATTTGGTTGTTATACTTGAGAGCACTGACACCTTTGAAAGTCATGAGTTCTCATGCTTTGATATTCCCAGAGCTGGTGTCTCTGCTGATGACTTGCCTTATCTGCTGATAGTTAAAACCATTACTAAGTACATCACTTTTAACAATCAAAAAAAAAAAACAACCAAATATAGACAGGATAGCCCTTCGCTATCCTTTGTCTCTTGTTTTTTTTGGTCAGGGAGCTTGTTCTTGTGTTTGAGTGTGTTCATCAGGCTTGTGGTGTTGTTGTATACTTGCAATGGATTATTATAATATCCTGTCATTTTTGGAGGTTTGTTTATATAACTTTAGAATAAATTTGTGTTGGTAATTCAAATTGCAACAATGAAATTAATGGGGATTAAACCCCACACGGGCAGATATGCTTTTCCACTGTCAGTGCCACTTCATGCAGACCTTGTTCACTTGCAAATGAAGGTACTCAAGTACTGAAACAAATAGAATCATAGAATTATTTATGTTGGAAAAGGCTACTAAGATCATCCAGTCCAGCTGTTAACCTCATATTGTCAAGTCTGCCACTAACCCATGTCCCTAAATACCCCATTTGGATGTCTTAAGTACCTCAGAGATCTGCAATTTATGGGCTATATGAGGTCTTTGTTTTCTGTATCATAACTTTCTGTCTGCAAAATAGGAATGACCCCACAAAAATGCTGACTACATCTAGGTAAACCCTTATTTAACAGCCTACAGTTAAGAAGTTATGCTGAACTACATAAGTAGTTGAAGACAGAGTAGTAAGGAGCCTTTGGATTCAGAGGCAGATCTGTGCTTCCACTCTTTCACCAGTAGGCCAGTTCTACATCTCTTGGCCACAGAAATGCTTGCTTGCATGCTTCACAGCTTCTCTTTCCACATCCAATTTGTCCATAGGTTAGAGCTTCATTCTCCTTGTTCCTACTCTCAGTTGTGTTGAGAACAGCATGTTCTGTGGCCCTTGCTGCATGTGTGGGAATAGGCACCTCCAAGGGCCCTGCTTTTTGCCTGAACTGGATCCTTGCCTCAGTACATGAGTTAACTTGAGTTAGAGATGCACAAAAACTTCTTCATGGGGCCATGCTGTGAGTCAAGCATGAGCTCTCTTTAGATGCTTCAGCCTTTGTACCTCTCCTAACATCTGCCTGTTTTGTTCCTCAGAGTATCAAACAGCTAATTTTTCATCATGGTTAGTAATTAACCATGTTGATAACCATATTTGAGTAAGCAGTGGCCATTTATCTTCCCAGTCCTTGTCTCTCAGTTCATCAGCTGTTCTTCTCCTACCATCTCTATTTAAAAGGAAGATGTCTGTGTTGGCTTTGATTCTTGTTCTACTTGAAAGGATAGGTCAGATCCTTGAAAGTACCTCCGTATCAGTCTGTCCAGTTTTTCATGGGGCAAGGTGAACCCGTGTAATACCATTTTTTACTTTGCTAATAGAGGGGCTGGGTCTTTGGATCAGTGCAGTGTAGGAAGAAGTAGGTGAATAAGCTGGGTTTGATTATCTCCACGATCTCCTTTAAGGAGTTTCTACACTGATTAAGGGGGGAAATCGCAAGAAATGTAGACTGTGGGAACATTAATTATAGAAGTATTAACTTCATTATTAGCCTGCATGACAATTATGCATGGCTATACCTTTCCAAAATCTTTAGTGTATTTTTTTCACAAATGGATTGTTGCCATGTAACTTTTTTTTTTTCCTCATCACTCCAAAAACATTACTATAGTAAAAGATATAAAAGCAAGTGTTTATGAGAATGCAGAACAAAAAAAGGTTAACAGTAAAGTGGAGAATATTAAGCCTAGTGTCACGACTCTGCAAACGAAGTCTCAACCTAATAGGAACTGACTTCAGCACACGAATCATGGGTACTTTGCCATTGCAAGGAAACAAAAATCCACTTGTCTGAATTTCACCATTTCTAATTTCCCTAATGAAGATACACTCAGGTTAATAAATATAGCTGATAAAACTGTCAGGTGTTCATGTTCATTTAGAAAAATCTGCCCAGTAATCTACTGTTGACATGAACATGATGGTGAATTGCATATCAACTAGCTTTTTCAAGTCAGAATGAAAATTACTACATAGGGCAGCTGGGTTGTTATCTTAATTATGTGAGTCCTGTTTTTATCAGGGCTGGTCCTTGACTTCCTTTCATCTCGCCCAAAAAATCAAAAGCTTAGGAAAATAGTACAGATATGTGACATAAACCAGCTCCAGAGTTATTTTCTGGGTTTGCAAAACATATTAATTTATCTCACTTCATTTTAGCAGGAATTCACGCTGAGAAGAAATGCCTTAGAAATAAAAACTTAATGGTTAAGATTACACCATTTCCCTGGAATCTGAAGACTTTTTTTTCCCATGTGAAGATCTCTACCAGCCAAAACTTATTCTTCAGTTGTTTTTTTTTTTTTTGCTACCCGTCCTGCAGGGCTGACAATGCAGCACGCAACCTCTTCTGTTGCATTACAGATGTAGAAATTCATTCCTTCCGGCTGAGCTATGGATTTGAGGACCTCCTCCTGTCTTATTCCCCTGTTAGTCACTGCAGTGTTCAACTAAATCACTTTGAAATCACTTTGACGCAGTGCTCCTGGGAAAATCTGTATTATAGTCTAGAAGAAGTAGGATATTACCTATTTGGTCTTCATTTCACTATTACCTGAGGAAAAGTCAGGGGTTATATGTTTCTGAGGTAAAATCATTTTTTCTAAACACGAATATGCTTTCTCTTTACATCAGTAATTTATTTTTTTTTCTTGTATTTATGGACAGGACTCATTTTGGGGAAGCAGGAATGTACATTAGACCTCAAAACAGACAATGTCTTAGGGCAAAGCAACTTGTGAAGCAGTAAAATACATAGTTAAGATAAAGCTTTGAAATAGCATTATAGCTATTATCCCAGAAAAAATCAAGTGCAGAAATTGTTGTGTGTTTCAGCACAACAGATAAATTTTCTAGTTGCTTCCTGGACTGTTGCATCAGTGTGGAGGTGACACAGTCTCTAGTTAAACTGTACAGCAATGTGTTTCCGCTCTAGGTCATCATGCAGGGAGCTCCTGAGAGATCTGTTGCAAAACAGGAGGAAAGGTCATTTCTCTTTTCTTCATTTTCTTGATTATTCCTTTTTGTATGTCAGAGAAGTCTCACAAGATCCTTTCTAGAGAACTGCTACACAGATTTCAAACCTTTCCTTGAGTCAAATAACTGTAAATGTAAATAGTTGGTCAAATATTCTCTATTTTAATTGGACTGAGACTACTTCAGGAACTCTACCTGTTATATGATGTCTCAGCAGAAACAACCCTCATTTAAACAAAAGCAATTAGGTATAATGAACTAATATTCAGAATGAATCTATTGTTTCTAGTTTTGTGGGTTTTTTTGTTTTTTTGGTTTTTTTTTTGTTTAAACTTAAGCATTTGAGAAATATTCTACATAATTTTAATGATATGTAAAACAGACTACGAAAGTGATGGAATAAGATAACATAAAATTATATTATTGTTTGGTTTGAGTGTAAGGGTTCTTGTTTCTTGAAAATAATTTCATCTATTTCAGTTTTTATCTTACAGGGTCTTAACTCCAACTTTATAAAACAGTTTTTTAAGTCTGTCCAGCATTTAAAATATTTCCTGATCCTAAAATAAAAGCATAAATAAAATGCAATCATTAATTATGTTTTTTTAAGTAGAGGTATGACAAGACATAGGTATGTTCAATGGGCTGCATCCAGCTTATAAATTATAAATCACAATTGCTTATCAAAGCATTCTGATAAGTATTTGAAGTATTACAATTGTTTATTTTACAACAAAGTAGCATTAGGAAGCAAGTAAAATGCTATTGTTAAAATAAAAAATATTTGTGTTTGGGTATTTTATACCTTAGGTTTAGCGTAAACCTTGGCAGCATGTAGACACAGACTTGCACTTTTTAAAAATCCACTGTCTTACTGTCAGAAAGGCAGGTGTTGAAATACTAGAAACAGTCCACAGTAAATGTAATAGACAGCAAGCTGACAATATGTTCTCATTATAGTATTTCTATTCAAATAACACCTAAGGACCGATGTCTATTGTTCCCCAGATATGAGAGCCAAAGGCTTTCTATAAAGGGCATACTTTTCCAACTATCTATCAAAATTTCTGCAGTCATTTCCAGGTAAAGAAAATATTGACTTGAAGTGAAGCATTTACAAAGTCAAAGAAGATAGTGGTAAAAGAAAAATATCTAAATTTGTTGATGCTGTAGAATTCATTAAATGGATTAGGAATACATGTAGAATTTTGAGTGTCAAGATTTTAACTGTGATTGAACGTTATTTGTTCAGGCTCATCCAGGCTAATTCAGAAGATTTTTTTTCCATCCCATTATGTCTCCTTAAGTTGTTATTTGGAAATACTTGTAGAATTGCATTTTTGTTCACACGGTTGAACAAAAGTTGTGTGGATGTCCTTACAGCTCCCCATTGCAAATACAATCATACATTATGTTTGTGTTTTATTATTGTAAAGTGATGTGATGATGCAATCAGAGATTAATTACATAGCATGAATAATAAATAGAAAACTCTGCACGGTTTGTGAAAGAAGTGGCTTATCCCTCTGAATACTGAAAAGCATATGGTGTTGAAAAAATAAGTATTTGGCAAGTGAGTTGTAAACAGAAGGGAACATGCAGACTTGCAAAAATTACATACAATGAGTTATAATAATCAGCTTTGGTCTTAAGTATGTCTCATCCACTTAATTGTTCAAATGAAATACTGTGTCATTCCAAGGTTAGTTGCTGCTTTCATTTCACTAGCTTCAGGGGTTTGACAGTATGTAGAATAATAGTACTGAAGATACAGCCGGAATCAATTGCCTTTGCCTCCATCAGTTCTCTCAGTAGGTACAAGACACTCTTTCATTTTAAAAAATTACATAAATTACATCTCTCAGCATGGTATCTTGCAATTTTAGGTATCAGGAATGAAGTAAAGAATTTGGTTTATTTATCTTGCTTATTTATATAGCACTGTCATATAAAAATCTACAATCCATAATCTCAGAATCACAGAATTGCAGGGGTTGGAAGGGACCTCCAGAGATCATTGAGACCAACCCCCCTGCCAAAGCAGGTTCCCTACAGCAGGTCGCACAGGTAGGCGTCCAGGCGAGACTTGAATATCTCCAGAGAAGGAGACTCCACAACCTCCCTGGGCAGCCTGTTCCAGTGCTCCGTCACCCTCACCGTGAAGAAGTTCTTACGCACATTCGTGCGAAACTTCCTATGCTGCAGCTTATGTCCGTTTCCCCTCGTCCTGTCTCCACGTACCACTGAAAAGAGACTGGCCTCACCGCTATGGCCGCCACACCTCAGATATTTATAAACCTGGATCAGGTCCCCTCTCCGTCGTCTTTTCTCAAGGCTAAACAGACCCAGTTCACTCAGCCTTTCTTCATAGGGGAGATGCTCCAGGCCCTTCACCATCTTTGTGGCCCTCCGCTGGACTCTTTCCAAGAGATCCCTGTCTTTTTTGTACTGAGGAGCCCAGAACTGGACACAGTACTCCAGATGAGGCCTTACCAGGGCAGAGTAGAGGGGGAGGATCACCTCCCTCGACCTGCTGGACACGCTCTTTTTAATGCACCCCAGAATGCCATTGGCCTTTTTGGCCACGAGGGCACACTGCTGGCTCATGGCCAACCTGTTGTCCAGCAGGATGCCCAGGTCCCTCTCTGCAGAGCTCCTCTCCAGCAGCTCATCCCCCAGCCTGTATTGGTGCATGCAATTCTTCCTCCCTAGGTGTAAGACCCTACACTTGCTTTTGTTGAACCTCATTGGATTTCTTACTGCCCAGCTCTCCAGCCAGTCCAGGTCTCGCTGAATGGCAGCACAGCCTTCAGGCGTGTCAGCCAATCCTCCCAACTTCGTATCATCAGCAAACTTGCTGAGGGTGGCCACTATCCCCTCATCAAGGTCATTGATGAAGATGTTGAACAAGACCGGACCCAGCACAGACCCCTGGGGGACACCACTGGTTACAGGTCTCCAGCCAGACTCTGCACCACCAACGACGACTCTCTGCGCTCTGCCAGTCAGCCAGTTCTCAACCCACCTCACTGTCCACTCGTCTGTCCCACACTTCCTCAGCTTTGTTATAAGGATGTCGTGGGAGACAGTATCAAATGCCTTTCTAAAATCAAGGTAGACTACATCTACCGCTCTTCCGCTATCCACCCAGCATGTGACAGCATCATAGAAGGGCACCACATTGGTCGAGCATGACCTCCCCTTGGTGAACCCATGCTGACTACTCCTGAAAACCTCCTTTTCTCCCAGCTGTCTGGAGATGGTATCCAGCACAAGCTGTTCCATCACCTTTCCAGGGACGGAGGTGAGGCTGACAGGCCTATAATTACCCGGGTCTTCCTTCTTGCCCTTTTTGAAGACCGGAGTGACATTGGCTATCCTCCAGTCTTCAGGGACCTCCCCTGTTGTCCAAGACCTCTCAAAAATGATGGAGAGCGGTTCGGCAATGACCTCCGTCAGCTCCCTCAACACACGTGGATGCACCCCATCAGGTCCCATGGACTTGTGGATCTTAGTATTGCCTAGGCGCTCACGCATGTCCTCTTTCCTGACTAAAGGAAAGTCTCCCATTCCCCACACCCTCTCACTAACCTCTAGGGTGGGGGATTCCTGTGGGAGAGCCTTTTCACTGAAGACGGAAGTAAAGAAGGCATTCAGTATCTCTGCCTTCTCAGCATCCCCCGTTACCAGAACCCCCCCCTCCCTTAGTAAGGGGCCCACATTCTCTCTAGTTTTCCTTTTGCTGTTAACATACTTGAAGAAGCCTTTTTTATTACCCTTTATCACTTTAGCCAGATTCAATTCCAGATGGGCTTTAGCCTTCCTTGTCGCATCCCTGCAGGCCCTGACTACATTCCTATATTCTTCCCAAGTGGTCAGACCCTTTTTCCACATTTCATGGACCTTCTTCTTTCCTTTGAGCTTGCGCATGAGCTCCTTGCTCATCCACACAGGTCTCCTGCCACCTTTTCCCGATTGCTTGCTCACAGGGACGCACCGATCCTGAGCTTGGAAGAAGAGCTGTTTAAATGCCAACCAGCTCTCAGAGGCCCCCTTACCTTCTCACGCCCAAGCCTACGGGATAGCTCCAAGTAGGTCCCAGAAGAGATTGAAGTTGTCTCTCCTAAAGTCCAGGGTAGCAATCCTACTTATTGCCTTTGCTTCTTCCACTCAGGATCTTGAACTCCACCATCTCATGATCACTACAACCCAAACTGCCCCCAACCTTTACTTCTTTAACAAGTCCATCCCTGTTGGTGAGAATAAGGTCTAGTAATACCCCTCCCCGCGTCGATTCCTCCACCACCTGCATCAGAAAGTTGTCTTCAACACACTGCAAGAACCGTCTGGACCGTGCGTTCCTGGCCAATAATCAAAATTCAGCACCACTTTCCATGCAAAAAAGTACAGAAAGAGGCTAAATCAGAACTTCATCTTGTTTTTTTCTATTTAGCACTTAACCCAGTGTGGTAACGCTGATGTACAACTGCTTCTCTGAAAGTAATGCCTCTATTTTATTGTATTGGCCCTCAACATCAGAGGTGGATGTTGGTGCTATGGCAGTAAAAGCTGAAACTTTCCGCCAGTGTCCTGTTACATTTTGTTGCCCTGCAACAGATGGCAGAAGGGTGCTGACAGAACAGCATCTGATATGGAAGTGTGTATGAAGCAAAGGGGTGAAACTGAATTCCTCCATGTGGAAAAAATGGCATCCATTGACAATCATCATTGATGCTGAATAGTTATGGAGACCAGTCAGTGTGTGTGAGCCCGGTGAGGCAGTGGGTGGTGCGTTTCAACAGTGGCAGCAACAGTTGATCACCTTTGCTAGTGCAGGATTTTACAAGCACAGCATGCAGGCTCTTGTTCATCATTGGCAAAAATGCATATGAAGGCTGCTCTGAAAGTAATGCCTCCTATTTTATTATGTTGACACATGATGTCAGAGGCAGAAATTGGTGGTATGGCAGTAGACAATGAACCTTCCCACCAGTATTCCATTACATTTTATTGCTGTGTGACAGATGGCGTTCCTCCTTGTGGAAAATTGAACCCATGGAACCAAACAGTAGATATTAGCATAGAGAAAGATGTACTGCATGGGCAACATTTCCATAGCAATGATGCCATCATAGCAGCTGTGAAACAGTGGGCCACCTCCACTGGTGCAGATTTTTATGAGTGTGGCATGCAGGCTCTTGTTCATTGGTGGTGAAAATGCACACCTAATGGTGGTTACTATGTTGAAAAATAGTGCTTTTGTAGCTGAGAATTTGCTCTATCAAATAAAAGTGTTATTGTGCTCTTTGTATTTGTTGTAGTTTCCATGGAAATAAATAGGAGGCATTACTTTCAGAGCACCTACATTAGTGAGGGGTCTGTAATGACTGGCAAAGTAATGAGAATATAACATTGGAAAAAAAAAGAAATTCATGATAAATAGAATAATGGCAGTGTGAGAAAGGATAAAGTAAAACTGAAGCTTCCGATACGAAAAATGTGTGCTTACACTCTGGAGGGAGATGAAGCAGCCTTCTAGTCTTGGGAGTATATGCATGTTTGCATGTAAGGTACAGAAAAGGTAACTATTTTGGCTCTGAAGTAGCAGGAGCATTATGAAAGTGTAGAAAAACGTGAAATTATTTAACAAAGGGAATACATTTTAAGTTCATTAAAAATTATCTTGCTAGGTTATACAGTTCTCTTGTGGAAATATGGATGAATAAAAAAGGTAGGTAGTAGGATTTTGGGCAAAAGAACTACTACTACTGTTTGTTTTAATGTTGTTAGCACAGAGCCACTGGGTTTGAAATTACATGTATTCAGGTAATAGCAGGGAACAGTGACACTGAAATAGATAACTGAATCAATTTAGAAAACAATTATTCCTTAAATGCCTGTATGGAATATATGGAAAGAAAAATGGTGCTGTGAGGGAATTAGTTTTTGAAGACGCTCACCGGATACTTCATGTAACTAGGTGTAAAATGCCACCAAGTTGAAGAACAGTTGTCTAATGTAAAGAAATATTGCACCCAGTCTAATAACTTATTGGGGTGGAAAAGTGAATTATCGTTAAAGAGGTGCTGGTTTTCGTACATGAAAAATTATCCTGACTTGTTTTCATTAATCAGAGGAGAATTCTGTGTGTTGTGTGCATACATATGAATATGAAAAAGGCCAAAGTGGAAATCAATTTTTAAAATTTCTGATTGTGAAATCGTTGATAAATTTTAAAAAGGCCAGTTTTGGATAATAGCTCAGTCTATTTTAGAGGTAGCATGAAAACAAAAATAAAAGCACTTCTAATAATTAATAGGAAAAAAAAAAGTACACAAGTGTAAATAAATATCCACTAGAAAGTAACTTAAAAAGGAAATTTAAAAGGGTAAATTTGAAGGAAATTTAAAATAAAAGAAATTATGTTAGGTAAAAGCTGGTGTCTCAAAATATTCAAGATGAATGGAATTTCTCTATTGTGAATAAAAAATATTGTTTGAATGGTATTGAACTATGTTTGGAAAGAAACAAAGAAACAAAGAAAATAATTTAGAAATTTAGAAATTAGTGTTTTCTTCACATAATATGAAAAAATGTCAAGCATTCCCCACCACCTAGCATAGAAAATTCTCTTACAAAAGTCCTGGAAGAATTGGCTGAGGAGATCTCTGGGCAACTAATGGTAAATTTAATGAGTTTAGGGACAGAGGGAATTTAAGAGTATTGGAAGAGCGTATGTGTTAAAGTACTAGTTTGAAAAGAAAAGAGAAGCTCCATTAACCAGGAAACTAGATTTTTATAAAAATCAGTGCTGGAGAGGATTTGAGAAGTCATTTAGCTTTTTCCCTCTGCCCTAAGACAGTATGAGTTTATGTAAAAAGCAATTTTTAACCTGTCTTAAAAGCCTTCTATCCTGGAGATTCCTCAACTTTGCAATTAGTCTCAACTATCTCTATTCTTTACAACTGTAGAGGTAGTAAGGATTTTCCTAAAGTCTAACATAAAACTCTCTTTACTGTAATTTAAATCCCTTCTTCCTTACTAACTATTAGTAAAGAGATCAGATCATTCTATTTGGCTTAAGCTGACTTTGATCCTCTTGGGGATCATGACTGGGAAGCCCCTCTATTTTAACCTCCAAGGTGCATGAGTCCAGTACAGTTAGAGCCTTCCAGAGCTCAGCCTTTCTAGAGCTCTCATTGTTCCTGCTGCTCACCTGCACCCTCTTGGCAATTATCTCCATATTTCTTGAAGTCAGGCACTGAAAATCTGACACAGAACTTCCTTACAAAAATCTTACAAATGTTGAAGAGTGGGAAGGATTAGTTTATGTTTTTCATTGCTGTAAACCTGTTTATTTATCTCAGTCACACAACATTGCTGGTACTTTTTTTGCTATGTGATTTGCTGTGACCCTGTATACTTTTTCTGAAGAACTGCTATCTAGATGGGGGCTCCAGTCCTTTATTGCCACAGCTCATTAATCATGCCTTGAAATAGATAGCTGTGGCATGCAAAATAATGGAAATATTGAAAGGTCTCAATTGATACACATGGAGTGAATGCCAGTTCATTTGTTTCAAAAAAAAGAGGCCTGGTCAAAAACAAAAGAATTAACAATATTTTTCCAGCTGATTATATGTTAATTGCCAAGATAACTTGAATATTACTTATCTCTTCTCTCCTTACACTTCAGGCAGACAACCACAGAGGTAATATGTTTAGATTTTATAAAGTATGACAAAATATCGCAAAATATTCTGACAGTATAAACCTTATCAAAGGTTCTAGTAAGTGAATTCAGTACATGAGCATCTAAGAAATCTTAAAGTAGTTTTTAGTGATTGGTATATCACAGAATTTTAGGTATTCCTTATATACAATTCAAAATTCTGACTGGTTGACATCATTCATTAGTAACATGCAAATAAATATTAAGTCAGCAGCTGGCAGAAAGAATAGTAGAGTAGTAAGTAAGTAAACAAAGCAGATATGTAAACAGAAAGCAGCCTGTAACACTTATTAAAGGTCAGTCCTTAAAAGTAAGACTTGCTTTAATAGAAACAAATGGATTTAAGAAAAATGCAAACCAAACTGAAGAATAATGGTGAAAAGGAGTGATTCAGTAAAGGACAGTGATCTTGATAGATTAATAGCTTCTTATTAGTGCTGTTCTGCATTAAAAAGTGGTCCGATGTGATCAGGGATATATAAACAGATTGTAAAAGTTGGGAAGGTTCTTTATCTTAATGAGTATTGTTAGAAGGAATGATTTCAGAACAGTTCAGGTAATACTTCTCTCAAAAAAATGAAAGAAAGGCCATAAAAACTGGGAAAAAGAAAATGCTGTCACTTCAGAAGAGAGCCATTGCAAGTATATTGGGGTGGGAAATGAGAGGCTTGGGGAGCTCAGAGTTTTCATCTTATAAATGGAAACTGATTACAGTTGATAAGTAAATTTTCAGAGAAAAAAAAATTGTGCCAGATTTGCCTGTCTCATGACATAGGCAGTCATGACCGCCCTTCTAGAAGATAGTGAAACTTTCCATCTGCTATTTGTGCGTGTTTTACCCTGCCTGGTAGAGACATCCTATATCTATGAACCTGGCATTGGCCACCCCACCAAGCAAATGATAGCTGGGGAGAGTGTGCTGCCAGGCCAAGCAAGTTGTTACAACATGCATGGCCATTGAGCCTGGTAGAGATGTAACACTGAGATGCATTAGTCTACAATGAGTGGGAGGTCAGTCTAGGTGATCTGATGGTCTATGCTGATGTCAGGCAATGAATCCATGGACTAGTTTGGCTGAAATCCTTTATGCTTTTAAAACTGTTGGGTCAGACTGTCTGGAGCTATGTAAAGAAAGGAGAAAATAGATGTCTGGAAGTCTTTTTCGTTGGTTGTACTGCTTGCAGAGTTCATCTTCAGAGCACAATCAAAATTAAAATTCCACACTGCCAATCCTCAGAGCTATGTTCATCATAATTTTAAATAAACCGGTTCCCTCAGGACTTGGCAAAAACTCTAAAAAGATTAATTTCAATTGTAAAGTCTAATAATAGCAGTGTAAGGTATGTACAAAAAAAAAAAGGGAAAACGGAACTTGATGTGGCATAATGAGTTATAATTGTTTATGTAATATCTATTAAAGAATATAGTGAAAAACAAAGCCAAACACTTTTAAATTATGAAGTTAACAATAGGTTTATAGAAATGTTTAAATCTGTATATTACTGTTGTCCAGATGACATCACTCCTGACTTGGTTACTTAAGGAGTGGCATGCAACTGTTAAATCTTAGTTCTTTTCATCAAATAGATTTGTAATGGTTCTTCATTTTCAGTTGTGGCATTACTTTGTAATAGCAGAACTCTTCGAGTCTTGTTCACTCTGCAAGTTTTATAGTCTGTGTCCCCTCAAAGATTGGACTCCTGCAGATGGAGGTTGGTGTCAGAAATGACAATAACATGCTTTTGCTGCAAGCAATTTATTTATTGCTTTTTCATAAATATTAACTTCAGTAGCTCCAGGTGTGTGCTTCATTTACAGTGGTAGCTAATGGCTTCTTCAGAGTGACCTCTTTGCATGAAGTCTCATTTACGAGGAATGGGACATTTTATGGCAAAGAAAGGAGAATAAACATGTAAGTGTAGGGACATGGGTCAGTAAATACAGCTTTCTAGGAAGTTTTCTCATTTTAATCATCACAGGTAGTGTCCACTGTCTGTAGTCTCTGTGAGTTTGAATTTTGAGTTCCTTAGAAACTGACACTATTCTAAAGCCAGGCAAGTGTTCATTCCTGTATGTAACTTGGATGTACATATATGTGAGCATTTCTCTTAGTCTGGAACTTCTTTGGCAGAGTAAATTTTCTGCCAAGGAGCTGTTAGTGCAAATTTGTCTGCCATTAGGTCTGTACTGCTGGGGATATACTGATTCTTAATTACCTCATTTAAAGCTAGCTTGGGTATCTCTGTCCCACGCTGAAGTCTATCGTGTAGATATCTCAAAATCACTGAAGTGTGTGAGAACTTTATTACTTTATCCATATCCTCATTTGTATAGCTGCTTCTGTTGATTTCACTGCTTTACAGGGATTTGTATTCCATTACCGTAAATTTTCTGTTTACTAGATCTGCCATTATTTGCACATTTTTGATTGCTAATTACATTATGTTTTTTGGTAGAAGTACTATTGCAAAGTCCGTTAACTTTTATGATTTTCATTTCTGACGTTGAAAATGCTGCTGTTCTAATTCTGGTTAGTAGCTGTTTGAATTCCCCAGTTTGAGGTTGTAGCAGATTCAGTGACTATAGGTGAGCATACGTAACCACAAATATGCTTATCAGGTAAAATGTATCAAAAGTTGTATATAAACAAAACTCAGTTTTTTGATGGGGATTATTTTCTAAATATATACAGGAAATATTATTAGATTGTACTTAAATTTAAATGTGGCTTACTATTAATGAACTCACTCTTAGTTTTTAATTTTTTTAATGTGTAGCTTTAAGCTTTTGGGTAGTACTTGATTAATTCAGGCAATAAATTAATAAATTTAACATTCACTGAAGAAATGAATTTTTTTTTCCTTCCCATGTTGAGATTCTTGTTCCTTTGAATTATTAGTTCTGAATGTCTTGATGATGTTTATTAAGTCATAGGTTACTAAACCAACATGCTAAACGTTGACATTGCTAATAGCAAAAGTCAGTTTCTGCCTGCAAGTCCACAGGTTTAGCAGTAAAATATAGTTTTTTATTTGATTATTTAATTAATTGTTTAATTAATTAATTTAATTAATTGAAGAATTAAAATATAATAGTAGTACTTGAAAAGTAGTAAGATACAATCTCAGCTGAGAAACAAAGATATTTATAAATAACCCATATTAGTTTGGTTTGCTTGAGAGGCAAGGAGGAGAGATGGAGACAAGAAAAAAGTACCTAGGATGAACTGCAGTGTTCTCAGAAATCAACTGAGCAAATGCTCAGTCTTGGTCTTTTTAATGAAAAGATATGTCTAAACCTACTGACTTAAGTTTTCTGGAGGTGACAGATCATCGGTACATTATTACTGGAGGGGTGACAGAGGAAACTGATGCTTTGCAGATCAAATACAAAGAGGCTTTTCTGACTCTTGAATAGGAGTTTGGGAGCCTGATGCAAACAAAGTATTATGACAGCTGTAAATCAGCTTTGTAAGTAATGAGAAGGCAGAATTGGTCTCGAAGGAATAGTGTTTCCATTTTTGGAAATAAAATGGTGCATGTAAAATAAAAGGTTGAATTTACCTTTGAATTATTAATAAACATTTGTAAATTGGTGAAACAGTGAAGAAATTGTGAGGAAAGTCATCATCCTCTTTGTGGAATATTTTTTTTAAATGTCATTAGTTTTTTTAGATGAATGATTAAACATTTAATTGGATAATGTTGAGTGTGTTACCTGGCTGTAAATTTGCTGATAAGACCATTTGAATTTGAGGTTAAAAGTCAACATACAGTTAAATATAGGAAAACTCTAATTGCCACTAGTACAGAAGACTAAGGAAGATTTTAGGCCAGGTTCCCTCCAGTCACTGATATGTCCTAGTAGATTGCATGCCAATGTGTCTTTTCCATAAGGCAAAAAAGCGATGACCTGATGTCTAGTATGTAATGTTTTATAGACACACATTATCTATCTATATATAACTGTATATATATATAGCTGTAGATGTTACTGTCCAAACAATCAGTGCACAGATAAGAGGTGGAAGATAATGTGCAACAGCATAAAACCCCCAAATGTATGCAAAGTGCTATCAAACTAATACCATGATCAAAATGCTAGGGGCACCTGTCCTATGAAGAAAGGCTGAGAGAGTTGGCTTGTTTAGGTTAGAGAAGGCTCTGGGGAGACCTTATTATGGCCTTCCAGTACTTGAGGGGAGCTTATAAACAGGCAGGAGCCTAACCTTTTACCTGATCTGACAGTGATAGGACAAGAGGGAATGACTTTAAACTAAAAGGGGGGAGCTTTAGGCCAGATGTTAGGAAGAGCATTGTGAGGCACTAGAACAGCCTACCCAGTGAGGCTGTGGATGCCCCATCCCTGGAGGCATTCAAGGCTGGGATGGATGGGATCCTGGACAGCCTGATCTAGTTGCTGGCAACCTTGCCCTTGGCAGGGAAGTTGAAATGAGATGGTCTTTAAGGTCCCACCTAATCCATTCTATGATTCTGTGATTCTGTGAAATGATAATAGCTTAATTTTTCTCCATCATTTAGCTATCAGAAGGAGAACGGTAATTTATGGGCTATGAGGAGGAACTGAGCTTTCAAAACATAGTAACTTGACAATTAAAATCAATTGCACTATGCAATACTTAATTTTATATTAAATTGTAATTTACATTTTAAAAATTAAATTAGGTCAGATTAAACAATTCCATTAGAGGGCAGTAGTACCTGTAGGTATAAAATCTCATGTACTAAAGTTTACAGTCAGCTTCTTTATTGCTATGATCTGTATTCTGTATAATTTTCACATTAGTAGTGAAAAGAAGAGAAAAAATGATGCTAATGTAATTTAACATATTAAAATAGTGCAGAAGTATTTTGCAATATACAATAATGCACATCCTGTCATATATTAAAAAAATAAATATTGCAGAAGCTATTCAAAATAATTTAACAGCTTTCTGCATTGTGACATTCCAGCTAAAAGACCAACTCTAACGTTGCCTTTCTGCATTCAGAACTATACAATTTGTGTATTGTATAACTTCCACTTACTTCTTGAAAGCTTGTGTCTTTTTTTTCAAACATCTTTCTTTGAAACTCTTGTTTTTCTTCATATTCTGGGCTTTAATGCTTAAGTTCACATACAGAATTTCTAGATTTCAAGGCAAGGATTTGCGAAATCATGCACACATATTCAGAAGCCTTTTAATGATGAAGCATCATTGGTAGTGTATAGTAAATTAGCAATGATTTCTGAGAAAGGTTTAGTTTTTCTGAGACATTTCATAATGAGATGTAAGCTTCAAAAGCTTATGTGTTTTGACTGTGTTTTTATTCCTACTCCAACACTGTACTTAGGCAAGAGGAATTGCAGGCATACGTACAGACTGGGAGGAGAATTCTTGAGAGTAGCCCTGCCAAGAAGGACTTGGGAGTCCTGATGGATGAAAAACTTAACATGAGCCAGCAGTGTGCTCTTGCAGCTCAGGAAGCAAATGGTATCCTAGGCTCCATCAGAAGAGGGGTGGCCAGCAAGGAAAAGGAGGTGATTGTCCCTCTGTATTCTGCCCTTGTGAGACCTCATTTGGAGTACTGCATCCTGATCTGGGTCCCCCAGTATAAGAAAGACAGAGAGTTTGCGAGAGTCCAGAAGAGGGCCACAGTAATGATCAGGGGGCTGGAGCATCTCCCCTGTGAAGACAGGCTGAGGGAGCTGGGCTTGTTCAGCCTGGAGAAGAGGAGGCTGCGGAATGACCTCACTGAAGCTTTCCAGTACCTTAATGGAGCCTACAAACACGAGGGGAGTCAACTCTTTACAAGGGTAGTTAATGGCAGGACAAGGGGAAATGGTTTTAAGTTGAGGGAGGAAAGATTTAGGTTGGATATCAGGGGGAAGTTCTTTACAGAAAGATTGGTGAGGTGCTGGAACAGGCTGCCAAGAGAAGCTGTGGATGCCCTATTCCTGGAGGTGTTCAAGGCCAGGTTGGATGGGGCCCTGGGCAGACTCTAGTACTATCTAGTATGAGATACGGAGGTTGGTGGCCCTGCATGCAGCAGGAGTGTTGGAGCTTGATGATTCTTGATGTCCCTTCCAACCCAAGCCATTCTATGATTCTATTATTTCATTGCTTTAATAGCTTTAAGCAGATATATTTTGGCTGATATAACTAGTTCAGTTCACAGTAGTTTATACTTTGCTTTTTTGTATAAGTCTAGTCCAAGCAATACCACAAACATACCATTTCTTTTTCCATTTTCAGTTGTGCTGCTTGATACTACAGCTGTCCTTGGAGAATTAGGATGGAAGACATTTCCTTTAAATGGGGTAAGTCACTCACCATTTTATTGTCTTGAGTTTGGAATTCTGACACTACTGAAGTCAATGGCCATTATACCTGACTGGATGTTCTTGCAGTATGGGCTTGATGGAAAGATTTTGGTTATTCTCAGGACCAGACCAGCCTGTGGTGTAAAAGGGAATAACAGATGTAATAATGATCTGAGTGCACATTATTATGCCCTTCTCTGGCTTTTCTGATTAAGAATCCATCACATTTTAAAATCTCATTCTAACTGTTATGCATCATGAAGTTACATATCAAAAATTCTTACGTTTCTGGCTATAAATACATTTTTTTTGTAAATTAGAAGGAAATTCAAGTTTTGATTTTATAACATGATTGAAATGAGGATCTAGTAAAATGGCATCAGGTTTGCTAAATCAGGAAAACATTAAAAATATGTTAATGCCATTAAACCAGTATAAACATTTTAAAAATATATTTAACTTGGGCTTGTTGCTCAGTGAACTGTTCTAGATTAAAGTTCACTATTCATGTTTAAAGTTACAGTTTTACAGTATTACTGGTACAAATGGACAGGCACTTGACATTCTGTTCAGGGCTGTGGAGTGTTGCAGGTGTATGATATATTTGGAGGTGGTGTGGCCAGCTGAAGTTAGGACAGAGGTGTATTTTTGTTATTTGAAGGACAGCCATCAATTCTTTGCCAGTGGCTACACTTCAGATGCTGTGTTCTCTTTCTACCTGGTTGATGCACTTAATAGAACTTAAGAGACAACTGTAGTATAACTGTTGAACTAAGATACAGTGGCCTGGAGCATTTAACACTTACCACATTGGCTTCTAGTCCTGATAACATTGTATGTGTTCTCAACAAACAACACTTTTGATTGTGTATCACCTGCTTTTATATTATCTGGCATTCTCTCTTATTTCTTGTGTATGGCACAGATATTTTGGATTTTCTGAAGTTAGCTGAGAAAGTATTATTTTTCTGAGTGAAAAATCTTGTTCCACTTTAATATATTTTATTTATTTGTGATTCATTCCTGCAGGAAGTAGAAATTGTCTATCCTTAATAATTCATATTTGTAAAATGCCTTCTGTGTCTCTGCCCTCAGGGATTTCAAGCAATGTGACATTTCACAGAATATCAGAATCACAGAATTGTAGGGGTTGGAAGGGACCTCTAGAGATCATCGAGACCAACCCCCCTGCCAAAGCAGGTTCCCTACAGCAGGTCGCACAGGTAGGCGTCCAGGCGAGACTTGAATATCTCCAGAGAAGGAGACTCCACAACCTCCCTGGGCAGCCTGTTCCAGTGCTCCGTCACCCTCACCGTGAAGAAGTTCTTACGCACATTCGTGCAAAACTTCCTATGCTGCAGCTTATGTCCGTTTCCCCTCGTCCTGTCTCCACGTACCACTGAAAAGAGACTGGCCTCACCGCTATGGCCGCCACACCTCAGATATTTATAAACCTGGATCAGGTCCCCTCTCCGTCGTCTTTTCTCAAGGCTAAACAGACCCAGTTCACTCAGCCTTTCTTCATAGGGGAGATGCTCCAGGCCCTTCACCATCTTTGTGGCCCTCCGCTGGACTCTTTCCAAGAGATCCCTGTCTTTTTTGTACTGGGGAGCCCAGAACTGGACACAGTACTCCAGATGAGGCCTTCCCAGGGCAGAGTAGAGGGGGAGGATCACCTCCCTCGACCTGCTGGACACGCTCTTTTTAATGCACCCCAGAATGCCATTGGCCTTTTTGGCCACGAGGGCACACTGCTGGCTCATGGCCAACCTGTCGTCCAGCAGGACGCCCAGGTCCCTCTCTGCAGAGCTCCTCTCCAGCAGCTCATCCCCCAGCCTGTATTGGTGCATGCAATTCTTCCTCCCTAGGTGTAAGACCCTACACTTGCTTTTGTTGAACCTCATTGGATTTCTTACTGCTCAGCTCTCCAGCCGGTCCAGGTCTCGCTGAATGGCAGCACAGCCTTCAGGCGTGTCAGCCAATCCTCCCAACTTCGTATCATCAGCAAACTTGCTGAGGGTGGCCACTATCCCCTCATCAAGGTCATTGATGAAGATGTTGAACAAGACCGGACCCAGCACAGACCCCTGGGGGACACCACTGCTTACAGGTCTCCAGCCAGACTCTGCACCACCAACGACGACTCTCTGTGCTCTGCCAGTCAGCCAGTTCTCAACCCACCTCACTGTCCACTCGTCTTTCCCACACTTCCTCAGCTTTGTTATAAGGATGTCGTGGGAGACAGTATCAAATGCCTTTCTAAAATCAAGGTAGACTACATCTACCGCTCTTCCCCCATCCACCCAGCATGTGACAGCATCATAGAAGGGCACCAGGTTGGTCGAGCATGACCTGCCCTTGGTGAACCCATGCTGACTACTCCTGAAAACCTCCTTTTCTCCCAGCTGTCTGGAGATGGTATCCAGCACAAGCTGTTCCATCACCTTTCCAGGGACGGAGGTGAGGCTGACAGGCCTATAATTACCCGGGTCTTCCTTCTTGCCCTTTTTGAAGACCGGAGTGACATTGGCTATCCTCCAGTCTTCAGGGACCTCCCCTGTTGTCCAAGAGCTCTCAAAAATGATGGAGAGCGGTTCGGCAATGACCTCTGCCAGCTCCCTCAACACACGTGGATGCACCCCATCAGGTCCCATGGACTTGTGGATCTTAGTATTGCCTAGGCGCTCACGCACGTCCTCTTTCCTGACTGAAAGGAAGTCTCCCATTCCCCACACCCTCTCACTAACCTCTAGGGTGGGGGATTCCTGTGGGAGAGCCTTTTCACTGCAGATGGAAGTAAAGAAGGCATTCAGTATCTCTGCCTTCTCAGCAACCCCCGTTACCAGAACCCCCCCCTCCCTTAGTAAGGGGCCCACATTCTCTCTAGTTTTCCTTTTGCTGTTAACATACTTGAAGAAGCCTTTTTTATTACCCTTTATCACTTTAGCCAGATTCAATTCCAGATGAGCTTTAGCCTTCCTTGTCGCATCCCTGCAGGCCCTGACTACATTCCTATATTCTTCCCAAGTGGTCAGACCCTTTTTCCACATTTCATGGACCTTCTTCTTTCCTTTGAGCTTGCGCATGAGCTCCTTGCTCATCCACACAGGTCTCCTGCCACCTTTTCCCGATTGCTTGCTCACAGGGACGCACCGATCCTGAGCTTGGAAGAAGAGCTGTTTAAATGCTGACCAGCTCTCAGAGGCCCCCTTACCTTCTAACACCCGAGCCCACGGGATAGCTCCAAGTAGGTCCCAGAAGAGATTGAAGTTGTCTCTCCTAAAGTCCAGGGTAGCAATCCTACTTATTGCCTTTGCTTCTTCCACTCAGGATCTTGAACTCCACCATCTCATGATCACTACAACCCAAACTGCCCCCAACCTTTACTTCCTTAACAAGTCCATCCCTGTTGGTGAGAATAAGGTCTAGTAATACCCCTCCCCGCGTCGGTTCCTCCACCACCTGGATCAGAAAGTTGTCTTCAACACACTGCAAGAACCGTCTGGACCGTGTGTTCCTGACCATGTTGGTCTTCCAGCAAATATCTGGATAATTGAAGTCCCCCGTAAGCACCAGTGCCTGGGGACATGACGCTACATCCAGTTGCTTATGGAAGGCCTCATCAGCCTCCTCATCCTGATCAGGGGGCCTGTAGTACACACCCACAACAGTGTCACCCTTACCAGTCTGCCCCTTGTTTCTCACCCATAAGCTCTCCACTGCTACATTTCTTAATCTCAGGCTTCACGGATTACTTTTTTAAAAAATATTTTTTTCTGCCTGTTGTAATCCTAGACATCATTTTATTCTGTTATATTCTATTATATTATATATACTTCCATGTTTCTCAGTTTGTGTTCAGTCTCATGAAGTCTGATATAATTCTGCAATTTTTTTTCCTTCAGAAAACCTGGATGAAGCAAATGATCTCGTATATTAAGTTTGTACTTTCAAATTATTATTTGCTCTAGCAAAAAGCAAATACTGCAGTATACTGTGTTGAGAAAATACAGAAAAAAAAATTATTGTTCTAGTTTTGTGATGAATTCTATTCAGTTAAACAGGGAGGCTGGTATTTGGAAATTAGATATAATTTCAGATATTCTGTAAATTCTGAAAAGTTTTAGTTAATCTGATAACAGTAGCCACAATATACAAGCATAAAAATGCACTTAAAGATGATATAAAATGTGGCTATTATAAAATATGTATTTTGGTTGGTCATTCCTACCCTTAACATTCATTTTGCAGCATACTGATGTTTTCAGGAAAACTGACTTTGCCCTGTTTTAAGAGTAAGAAGCATTTATTGGCATAGATAGAGTTTACCTTTAAAGCGGTGCTTTAAATTCTCTTTTATTAGAGAATTTACCAATAAGTAAAATGTGTTCTGTTGTTGTATTTTAATTGTTAGTGTAAGTATGTGGGAGTAAAGAGGTTCTTAGAATAAGGAAAACAGGACGTATAAAATAAGCAGTAAGGCTTACTGTGACATTAAAGAGACTGAGAAGTCTGGAGTGATAATGCAAGATAGAAAGGTAGTAACTTTGTGAACACGGGAAACAAAGCCTTAACTGTGCATGAATTAATATAACCTGTAAACTGGATAAAGGTTCCTGAGCACTTCAGCAAAGAAGCTTTGCAACACCTTTGAGCGTTATACAGGTAAAAAGAATGCATGATTTGAAGAAGCAGCATGATCAGTTTAGGAAGGAGAATGAGACACTGGTCACATACAGCAGTACATGATTGAAGAAAAAAAAAAGGTCTTCTGTTTCTCACAGCGCAATGAAAGAAAATGTCTTAGTTCAGTGTGCTGGTCCTGTAAAGTTTGTTGTGAGCACCAAGAGCTAGTGGCAATGCTGGACATCTGAAACAGTGCAGAAAAAAGGAACAAACAGCAAAGCAAAATAAATAGTGGAGACGAACAACATAGAAAATGAGTGTTCTCTCAAAAAGATAAGCAGAAGTGCTGATTAAAATCAATGTTTGCTGATTTTTCTGGGTTAGTCTTATTCCAACAAACTTCATTAAAATATAGCAAATGAACATAATGTTTTTGATAATCGATCATACTGAAGAATTGCATAGAACTATTAAAATATGGAACAACACATTACTTATGCTTATAAAATATTAAAGATACTGAAGATGAAAACTAAACTGGAATGTATTTCTGTAGTATTTTCATTTAAATTATTCTGAGAAAATATACACTGAGATACGTCTTCTGCCTGTTCAGCATGCTCAGTCTTGTGGCACCAGCACCTAGAGAGTCTTCGAGATGGGCAGGTTCTCCACTCTGCCTCCAGCGAGCACAATGAGGGTCATTTGCAGTGCTTCTCACTTGCACCCTGTGCAGCCATGACTGTGAAGAGAAATGTTACATCCTGCTTCTCTTCACAGCAGGCTGCTGCACAAGGCCTTCTCTCTCCTTTCCCTCTGCATCCTGACTTCTTCCTGCAGATAGGAGGTCATCATCCAACTGAGTCCTGTACATGCAGCTTTGTGTGAGACAACCTCTCCCACTGTCAGTGGAGATCTCTTCCAGGGTCAGCATCTCATGAGCCAATCACACAGCCTCTCAAACTTGCACAGCACCCAGGCGAGGGTAGCTGGCTTCTGCACCAGGTGCTGGAAGAGTTTGATGGGCCCAGCTGTTCAGACAATGGCAACAAGACCATGTGCTCAGGGACCCTCTCATATCCTAAGAGAAAGAGGTTGAGATGTTTCTTTCCAGGCAGCAGCAGAGGTGTTCTTGAAAGATCATCCAGCCACAAGAGCAATCCCTCTTGCAACAGGTGGCAAATCACAACTGTCTTCAAAGACTGGGAGGAAAAGCCTGTATTCACCAGAAGGTGGGTGCAGGTCCAGAGACAGTTGAGGCAGAAGCTAGGGTGCTGGGCATTCCTGGCCATGTGCCTCAGCAGTTTTCTGGCCACACCATGATGCTGATGTAGCTGGCTTCAACCTATTCAATGTTCAAGAAAGTGCCCAAGTAATCATGCTGCACCCCAAGCATCATCTTGATGGACAAGGTGCTATCGAATATATTTCTGCCTACCAGAAACAAGAAGCAGCTATGGAAAAGTGCCTAAGTAATTGTCTTGCTCCGATTTATAGGAGGGAGATGAGGTTCTTTTAATATTGTATACCCGGCGTGAGATTAAGAAATAACGGTTCAAATGTTGGTCCGACCAGTTTATTATAAATCTTAATTAGGGAGATGGGGAAAGGGAGGACGGACACTATTATGAATTAGGGTAATGGGGAAGGGAAGGAGGGCGATAGAAAAGATAGAAAAGAAGAAGCAAGGAGTCTCTATAGGAAGCAAGAGGGAGATAGTCACCACCATGGATCCAGCGTGGTTCATAGTTCAGTCTTTGATCTTCAGTAGTGGTGGGTCGTCGGGCATTGTTGTTCTGTTGACGACGACGGCGACGACGATGACCATGGCGATGATGGCCCCTTTTCAATGCTTTCAAAGTGGTCGAGTCAGCTGCCTTTGGAGTGACAGCTCAAATCCAAAGTGGTTGAGTCAGCTCTCCTTGGAGTGGCAGCTTCTGGCTCTGGGATCTCAGCAGAAACTCCTTTGTTCCCACCTTCCGGGCCTTGCCAGCAGATAAGAGGGAGCAGGGATGCCCATCTGCATCCTGTTTTTCACGGGACACGATGGTATCATTCCCCAATTTTCCCAAACTAAGCTGGAGCTATTTAGTCACAGGCCAGATCTTCCACCACTAAACACTCCTGAGCACTCTCTTCCGGAGGCAAGCAGCTTTCAGATGTTCCCAAAGTGATGTCGATTGTCACACAGTAGCACCCATTATTTGGCTCCTCAACAAATCAGTCAATCTTATCACAAGAAATACCTCAGGAAACAAGCTTTGAGACAAAAAAACAAAGAAGGATTCTCACACCACCCCGTGGCTCAAAGATTGCTTGAAAAATGAAGCATAAGTGATCCACGGTGGTGAGAGAAAGATAGCAAGCAGGAGGGAAAAGGAGGGAAGGGGACAGATAATCAAAAGTTACATACAATTACTACAAAAGATTTCTTGGGCTGGCTACAAATGTTGCCCTGATCTGTTGGACTTGTCCATCATCAGTTTTAGTTACAAAGTACATGAAGGATACAACACATTTTATAAGTTGAATAAAACATGGAATCATACACGCAACAAACGTTAGTTGCAACAACACACAGTAGATAAAATAGGATACGTTTGACCCATGGGCAATTTGTTTAGCAACCTTTTCATTATCATCAATTTTTAGACAACTATTAGAGTCACTCATTCAATTTGCCACAGACACCACTCGGTAATACCTCAGAAATGGTGACACAAATATGACATAATTAACAATAATCAACAATTATAACAAATAAGTAAAACAAATAGAGGTATTTGTGTCAGCTGCTTTCCCCACCCAGGAAGTCCCAGTATAAGCCAGGATCCAGATGGGGATTCTTCAGTAGAGGTTGTGGTGTTTCTGAATAGCCATACAATATTACACTTCAGTTACTTTACCAAAAGCATATGTAGTCCAATTGGACAATATGTAGACTTGCCATGTAATGTTTTCTAAGATGATTTAGTGTCCTGAGAACTCTCCACTTGAGCATAATTCAAATGCTGAGGGATATGAATACTAGTTTGGCAATTTCAAGTATTGTTACAGTCTACAGAACTTATCACAGGATAGTGTGTGCAGGATACCCCTCGGTATAAACCATAAGAGAGGTAATCCCAGAAATATACACATCTCTTATAGAAACTTAGGCACTTTCCAACAACCATGTTTTGGATGGAACTCCTGGACTGTTGTGACCCTGAAAAGCATCAGTGCAAAAGGCTTTATAATAGATTTCTTTTGTGGCCACATCTAACAGATATTAGATGGGTCCCTTCATTCATTTCCCAGTTTGTTTGGAATTTGGAAACCTTCCAAGGATATTTGTCAAGGGATTCCGTTGAGGTTAGGAAAACTGGCCTCAGGTTAGCTGAGTCAATCGACACAGTCTGGCCAGGGAGATAAGAGGGCTTCCCTAGCTTATCAGCCACTGAATCGTGACTCACAAGGATAACTGGCAAGAGTGGTGAGGCCTTTGGACAGAAGGTGTTAAATCGAGGATCTTGTTTCCCTTTGTTGTGAGCTTTCTAATGTATTCACCCTTATCCGCCCCCACCCCGCTCACTTGGGAGGGGCGAAGACATCAGTTTTCTAATGGCTTGGATAGCCGTTTAGGTTCCCTGGGAGAGGCCCTAGGAACTGGGGTTTTGCTTTCCTCAAGATGCTTGAGCTTTTGTTCTGGCCACCAGTTAACTAATTTCTCTAACCTGACTGTGGGTAACCCATTCATCAAATTTCGTGGAACACCCTTTAGCCAGCCCAGTGTCCAGAGACAGTTACGTTTATGATCAATATTTCGCCTACCTGTTTTTACTGACAATGAAACCCTTTCAGTCCGACTGAACTTTGGGCTAGGCGGCCTAGGGGCGAGGCTGACCGCTGCAAGTCTTATTTCCCTTGGCTCAGATTTAGTGGAGGAAGAAATCACCGGCCCATATTTTTTTCCATAGTTAATTAACTCTTGGGCAACCTCCCCCCACGTCCATACTTTGTATCCTGGCTGCAGATGGTTAGAGGTTACAGTTTCTTCTAACACTGCCCGGGTTCTTTCTCCCTGAGACATAGCCTGTATTTTTCCTTGCAGTTGTATGCCTATAGGTTTTAACGACTCTGGAAGCCCCCTAATTAGAGGTGTCATCCTTTCAGGATCAACAGGCATCATCATAGGTGATTCACGGTGTGGCTGCAGCTTTCTATCATACATCATCTGGAGACAAGCAGCCTTTTGAACACTCTCTACTAACTGATGAGTTGTTCCAGTAATGGCAAGAGGGTCTACCCTTTCTAAAGGGTTGAGACCACCTGCCCAGTAGGCAGCCCTCTGTGTTAAGGACCAGGCAGCACGATTGTTGCCAGCAGTTAAAAATACTCCTGGTCCCCAATAACCTTCTGCTTCCTTTTCTGTTAACCGAATCTGGTCACCACCAGTGAGACTAACCCTCCATACATAATCTGTCTCTGATTCCTTTGGAGAGCAGCTAAAATCCTTTTTCAGTTTTGCTAGTTTGGTGGCTGAGAAGGGAATTTCCTTAACATTCGTTTGAGGATCTAGATCCTCGCTGTTATCGAAGGTATATTCGGTTTTTATCAAAGGATGCAACTGGGCTATTGGGGTTTCTAATTTGTCTAGTCTTTCCTTTATTTCTTGCAGTCCTTGTAGAGGAAAAGTTTTTTCTTGAGGCAAACTGGGCGACAGTATCACTAGTATTCTTACATGTTAACAGTTCCTTAAAAGCCATCTTCAACAAAGCCGAATTACGTTTCTCTCTTTCTAATTGTTCCTCAAGGTTCACTATCTGATTCTGCAGAGTTTTTACCAGTTCCTGTGTTACTTTAACCGATTCCTGCAGTGCTTGTATAGTTTGGGTTTCTGCCGAAGGCTTTTCATCTCGGAACTCCACGGCAGCTTTTAAAGCAGCCCCAAGTACGGCACAAATAAACGACTTTCCTTTTCCAGCTCGGGTACGAGCGTTCTTTTGCAGAACACTAATTCGGTCCGAGACACTCTGCAAGTTATACCAGTACTGTCGTGCCCAATCCACACCTGATAAAGAGGGTCGAGCACCATGTTTTTCTAAAAGATCAAATAATACATCTTCACTTTTCATGGTGTCAATGCTGTCACTCATTTTTTCAATACGCTGAAAGATCTACACTAAAGGAAGAAGAGGTGCACATATTCAAAAGTTCAGGTAACTTCTTACCTCCCCCCAGGAGGCACACAACACCTATTAAACAAATGCAAATGCTCCAATCACTCTTCCCTTTCTCTGAGGGAAGCACAAAAAAAGGTTCAAATTTCACACTTAGGTTACAAGGTACTTAAATCACAAAATGCAGTGAAGTCTTCCCGAGGAGGCACACACGTATTAAACAAAATTCAAATAGTCGAAATACGTCCCCGAGAGGTATACACGTAAAAAGTAAAATTTCAGAATATGGAGGGGTCTTCCTGGAGAAGGACTCACGTCTCAGTTTATATCGCTCCTTGCAACTCCAGGAGGTGCACACAGCTCAAACCACTCCTCCCTTTCTTTGGGGGGAGCACAAAAAATGCAAAGAAGGTCTTCTTGGAGAGGCACACAAGTTTAAGTCACAAATTCAGTTACAAGATAACCACAGAGAGGTCTTCCCGAGGAGGCACACACATATTAAATAAAATGCAAATAGTCAAAATACGTCCCCGAGAGGTACACGCATAAACAGCAAAGTTTCAGAATACGGAGCGGTCTTCCTGGAGAAGGACTCATGTCTAAATTTTCAAAAAATATCGCCCCTTGCAATTCCAGGAGGTACACACAAAGAAAGCTTCAGACTACACCTGGAAGGACAACACTCTCACGGTGGGTATCCTGCCTTCGACTATGCCATTAAATAAGTGTCTCGCTCCGATTTATAGGAGCAGATGCCTCCAGGCTGCTTTCACCTGGTCCTGGAGCCAGAGCGCGCTTTTCTCCACGTGCAGATAGGAGCCCGTGCAGAAGGTGTCAAGCAAGCTGGGCCCCTGTTTTTCCCTCAGCTCCTCCTGATCGTGGTGCAGAAAGCAGAGCATGTCCCCCAGCAGCCGCTGCCTCGTGCAGGTGCACTCCAGCTGCACGCGCAGACAGGACCTGCTCGTGGCTGTCTCCTCCGCGTCGTCCAGCTCCACATGGAAGGTGTGCCCGGGAGGAGGCCTCACGAGCACAAGCAGGTGGTAGAGGATGTTGTCTTGGGCACTCCATCCTTCGTAGATGCAGGCCACCCCGATGGCCGGCTGCAGCCGGGGCATGAAGCTTTGGCAGGATTTTCCTCAACAGGTGCGCAGAAGGTCATCCACCAGCTCCTCCACCAGCTGGCACTTGTCAGCCATGTACGGTGCTGGCCACTGGGTACTGTCGGCCCAAACTTCGCCTAGGTTGCAAGTCTCATCCAAGTCACTGTCTTTTTTGACCTCCTCATTCTCCTCCTCTTCGTTTCTGAAGCTCTTCTGGTTGCTGCTGCCACAGGCCAGATTACATTCCACTTTCATGAGGCAGAAGCAGAGCCTAAGGAAGACGACAAAGATGGCAGCACACACCCAAATCTCAGTGCTGCTCTCTAACAAATATTTTGTTTTCCTAATGCACCAAAGGAAGCCAAAGAGCAGGAAAAAGACTCCAGTAATGGCCCAGACCTGCCAGTGCTGCAGGACAGCAAGGAGCAGGGCTCCTTGGCTGCCCAGTTCTGTCCCTGACTCCTTTGCTCCATGCTGTGCAGTGGCTGAGCCATGTCCGGTCTCAGCTGCTCCATATGCAGCTGAATGTGCACATACAGATCACCATTCACAAGGTGAATTCCCAAAAGGATGATTCCTATCAATGCCAGCGTGATGAAGACCACCTGAGCCATAGCCACTAGCAGGTGTGTACTATGCTCACTGAAGCCCTAAGCCAAAGTGCCACAGCACTGCCTCTATTGCAGCTTCCTGACATGGATCGCAGTGTGAGTCGTCTGCTGCTGTCACAGACACGACCACATCACTGCACCACTCCTGTCTACAGTCTCCTGTTTCATCTCTGTAAGAGATTATTCTTTTACATGGTTGTCTCAAAGCTTGCTGGGGACACAGATGGACAAGTCCAAGCAAGTCCTGGGCAAATGTTGAGAAATCCTTTGTCTGAGGAACACAGATGGACAAATCCAAGAAAGTCCTGGGCAGGAGTTGAGAAATCCTTTGTCTGGAGAGCACTGATGGACAAATCCTGGGCAAGGGTTGTGAAATTCTTTGTCTGAGGGACATAGATGGGCAAGGCCAGGGGCAACAAGAAAGAGATAAGCTGCAGCTTAGTGGCCGTGAGATGGTCTTTTGTGTGGACTTATCTCAAGGAAGATAGGCATCTCAGGGGATACTCACATGACTCTTGCTCAAGCCTTGAGAAAAGAAGACTGAGAGGGGACCTGATCCAGGTTTATAAATATCTGAGGTGTGGCGGCCATAGCAGTGAGGCCAGTCTCTTTTCAGTGGTACGTGGAGACAGGACGAGGGGAAACGGACATAAGCTGCAGCATAGGAAGTTTGGCACGAATGTGCGTAAGAACTTCTTCACGGTGAGGGTGACGGAGCACTGGAACAGGCTGCCCAGGGAGGTTGTGGAGTCTCCTTCTCTGGAGATATTCAAGTCTCGCCTGGACGCCTACCTGTGCGACCTGGTGTAGGGAACCTGCTTTGGCAGGGGGGTTGGTCTCGATGATCTCTAGAGGTCCCTTCCAACCCCTACAATTCTGTGATTCTGTGATTCTGTGATTCAAGCACCCAGGGATGTCATGTAGGCAGGAAAAAAAAGGAGGATAAAAGAGGGATCAACAACCATGAGGGGAGGTTTTCTGGCAACAGATTCCTCAGGAAGAAGAAGAGGTTTCTGACATGAGAAGCCTATGACCTGCCTCTCTCCCTCCTGGACTTGCTCTGCGCTCTTCCAGCATGCTGAAGAAGAACAGAGGTGTCTGCCATCAGATTCCTCACTACGGAATTCCTGCATGCTGATGGACTCTCCTGGGCTTGCTGCCTGAGTCCTGCTGCTTCCTCCCAGATTGGCTCTGTGACTTCTTCCTGCTACCTGCTTGCTGCCCACGGCTGGCCACGCTGCTGCTCTCCCCCCCCCTGCTGCTTTTGCTTTGGACCTTTGAAACGGCGTGCAGTGGGACCGCTGCTGGATCCTGGTTGTGACTATCCCCACTTTATGCGATTCTTGCTTCTTTCCTATCTTCTCTATCGCCCTCCTTCCCTTCCCCATCTCCTTGATTAGAATTTATAGTAAACTGGTTGGACCAGCATTTGAACCGTTGTTTCTTAATCTCACGCCGGGTATGTTATATTAAAAGAACCTCCTCTCCCTCCTGTAAATTGGAGCGAGACAATCTCTTATCTCCTCTCCTATCCTCTCTTATCTTATTCTCTTTTCTCCTCTCCTTTCCTTGATCAATCAATATCAGAACTGTTGCACCAGTCTTCTCAAGGCTATGGTCACCTGGTGACGAATCGTAAGTTTTTGGTCAGAAGTACTGAATAGGCCAACTAGGAAAAGAGCCCTCAGGCATCTGTTGTTTGAGAATCAGCAAGACCTTGCAGGACATTTGGGTTGAAAATATTTAGGCTGTTCATTAGACTTTTGACACTTCAAAGATGTATACTTTAAAGGTGTATACTTTAAGTTTCTAAAGGAGTTATTTAGCAGTAACTTCTGGCAATTTGCTCTGAAGTCTTCAGGAGTCTATGAGAGCCAGTTGCTTTTTCAAGAACCACCTTTTAAATACCTGAATCATGTGATCCCATTGCGCCAAAAGTCAAGTAGGCAGGGCAGAAGACTTATCTGACTGAACAGGAAACTTTGCCTTGCAACTAAAGAAAATATAGACCTCTGTGTCATGATGCACTGTCTCCCTAACCTGGCCTTTCACCCCCTTCTAAGGCAACAACCATCACTGTTGGCTGTGATGGATACATCTGGTCATGATAACTGAACAGGGATCAAGGTGGACTCTGAGGAAATAGCATGTATGAATCAAATATGGCTGGTATGCAGTTACGACTAGTAGTCATTCGTCTTACCCCACAAATAATGGACGGCTAAGGGCCTTCTGAGCTGTCATTGCATGGCTGCAGGCAATGCCAGAATCTTCCCCTGGAGAAGGGATGTTTCTCAAAGTTATTCATCAAAGCTGAGAAATTCCTTACTTGCAACATATTTTCACTAAGTGATTATCTGACAGCTTCTTGAAACTTCTTACAAGATTGAGACTTCTTATCTGCTAATAGCTTTCTATCTTGCTGTATGGTGTTAAGTGACATAAAGGATTGATTGCACTTATAATTCATTAGACATAAACCGTTGGCCAGAGGGTCCATTCTAAACCTCATGACTCAATGGGAGGGTCTCCTTAACAGTTTTGGCTGATTGTCTATTGAGTACATAATCAAGTGACCTTACCATCATGAATCTTGTTAAGTCATGTGAGATTTGTTAAGTCATTACCTTAAAGCAGTAAAATACAACTGCCTCTTTTCTCTTACAAGTGAAGTTTATAATATCATCTGTAACACTCTGGAAGCAAGGTTTGGCTTCACAGGGAGAATGCAAAGCAGCAGCACACATCTGCAGGGAGAAAACAATTAAAGACAAAACCCAGCTTGACTTAACAGTGGCTATTGTGGTGTCACACAACAAAAATAGCTCTTTCAGGAACATCAGCTGCAGAAGGTCAATACTTGTAGTGGATGATCAGATAACAAGATGGAGGAAAAAGAAAAGGCATTTAATGCCTTTTTTTGCTTCAGTATTTAAGAGTAACTCCAGATTTTGAGCTGCCTAGACCTCGGAGTTGGAGGATCATGATTAAGGGAATAGTGATTTGTCATCTGAAGTCACTTAAGGGGACAGTTGTATCAGCTCAGCACTCATGAAGCCAGTTGGGATGCACACAAGAGTGCTGAAGGAATTAGCAGACATTATAGCTAGGCCCCTATCAACAATTTACCAAAGCTCATGTGAATCTAGGCAGGTCCCTCCTGCTGACTGGAATCTAGCCAATGTTGCATCCATCTACCTGAGAGCATGAGAGAAGGCACAGGAAACTACAGACTTAGAGTAAACTCAGTCCGTGGAAAATTTATGAAGTAGATTGTCCTGGGGACTATTGAAAGGGATATTTGAACAAAGCTATTATTAAGCATAGTCAGCATGGGTTTGTGAATGGAAAGTCTTGCCTTAGTAATTTGATTTCCTTCTATTACAAGGTCACTGCTCAGTGGATGAAGGGACATCAGTGGATGGAATCTCTCTGTATTCAATAAGGCCTTTGATAAAGTTCCTCATGGCATCCTTCTGAACAAATTGTCCAGCTGTGAAATGAATAGCTTCATGCTACACTAGGTGATTAACTGGCTTGATGGTAGAACTCAAAGTGTCATAGTGAATCTGAATGGTAGATGGTGCCAGCAGTTTTTTTCAGGGCTCAGTTCTACAACCATTCCTGTTCAGTATTTTTAATCAATGATCTGCATGCAGGAGAGGATTGCATTCTCATCAAGTTTGCTGATGATACAAAACTGGGAGGTGCTGTTGAATCCTGGAGGGATGAAAGGCCTTGCAAAAGAATCTAGACAGATTGGAGCACTGGACAATTAGCAATCAATCAGATACAAGTACAGACTGGGCGTAGCTTAGTGGCTGAAGGGGATCTGAATGTGTTGGTTGAGAAGTTCAACATGAGCCTGTAGCATACTCAGGCAGCCAATAGGGCAAACCACAATTTGGGATGCAATAGCTACTGAGTCAAAAGAAGTGATTCTCCTGCCATTTGTAGCATTGGTGCAGTCTCACCTTGAAAACTGCATGCAGTTCTGGTCTCCACAGTGTAAAAATGATATTAAAGTCCATGACAGCACCCAAAGAGCAAGAAAGCTGGTAACAGGGCTGGAAGACGTGTCCTGTGAGAACAGGCTGAGGATAGTTTTATTGAACACCTGGAGAAAAGAATGCTGAGAGGCAACCTCATTGCTCTCCACAGCTTCTGGAGAGAGGGAACGGAGAAGGGAGGTACTGGACTCTTCTCCTAGGTCACTAGTGATAGAATACATGGCAATGGTACAAAACCATGCTGGGGGGTTTGAATCCTATGTATGAAAAAAGTTTCTTTATTGTGAGGGTGTTCAAATACTGGAATTGTCTTCCTGGAGAGACAGTCGATGCCCCATGCCTGCTAATGTTAAAGAGATGTTTGGACAGTGCCCTCATTAATATGCTTTAACTTTTGGTTAGCTCTGAAACAGTCAAGCAGTTGGACTAGATGATCTTTTAAAGTCCTATCCAGTTGAGCTTTTTGCTCTGCTCTAGTCTATTATGTTCTATTCCTGAAGAGTAAAAGTTGCTGGTTTGCTTGTTCTTTTGATAAAGATTTATTCAGACATGATTTAAAACACCTACGCTACCTTAATAAACTATTAAAAAAATATAAGAGTGTGTGTTACAGTCAGAAGGATTAGTGCAGTAGAAAGGCAACACAGGAGTAGAATAGCAAAAGGACAAACAGGAAAGCAACGCTCACCCATCTCCAAAGATCTAGACTAGCAGGGAAAAAACTCCACAAAAGAGGGATCTCCAGCTAGTCCTTAAATGGGGTCTAAGAGAGGTGCAGCCAAGCTCCACTCCTGGTCACACAGCTGAATTGCCTTTACCTGTACTCCCAGGGCTGACCCAGTCCTTTTCCCAGGTGATCAATCAGAGGTTCAGGCCGTGACTCAAAAGTTCCCATACAGTGTGCTGTCTTTATATGCAAGAATAAAGTCATTAACGCATAATTGCAGAGCTACTTTGATAGTAGAACGTTTCTGGCAGTAGAAAAATGGGATGATGGATTTTCTTGAGACTGACATTAATAGGATTCATTAATTTATAGGCATACTCAGTCACAAATATTGTTTCCATTAAATTAAATAGCAACTGAAATGTTAATGTTTGGGATTTGCATAATTTTGAGTATGCCTCAAAGAACCTAAACAGGCTAGGATGAAGTAGAATAAAAAACTAGAAAGAGGTATTCTGAAATTTGCAGATCTTTAACATTCACCTCTTAGTTTTTTATTTATAGTATATTAATAATGCAAAAAAAAAAAAAAAACTTACAAGCTTTTATCAGTTTTGGTAACCTCTCAAACCAGTACATGCTTGGTACATACCCAAGCAAATAAAGATACAACACAGTGGTTTTCTATTTAGCATTTGTATGCAGTGTAACCACTTAGCTGCAACGATGAGTCATGCAAACAGTATTATGCATTATTTGGTATTACGTGATTTATGTTTTCATTTTCTTCCCCATTGTTTGTACAGCCTTCCTGAAGCTTGTGTATACAATGCTGCTTCTTACAATTGTTTCTTATTTGCTTGTCAGTTTTTTTCCTTGCATTTTGAAACGATAATAAATTAAGTGCTTACCACTACAAAAATACAGTGTAAATTAATATCCTTGAGGTCAACAGAATGACTGAGTTCCAGTTTAGCTTTTCAATGTTGGGCAGTCTAAAGTTCCTTCTTTAATAATGGACATACCTGATACTTTCTCTGTTCTTTGGGCTATACTTCATAATGTCTGATTTTTGAAAATGTGTGTACTATGGAAGGAAAATAGAAATTAACTCAACAAACTTTCACTCCATAACTTTTAAAATGTAGAAGTTTTGTCTGGATTGGTACAAAAAGTGGGAAAGAACTCTCTCATCAATTTAAAAAAAGAATGTTAAGTATAAACGAGTGGGCAGGCCAGTTGAGATCATATGAAACATTAGCCAGAGTTCCAGCTGAAGTCATTTAGTGAACCTGGGAAAAGATGATACTTTTTAAATTTTCTCATTACTTTGTGGTGGTCAGTTTTTTTCTATGGGATTAAGCACAGATTTAGTAGTTAAAGCAGTTTTGAAATTCAGGGAAGAAAGGAAAAATAGGGGAACCCTTACTGAAATGTAGTGTTCCTCAAACTTCACTGACAGTGAACAGCAGTAACAATAATAAAATATTATACCTTAGGAAATTCTGTATCTTTCTGCCTCTTGTCTCTCCTTCCCTCCCCTCTCATTTCTCTTTCCCCTTCCTTTTATTTATTTATTTATTTATCTAAATTTCTCACTGAATAAACAACAGAATTTTGTGTGCAAAGTTTGTTTGTGTGCTATGGTTTGGAGACCATTGCTATAATGGTCCATCTATTGCTGATAAACTTTTACCATTAGTACTTTACTTAAGAGGTTCTATTTGTATGAACTGAATCTACTTTGCAGATTTTCCACTATACTTGGAATGTAGCATTCTTACTAGAAGAAGAATATAGTGAAAAAACTGGTGCTTCTTGCATTAATCTAACTTCACACTTCTGTGTAGACTCTTAAATAAGCTCCTAAATTATTTTAAATATAGTACAAAAGAATGGCAAGGTGACTTTAGAACACACAGCTATGAGAAATTATTATGTGGAAGAGTCTTGCAGAAGATGCCTTCACTTGTCATTGTAGGTAAAATGTATAGTCTCAGCAGTAGAAGCAGTAGAAGCTGTTTAGAAGTTTATAACTTCAGCCTACTAGAAGTCTCCTACATTTTTCAACAGCTGTGAAAGGGATGACATTTTTTTATCCTGGTCCTTTTAATTATTTGAACAACTTCCTTGTCAATTGGTGATTTTTATTTTTTTGTTTTAATTGATTTATCCACAGAAGAAATTCTGTTTTAAACGCCTTCTTTCTTTGGGCAACCTTTTAAGATTTTGAATAACTGTCACTAACATACTTTTAGGGTGGTTTCTTTTTCTATCCTGAATTTGTTGAGACTGATCTTGTCAAAGTACTGATTTATTTTTTTTTCCCTACCAAACTCATTATTCTCTGCTAAAATAATTCTTTTAAAGTGTATGTATTAGTCTACAATTAACTTTTACCTCCTTCTCAATTAATTAGAAGACATTACAAGAGCTTATGGTGACAGATATTTGAATTTAGTATTGTCTGATATAGCACTACTCATTTACTGATGCTTTGTTTTTAAATTTTTGTGTTATTTTCAGTTAGAGCTGAAACGGCGTTTTTTTTTTTCCAGAGCCAACTTTCTCTCAGTGTAGCTACATCTACACTCTTCCTTTTTTTTTTTTTTTAATTTTAAAAACTGTTAGCTATTAAGGTGATTAGGTCAGTATACCCGAGGAGCATTCTTACACAATAGTTGGATTTCTTTTCTTAGTTAGACTAGTAATCTTTTTAGAATTTTCTGAATTTTCTTAAGTTGCCTAAAAATGTATATATAAGGATAAACATATATATAAAGATCCCTCTTCTTTATTAAAATTAACAACAAACAGCAGAAAAAGTTGCACTCTTCCATATGAAGTCGTTGTATACATAAGCAATAGAAAACAGTGTAAGAAGTTAGCTTCTTAGAGGTTACAAAAAAGCTAGAAAAGAAAATAGAAAGTATGACTTTGTTGTGCAAAGTGATAATACAAATAATAGATTAAGTTTTAGACTCAACAGAATATAGTAAGAGGGGATATAAGGTGGGGAAGTAATAATTGAGAGATATTGAATTAGTAAGAAAATAGGAACTAATGAGATGACCCAGTATCTGAATCATAAAACTAAGTCATATATAGGGAAAATACTAACACAAACATTAAGTAAGTGAGGTTAATGCATTAAATATGCTTATGTGGGAATATGACATCACAAGAAAAAGATAGGGAGTTTATTGTAGATATAGTAATACTTGTCCACAAATGAGTTCTGCTTTTCATATTATCTTGTTATCTACAAGCAGAGGAGAACTACATGCTACTAAAATACAACAATAAAGAAATAATAGTACAGATTATAGCATGAAAAAATGCAATTTCTCCTAACTATAGTTGTCTGTTGTTTAGATTTGTCTGTGAAAAAGAAATAGGATAAGTTATCTATATTTGTAAATTTGCATATCCACATGGTCATATTAATAATAAGGACAGGTTGATTTGAAAATTTCATGTTGCAATGAGAATTAAAATATCAACAGTACTTCTAATCTTCATGTTTAATATTGTAACTGTTAGACCTCAGTAGGTATTTAAATTATTAATGACCAGAAAGAACAATTCATCAGAATGCCCTTACGTCAGAGGCTCTAAGTTTTCAAGCATTGTCATTACATTAATTCAGTAAGAAGCAATTCATTAAAGTCTATCTTTTTAAAGGACATGAAGTAACCAAGAATTCTTTCAGTAGAAATTCAAGAATTCTTTCAGTAATTTGTTCCATTAATTAGATCACTGTTTTTAAAGTTTCCTTTTGTTTCCTACTCTTTTTCCTTCTCAGTCTCATGTTGTATCTAAATAGATAAAGACACTTATTGCTCCTTCTTCTACTTCTCCAAAGTTCTAGTCATTGTGTGACTCTTCTTCAAAAATATTGACAGAAGTATGCAATATTTTACAGTCAGTTTTATTGTTTTCTACAGTTACAAATCATCATGCCCCTTTTCTTTACTATTCTCTTGTTTAAACATCAAAGAGTTCCCACTAGCTTCTTCACTGTACTAATACTAGGAGCTTGTGTTCAGTTGATTCTCACCATGACTCGTGGTTGTCTTCCAGAACTGCTGTTTTATAACTCATAGTAATCTATTCATTAGATATAAGTGGTATTCCCACTCCTAGAGATGTAACCAGACATCATCCTTGAATTAATTTTCCTGACCAAAATATTTATATCAACCTGTGTTTTAAAAATTGGCTAAATAACTTACCTTTGAATAGTCTTGTTAGAAAAAAATCTTAGTTATTTTTCATTTTTTATTGTTTCTGTATTGCATATATGATGCTATATAACTATATGATATGTAATCATAATTTTTAACTTCCATAGTCTATGTTTGAATATTGTAAAATACTTGTGTAACATTATACACAAGTATCACACAATCTAATAGCTTTTTGGGAGGGTAATTTGTGGGGTAAACAAGATACTCTAGGGCATTTAGAATCATAATTAAGAAATCTGAAAGTATTTATCAGTTTTTAGTCTGATAAGAGCCCTGTGTTTTGAGAAATGTGACAGTGAAAAAAGTATCATAATTCAAAGACAGCCTCTGCTTCCTTAATGTCATATTTTGGTGGGTGGACCAACTACTTGCTGAGTCCCTACATAGCTACTTGCTCACTTCCAGCCAGCAGAGTGGGGAAGAGAAATAGAAGGGTAAAAGTGAAAAAAAAATCCTTAGTCTTACTAGTTTTATGAGGAAAAGAGCAATCACTCATGACCTCCCACCATCAGATTGATGCCCAGCAGGCTCTGAGCAACAAATACTCTGAAGAATACTTACCATCTGTATTGCTGAGCATTACATTTATATAGGATGGGATTTTCTTTTGGTCACTTGGGTCAGTTCTCCAATCTCTTTCCCTCCCCTGGCCTGTTCCTTGAGGAGGCAGAGTAAGAAATAGAGAAGGCCTTGATACTGTTTAAGCACTGTTCAGCAATAACTAAAACATTAGTGTATTTTGGTCACAAATGTAAAACTCAGCACCATGCAGGCTGCTATGAAGAAAATTAACTCAATTTCTGCCAGACCCAGTACACAAATATAAAGTCAATAGGAAAAAAAATGTCAGTACCACAGAAGACTCATATTCTTAAAGACTTTCATTTCTATTCTAGATAAGCATCTTTGAATAGTCCGTGAAACAGAAAATTGCACCCAAGTGTTTAGATGTTGCAAAAGTAGTAAGAAATAATGCTTTATCCAGGAATTTAGGACATTTCTGAGAAAAAGCATCTGAAGGTTTAAAAACCTCTATTACAACAATTCTGCTCCAGTAAAGATGTATAGTTGTGTCTGTGAAAGCTCAGCAGTCAGATTTCAAAGGTGTCACCAAGAATATGGTTTTAATAGTAAGTTTAATAGAAGGTAGGGATTTAGCTGTCAGAACATTTAACAGAGATGAAAGAAAAGAAAGGAGCTAATCAGATTTTCAGACAATCTGGGGAATTTAGAGATGACATTAAGAAAAATATTTTAAATCACATAGTAGAACAGTAATTTGAACATAATCAGACAGCGTGCTCTGCAGTGCCATATTTAGAACCCTTTTTGACGTTTAAGGCATGGTGTATGAGGAAAAAGGTAAACAGAGGGTTGTTTTTCTTGAGATGAATATTAATCTGAAGGGATTTGATGATTAGGTACATGCAGCTGTCAAAGAAAGCTTTTCTAGAGGAATTAATGTTGCTAATCTGAGGTGATCTACCCTTGAGATTCCACTCCCGTCTTTCATTTAAGGAGATTTCTTAGAACATGAAAGGTTTTCTTGAAAAGTGTGTATGTCTCTCGGACTGCCAATATGCAAGTAATTTGGCACATGCCTAAGCTTTTGTTTTTCTCAGTACTTCCTGTAAATCTTAATTTTTGTGCGTATGTAACCTTAAAACCCTAGTTGTGAGTGAGTCCGCATTGGATGGATGCAGCGTTACCAGTGCATCTATAACCATGTCCTCCTTTTTGTGCAGTATTCTAGTTAGTATTCATTTGGTTTTGTGTGAAACATCTACTTACAGATTCCATAGAGGAGAGCTATTGGTAAAACATAGTCATATACTTGTTTGGATGTTGGAAACACATTGGGGCCCATTTGTGCTTGCCACTGTGCAGTAACAGATCTAAAGCATTCATACCCTAAACAATGAGATATAATTATATGTAAATTAAAAAAAAACAACTAACATCCACTTTTAAGAAAATGTATAGAATGGAGGATTATAAACATGTTTGAATGGTGTAGTACAGAACAGTTATGTTTCAATAGTCATCTGTTAAAATAATACAATAGAAGTAGACTCTAAACTGCTTAACCAAAAGCAATTTTTGTTTTTAATCTACTATGTAGTAACTGATGATAATGTTGTATATATTGTTTGAATTATTTTTCCTTTCCTTTTTAGTTTAGATGATGTATACAAATATGTTCCTAATAAAGGCAAAATTTTCTGTCCATAACTGAAATCATTGCTATAGGATATCTGCTAAGCAGAAACATAGTTATTACCGGGTTTGTAGCAGGATGTCCTCTTAACTAGGACGTCAAGCTGAGAGTTTATCATCTCATTGTAAGGTACCTGCTTTAGCAGGGGTTTGGATTATATGATCTCTTGAGGTTCCTTCCAACCCCTGTGATTCTGCGATCTCCATTTCATTCTGTCTGCCTTTTAACGTAAAACATAGCAGAGTTAAAATCCATGTTGAATCCATGTATCTGAAATTCAGATCTATCAAAATAATGGATTGATGGCATTGGTGGACAAAGGAAGGGTAATTGATGGTTGTTAGAGTTAGGGTAATATGGTTAGGTCATGGTTGGACTCGATGATCTTTAAGGTCTTTTTCAACCTGAGCGATTCTGTGATTCTGTGATTCCATATTGTCTACCTGGACTTGTGCAAGGCTTTTAACATGATCCCACACAACACCCTGTTCTCTAAATTGCAGAGATTTGGATTTGAAGGCTGGACAATTAGGTGGATAAATAATTGGTTGGGTGGGAGCATATAAACAGGAGGGGACCATCTTTTTTACATGATCTGATAGTGACAGAACAAGGAGAAATGACTTTAAACTAAAAGAGGAGAGATGTAAGTTAAACGTTAGAAGAAATTTTTTACTCAGGGGGTGGTGAGGCACCAGCACATTCCACCTAGAGAAGCTGTGGATGCCTCATCCCTGGAAGCATTGCTTGGGATCCTGGGCAGCCTGATCTAGTGGTTGGCAACCCTGCCCATGAAAGGGGAGTTGGAATGAGATGATACTTAATATCCCTTCCAACCTAAGGCAAGCTATTCCATGATTCTGTGATTAGTGAGGCTGTTTCTGTTCTTGTCCATGATTAAATTTTCCCTGCTGCCTTCGCATACCAAATATACTCTTTCTTGTCTGTGTACTCTCATGACTATTAGGGACTTTGTGTGCTGTTGAAAACCCCTTTTTATTAGGATCAGTACTTAAAATGTCAATTTTTTTTTTTCCTTAAACATACTTGTTTTGTACTTTGGTTAGAATTAGTTCATGCACTTAGTGCCCAGAAACTACCAAATAGCAAATGTAAAGCCGTTCATTTCATTTTCTTAGTATACTGATTTGTAATGTATCTTGCCTATCACATGTAATTTAACTATAACACATGAATCAATTTGATTATTTTTCAGTGCATGTTTCATCTTATGTTGCAAAAGAAGGCATAGAGTGGCAGTAGCAGTACTTAAATTTTCTGTTATGCTTCTCACTCTAAGTATGAGAAACAGTGTAGGTAGTGGAACACTGTAAACATCTATCTTTTTTCTGTGCCACAACCCCACAAAATGTATGCTAAATTTGATACTGTTTTTTTTCTAAAATGCATTGGTTAGAATTTAAAATAGATAAGAATACCAGATATGGGCTGCACATCTATGTTCTCCGCACATAGAAAATAGCTTTTAAGTCACTGCAAATTTCACCTTCATATCATGGCTTAATAAAAGGAGGAGTTAAAAAAAAAATTAGTGAAAACTAACACATTCTTGCCTTTTTTCTGTAGGAAAAAGGGGATAATTTGAGAGGGAAAATGTACTTGACTTGGAAAGCAAATGTAATTCACTTAAAAATAGGATATATTTTCAGCTGTGTTGAATTACAGAATTTTTACTGTTTCTGCCAGCATGTAAAAACTCTGAAATTCAAAAATTAATTCATACCCATTCCCAATTAAATATAATATTGTTTCTGAGACAATTCAACATTCACTGTGCACAAGAGTGTAGCTACAAAGCATATCAAACTGAATATTGCCTTCATTGCAAAATTGTGAAAAAGGAAAAAAGAAAATAGAAGAAAAGCAATATTTATGGAAATACCAGATGCATACTGAAAACCTCTTTATTTGAACCAGTGTATTTTTAGAGACTGTACTGACCTCATGGGAACTGCTCCTTGGAATTCCTATGTGCATACAAAATGCTCTCATAAATGCTTAAGTAGTTGATAAATATCAAAGTATTCTGAAAAGCTTTCTCTCTGAATTGTACAAAAGGCACAAAATATGTTGTTGTTGTTATTGTTTTTTATTTCCTAGAGAGAAAGATAAAAGATGCTTTACTGTTGTTGCTTTTTCTTATATACTATGTTCAGTAATTGAGTGAAACTCTTGACAAACTCCTGCTTTCGTCGTCTTTAGTGACAGTAGCAATTATATACTAAAAGTGGATCTTCTATGTGTAATTAAAGCAATTAATATACTCTTAAGGATTTGCAGTAGACTGACCTTTATTAAAAGGCTTGACTTAGGAAAGGAGTTAAAACAAAAAATCGAACAGTATTTTTGGACACTTAACTGATGTTTTGATACTTTGACTTGATTTTTGAAGTTACAGGAAAGCGAAGTATTTATCAAGAAATCTGCAAATTTGAGTCATCTTCCAAGTCTCTTTTAAGTGCTTAAGCACAGACATCATACCCTTTGCAAATTGCAGTAAATCATTTACGTTATGATGTTGCTTTAAAATCTAAGACACTGCATGGGAGTTGTAAGGATGAAAACATTGTACATATAGTTTTCTGCTCTGCAGCAGTTCTCACTAAGTGGATCTTGATACAGTAGTTAGGACCAGCTTGTTTGGGGCATAATTAAATAAATTTGTAGTGCTCTGTTTCCCAGAATTTTTCCTTTTGAGTGTAGTATTTCATCTAGTGGTTGGCAACTCTGCCTGTGGCATGGAGTTTGGAAGTTCCAACCCAAGCCATTCTATGATTCTGTGATTGTATGATTCTGTGATTCTGTCATTCCATGATTCTGTCATTCTATCATTCCGTGGTTTGTTTTTGACACTGGCCAGTAAGGACTCTATTGACATTTTCTGAAATCTCCATGTTACTTGCAGTCCTCAGGAGCTTAACACTTCTGGTTTTCTTATTTGTAGTTAAAGACTGCTCTTCCTGCTTTGCCTGGGTCCATTTCTTTTAATCTGTCTGTATCTTATCTGTATTTTATCTGTCAAAAAACCCATGTTTTACTAGCTTCCTGAGTGATTTGTGCTTCTCTGTCCATAAAGTCATGCCAAAAACTCAAGTCAACATATAAGCTATGATGTATTGCAAGCTTAAAGAGAGTCAAGAAGCAGTAGTAGTAGTGTGCATAGAATCACAGAACCATAGAATCAGTCAGGTTGCAAAAGACCTTATAGGTCATCGAGTTCAACCACGACCTAACCATACTACCCTAACAACCCTTCGCTAAATCATGTTCCTGAGCACCACATCCAAAGGGTTTTTAAACACATTCAGGGATTGTGACTCGATCACCTCCCTGGGGAGCCTATTCCAGTGCTTAACAACCCTTGCTGTAAATAAGGTTTTCCTGATATCCAACCTAAACTTACCTTGGTGCAACTTGAGGCCATTTCCCCTTGTCCTGTCACCTGTCATCAGTGAGAAGAGACCAACCTCACTCACGCTGTAAGCACCGTTCAGATATTGGTAGAGCAATAAGGTCTCCCCTCAGCCTCCTTTCCTTCAGTCTCTCCTCAAAGGGCACATTCCCCAAGCCTTTCACAAGCCTTGTTGCCCTTCTTTGGACCTGCTCCAGCACCTCAATGTCCTTTCTGTACTGTGGTGCCCAAAACTGAACACGGTTCTTGAGGTGAGGCCTCACCAATGCTGAGTGCAGGGGCAGGATGACTTCCCTAGTCCTGCTCACCACACCATTCCTGATACAGGCCAGGATGCCATTGGCCTTCTTGGCCACCTGGGCACACTGCTGGCTCATATTCAGCCGACTGTCCATCAGTACACCGCTGTACATTAGTACACATACTTATTGACTTCCTTGCTGCTTTGCAATGGTCCCACTTGCTGTTCCTAAGACAGATCTTCTATAAATTTAGGTCTGGGGTGAGATTATGCCCCTCCTATTCTTAGCGGTAAACATTGAAGTGATAAACCATAGGCTGAGACTACTGAAAACATCATCCAGCTGAATTGAAAACTTGATGCCGTAGAAATTCTTCTCAGGTTTGCTCTCCCTTCCTGTAGATGTCTGTTTCCAAATTTCTAGTGTAATGCTAGAGCTTGAAACCTCTTCTCTGAGGAGCAGTTAACAATTTAAAATGTACAGCAATTGTCAGTCCAAAATGTAAAGAATTGAAAACTACAGATTTATGGAGATATACTTTACATAGTAGTTTGCACATGACTTAATACATTTTTCCTTCAAAGGGATTCAACCAAGTATGGAGCCCTTTACCACAAGGATTATGTATTTATGCAAGCAGTCATAGCAGAATTGGAAACTGTTCACATAATCCTAATAAGTTACTTCACAAAGTGGAAAATAGGCAGTTTGTGGATATGTTTATTGACTGCTAATAAGAAAATTGAATTCTTCTTAAGAATTACAACTTTGCAGAGAAAAAAAAAACCTGTAGAAAATCCAGGCATTTATGAATATTAATTATAACTACATTTCAGACTCAAGAGTATAATACTCTTCTATTGTATTTAATGAGAAGAAACTCTTTTGAGGAATTTAAAATGTGATCCTGCAGAAATAAATTGAAAGGTCACAAGTACTTTAAGATGTGGAACAACATTTAGATGTAAAATGCAGATATTCTATCTGGCTTCATGTGTTGTTAAGACAAGCATATACCTTTGAAGTAAACAGAAGTGGATGGTCTCACTTGGCAAAATAGTACTTATTTCATTTTGTATTTCCGGAGGCTTGATCATTCTGTGTATTTTAGAAATAACCAAATCTTTTCCACTGGACTTGCTGAGACAAGATGGAGGGGTACAAGATCTTCCTCTGGGAATCTTACTACTGGGGAAGGATCTTCTTAACTCATCTGTTTAAAACATACAAACAAACGAAGATTCTTAAACAAGACTATCACCAAATGGAACAAATATATATAACTTCAACTAATAACGGTTATTTCAAAAGTTCTTGGAATTTGATTTGCAGTGTTAAAAAATGGGCACATTGCATAGAAAAATGAATGAATGTTATTGGGCACAACAGCGAGGTAATGTGATGATATGCTAAATGTCATCACCTTGTTCAATAGTTTCTCATCCTCTGATAGAACTTTTTATCAGCTTTCCATACAATAAAGAATACTCTTAAATTTTTCATTTTATTCCATGAAAAGCTTGGGTATTTTCTTTTGCCTCTCAGCTAACTATATATGTTCCTTGTATTATGCTTCCAGCTAGGAAGTGATATAATGGTGAGAACTGGATGTGTAATTTACACCATAAAATTTGACTATTAATGTTCAACTTACTGTAGCAATGTGTACTCACATTGGGTCTTGGCATGTTAGAAGCATGACACTAATCATTTTATATCTAAGTAGTTTAAAAGGCTGATGGAGTTCATTCATACCAGCATAACTAAGGAGATTGCTTGGTTCCATGTTTCATGTAGGGTAGCTAAGGGGATTGACTTCAGCTCTCTGATTCTTGCCATGATGATTAAGGGAATTTTTTTAAATACCTCATTTCATGTTGTATAACCGCTCTAAAAGGATTAGTTTCCGATTGCATTTTCACGTAGGAAAGCTAACGGGATTAGCTTTAGCTTTTCATTCTATGACACAATAACATGGGGCAGTTGCTTTCGCTGCTCATGTGGTTGCATCAAGAATTTTCTCACCTTTGTTCTTATTTCAGTTTCTTTCTGTCTGTTCATACTACTCAAAGTTATTTTACTTAGTTCAAGCTTTCTGCCATGCAATCAGAAAGCACATAGTCCATAGCAAACATTTATCAATAAATTGAAGTTCATGAGAAGTAATGAAATTCCATGTGTTTTTAATCTCTTCTTCATTAAAACTCAGCAGTTACTGTTTCTTCAGATAAAATCAAATTTAGGAATTGCCATAACCAGTCACATTGGTGGTTAATCTAACATGCTATCTGATGTCTGACAGATGAGCTTTAGCAGTAGATGAAGGTCTCAGGACTATTAACACTATCTGTTGGAGTGCAACTGCAGCAGAAACTATGGAGCAAATCCAGTAAAGGTATCAAATGAGTCACAAACGGCATAGCCAAGCTAGTGTGGCACCAAATCCAAAACAGCTGACACTCTGAAAGGCTATGATTTTTTACTTAGAGAGCAAGAAATGTAGACTCAAGTGCTGTCAGAAACTCTCCTTATGTTTCTTGTACAGCATTGCTTTTGTGAATATACAAGTTCCAGTTAAACCAGCTCTGAGCTCTGCATTATGCAGCTAGCACGAATTAATATTTCCAAACATAGAAGCAAGTGAGATGTCTGCATGTAAATTCAAAATAGGTACTTCATGTGCAGCTGAATAATTTATGTCTCTACTATTAAATAAATCAAGATCTGTGCACTGGCCTTGAAGACAGAGGTGCATGTCTCCACAAAACTGTTTTGAATACTTGCTCTTACCTGAGTCTCTCTTTATGGAGTGCAGATTTTAGACCATACATTTGGAAACTAATGAACTTCTTCCTTTGATAATCTATTTTTTGTATCTTTTTTAATTGCTAATTATTTTTGTAATGGAAGTTCTTGGAAATTTAGATTTTTGTTTATCAAACTGCATTAGCATCTGCCTATCTTTAAAGGTATGGATAGTTCTTTTGAAGTTTAAAGTTAAAAATATGTTTAATTTCTGTGAAAATATGGTTTTATATATCTGTGTTTTGTTAGAATAAGTATACAAGTGATCAGAAGAAAACAGATGTTGACTTTTTGTTTGGTACCCATTAGCTCACTACAGACCTCACCCAAAGCACTTGCTGGAAGCATACCCTTCCTGATGTGCCCTAACCAGATGTCCCATGACCAGAAAATGTATTAGAGGAGTGCTAGCTGGCTGGCAAATATCAAAGCCACACGAGAGACTCTCCTACCAAATAAGCAGAACAGATGATAATGCACCTGCTACCATTGTTTTAATATACTTACGTAGTATAAATATATTATTATAGTACAAATAATATATAGTATATTATATAATATATAGTATATTATATAATACATAATATAAAAATAAATATATTAATATAGTACAAACCTAGCCTTAGGGACAATATCTTTAACAGAATTTCTGCAAAAATGTATGTTGCTTATATACCTAATTTTGGTCCTCCACAGCGCAACATGATGAATCTACTAGCTAGTTTCCTGAGTTAGAGATAAGTTACAATCTATGATTATTAAGTTTTTTATTTCTTGATTCCCTTGGGTTAATGTGACTGCATGTATTTCAAAGTTATGAATGTATAATAAAATACGGTATTTCTGATAGCAAATTAATCAAAGCCAAATAGATAATTTTGTGAATCAATGGAATCTATACAAAGACAAGTTTTTCAATATTTCCACATGCCTTTTTTGTGCAATGCTGTTGCATATGGTAGAACACAGAAATTTTCATCATGTGTGTTTGGTATTTGCAGAGGAGGGGTAGTCAGAAAAAAAGAGCTTCAGTGAAGACAAATGTAGATGTAGGAAGGTTTACTAAGTAATGAATTGCACATTTTTTCTTTCTGTGTTTAATGTCACAAATAGGATAACAGCAGTAACTATAATTCATTATTAAAGTCAACAACATTACATTATACAGAGGAAAGAAGTCAGTATGTGATAGCAGTACAAAATTGACTTAATATTTGTAAGAACCACGGTTCAAAATTTTTTACCATTTTAATGTTTCAAGTAGAAGATACTTTTGGAAAAATCCTAAGTTCTAGTTCAAAGAAATAGTTGCATTTCAAATGACATTTCTAATTCCTTTTTTTTAGAGTTTTAATTTTAAATATAACTGTTATAGGTATGATGTAGTACAGAAATATTATCAAGGAAAGTGGTAGAAAGTCTTAAAATTCATGTTAAGAAGCAATATATTAGGTTAAAACCACTATTTTCTGTCTTTGTTTCTGAAGATTAGTAAAAGATTGTTTCTGCGCAATTTTATGTAGTTTTTCAATTATTTTTTCCTGTTTCCTTTTCTTCAAATTTCACTTCTTCATGAGAGTTAATTACTTATTACTTATTTTTGGTTTGCTTGCATTTGCACCAAAAGCTGTCTTGTCTGAAGTATAAGAATGATAATATGTAATCCCTGTGAGCATAGAACATCTCACTAATGCTAAGCAGCATCGTAAAAGCAGTTCTGCATCAACTTCATCATGCTTAGACTTCTTGGAAGTAGAATTCAGCTCTTCTTAGGTGCTGTGTGATTCATAGAGCAGAGGAAACCCAGCCTTGTAAAGTTCATGGCTTTGCACGATACCAAATGTAATTACTTTCAATACCCTTGGGAATATGACAGTGAAAGAAAAACACTTCTATTGAAATTCCTAGTTTGTCTAAAATAACACCACAGCTAATGCTGAGTGACATGATATTTGAGAGAGCAACTTTCTTAATCCAAGGATTTTTTAAAAATCCTTCTAAATAATAAAGTACATTTGGAGGCTGTGACTTAAAATCTAGTGTAAAGTTCTTACCATTCATGGATTTCCTTGCTCTTTTCCAATTATTAAAGAAAACAGGGGACTAAATTCTACCACTTCTGTGTGAATGCAGAGGAAACAACGGTGCCTTGGCCTCTATCTGAAAGCAGAGTACTTTCACATCTAGACCCTGGTATCAATACAGCAGGCGTCTGGCATAGTGGAACTCCTTGATCTTAAAAGAGCAGTGGCCAGCAGGGAGAGGGAGGTGATTGTCCCCCTCTGCTCTTGTGAGACCCCATCTGCAGTACTGCATCCAGGCCTGGGGCCCCCAGTACAGGAAGGACATGGAGCTCTTGGAGTGGGTCCAGAGGAGGGCCACTAAGATGATCAGAGGGCTGGAGCACCTCTCCTAAGAGGAAAGGTTGAGGGAACTGGGCTTGTTTAGCTTGGAGAAAAGAAGGCTTAGGGTAGACCTCATTGTGGCCTTCCATTATTTGAAGGGAGCTTATAAACAGGAGGGAGAATGACTGTTTATGAGGGTGGATAGTGCTAGGACAAGGGGGAATGGTTTTAAACTGAGATAGGGGAGGTTTAGGTTAGATATTAGGAGGAAGTTTTGTGCACAGAGGTTGGTGACACACTGGAACAGATTGCCCAAGGAGATTGTGGATGCCCCATCCCTGGAGGCATTCAAGGCCAAGCTGGATGTGGCTCTGGACAGCCTGGTCTGGTGGTTGGCAACCCTGCACATAGCAGGGGAGTTGAAACTAGATGATCATTGTGGTCCTTTTCAACCCAGATCATTCTATGATTCTATGATCTTAAAATGTATGCGATGCAAGCTAATGGCTGTGTCTTCTGTACCTGTTAGAGGTACAGACATGGATCATATTGACAGTACGGGCTTCCAAAACATGTGAAACCCTACAGAAGTTACAATAAGACTTCTCAGAGCATTCCCCTCCATCCTGTAAGTGTAAAGTAAATGTAGTGTAAATGTAATGAGTGTCCATCTGAAGTCACTGGTACCGGAGAGCTGCAGGCCTCTTGTGTTAGGCAAGGTTGGGGCTGCCTTGTGCTTGGCACTGCTGGTACCAGCGGTCCCAACGAACCATGTGAACATTAATGTCAGAGGGGAATTTACTCTAAATTTCTAAAGTTCAAAACATACATTTGAATTTCTTTTCAAAAATTTGACCACGTGCCTTCTATAAATAGTGCCTTCTATAAATAAAACTATAATTATATAAACTATACAAGTATTGTACAAATTTCATTTAGTGTATAGAAATAGCATATATTAAATGTTTCTTACCAAAGGTATTTATCTAAATGAATCAATGACTATGAACAAAGTCAAAGAGAATATTCCAGTTTACTCTGGAAGCAGAGCATAAATATTTGGACCTGTGTTTACTGTCCAAATATACACTCAACTGGGCTGCACTGTGTACTTTGCCATAAGCGTCTTTGGGTGCAAATTTCCATTTCCCTTGGATGGACCCTACTCAGGCAAAGGCTGTTTTTTTCAGAAATCTCGAGGAACGTACAGTAGTTACAAAAGAGTTGCTTAGAGTGCAGCTGAGAGACTAGCATCTTAGGGAAAGAGGAACTTAGGAAAAGTTTTTAGCTGAAAATGGATTTTGATATCCATTTAAAAAATAATTAAATAATGCTTTTTTTCTTTCTTCTCAAATGAGTTGAGAGATTAGCATGTCCTCTGAAAAGGAAGCCCAGTCTAATTTTAAAAGCTCTATAGAAAAATGGCATAATTAGGCTTTTCTTTATTCTTCAAGATATGCTGTGTTTTTACTCTCAATATTGTTAAGAAGTTGTAAAATTTTGAGTTCATCTACCAAAGGGAAAAAACTAATGCTACACAAAGTTAGTAGAGGAACTTTGCAGTATGAATCCTAGGAATAGTCAAGAATAGAGGAGCAATCAATGCACGCTGCATTTTTCCTCTGATTTCTTATATAGACAGATAATTAAATACATTTTCCAGCAGAAAATTCACAGTGTTTAGTTAACCCTGACAATTCTCAGTTTTGTCACTTTTGGTTTAAATTAATTAAAATGCTGTGTTAAGTACAGAGAGCATTTGTTTAATTAATTACTTGTTGGCTTGCTAATAGCAGTGGTAACATCAGAATATATAAATATCTGTAGATAGGTCTCTACAATTCTGCTTGTCTTGTGATGTGCCATGTTTGGAATTACTATTATATCCCAATTGTTGTAAGTTTAGCTTTTTCATACCCTGCTGTCTCACAAGTTTTCTGGCTGCATTTGTCTGTTCATTTGGCTTATTTCTTTCCAATCTGTCAGCAGGCTTGCAACATTTTCATTTCTGCTAGCTGCATCAGTTAGATTCCCCTCAGTGATCAATCTGTTCTGCATTCATTTTGCCATGTACTGTGCTGAATTTGTAATTATGTCTAGAAATAGTAACTGACAGTTGGTCAATTAGAAAATGGGACAAGTAAGAAGTTATGAATACTTTAGCTTAATGTACTTAAAGCAAAAATGACAGGTCATATATAGGATAATTTAATAACGAATAACGTAAACACTGTTATGATTGAGTTTTCCCAAGTCAAGTGAAAGTTTGCTCTTTTAGAAGACTTTAATACTTTGTAATTCAAATACATGGTCTTCATTTCTCACCTTTCACCACCATCTGAAAAGTATCCCCAACTACACCTGGCCTTTGAGATGTCATGATCCCAGTTGCCAAATCCCATTTAGACTGAGGATTTGTGCCAGTCTCCCACATCCACGTAATCTAAAGTATTTTAGTGGGGATTTTTTCTTTGTTTCCTGTATGTGTTTATACTGCTATATCAATTGATAATAGTTTGGAAATTGGGTGTCAGCTGTGTGCATCCTCTCATCATTGTGTCATCTTAGTGCATGATTACAGTACTGTACACTCTAAACACTGCCATTCTTTTTTGTAGATTATGGTCATTAGCATACACATAACCTTTAGATCCTGAACTTGTAAAATATATGTCAGTTCACTTCTTCAGAGCACTGTACATAATTTAAAAATGAGAATAAAAATAATTTTGCTTTCAAAACACAAAACTCAGCAACTCTTGAAACTCAGCTCTTTGACCTTCCCATGTGTAAGTGTATATTAAATAAATATAACTGTTTTCCAGCTAACAACAATTTGAAAACAAAAATATTTGTCCCTTTAGCATAATAGCAGTGTATGCTACAATCTACTTTTACAATCATACATGATTCTTTATTACAACTCCGCATTTATGTTAAGGTTATGCCAGCAAATTAATTCTAAAATGTTGTCCAGGAAATTTTTGGTAGAAAGATGTTCTCAGATTGCTAGTTGTTAAAGCCTTTTGCATAAAAACTGCACTGGAAATGTATATTATACTAACCACTTTAAGAAATAAGAAATTGTAAGAGTGCACATCCCTTTTTAAACCATATTAACTATGTAATATTGAACTTTTTGCATTATGAACTAGGTTATTCTTAAGTTATTCTGAATAACTGGGTTTAGACGGATGTGCAAGGAACAAGAATAAAGAACTAGGATAGTATTATTCTAGTTTGAATGTTGAAATCTACACTGAAATGAAGAGCCAATAAGTGATTTTGGAGATACAAACATCAACTTTAAAAAAAGAGAAAAGATACCATAAGAGATGTTTTCCTAACACATGTTGACATGATCACTTCTTAAAGTTTGTGAATGATGAGGCCATCTTCTCTTGGTTTGTATTACTGTTATTTTTTTGTAGCAAGTACAACTTCATCACTGAATATAGACCTGCAATAGAATTCCATTTTTCATTCAGGCTGATGGGTAAAAATCAGATAAAACATATCATGTCAAATGTTCACCAGATGCCTTAAGTACTTTAGAACAATTGCATCTATAACATAACTAAATTGCCAGAAAAGCAAGTGAAGATAATCAGTGTGAGTAATCTGAAAGTGCAGGAGAGTGACATAGGACAATTGGTAAAATTGATGCAATATAGATTAGATGTGAGTTTTATCAGCATTTTAAAGTGTCATAGTATATTATCTTCCAGTGGAATATATTAGTCTGAGAAATCTACGATGATGTTTCAATACAATATGATTTTCAATAAAGCTTAGCAGCCCAGTATCTTTTCAATATAAACTTGACAAAGTGGTTGCTTTTTGGGAGACCACATCAAAAAAACAACAATAAAGAATGAGAGTAAGGGTTAGTGTAATATAGTTCAGCTAGACTAGAGAATATAACACTCAGTAGAAATATTTCAGATCAGTAAAATAGATCATTTGACATGTAACTCCAATTGATTTTGGTGAAACGCAATTAGGTAAAAGTTTATAAGTTTAGTCCATTAACTTAAGATTAAACTGAATCAAAGCTGTTGCTTTCACCATATTTGTCTGTGTACAATCAATGGAAATACAAATGGTATATAGTCAATGGATATACAGTTGGTATGAGTGGGTATATGTGGGTGTGTGGGGTATGTGTATATATATATATCCAGGAGCTTAGCTAATATAATTGATATTGGAGGAAATGAGAGACAGTCACTCACCCTGTCCTGAGCTCACAAGATGAACTCCAATGGAGCAGATCTCCAGAGAGATCCTTCCCCGCTGGCAGTCAGGTCTTAAATGGGTCTAGGAGAGGTAGAGCCAGGCTCCACCCCTTCCTGCAGCACAGGTGATTTGCCTTCCCCTCTGCTCCCGTGACTGACTCATTGCTCACCTCAGGTGATCAATCAGAGGTTCAGGCGGTGATTCAGCAGCCCCATACAGTCTGTTAAGAGAAATCAGGCAAAGTTCAAAAAAGGAAGTATTTGTATTTTCATTTTTTCTGTCAAAATTTAGGGAGGCTATATTTTTTTATACAATTGAAGGAGAAAAATAGCAATACATGCTGATGAGAAAGATCATGTTATTGAGCAGTTGTATTAAGTTATCCCTACAGTTTTGTTTTTTTTTTTATTTAGTCTAAGTAAATGAACTTATTCTGAGCTGCCTTTTACTGTCACAGAACATTCTTTCAGGAACAAAAACATTCCTCGAAATATAAAAAATTGGAGTGGTGGGTGGAATCAAGAATCATCAAACTTTACATTTGATCTATTCATTAATAGCACATGAAAGTAGAGGAGAATGATAATTTTTGAAATAAAAAAAACAACCCTTTATGTTAGATAGCTATCTTAAAGCACTTAAAAAAAAAAAAAAAAGAAAAAACGCTTATATGGAGTTGCAGATTCATGCTCATAAAGTGTAGGAAAAAAATAATCTACTTTTATGTAGATTATTGTAGTAACCTACATTGTTTGAGAGGATCATTTATATGCACCAACACAAGTAGTCACTCTGGTGATATAAACCATACCTCACTATTGGCTTTGCAAGTGTCATTATACTACACTGTTGGTGTACCAATAAATTCTCAAAATGATAGCTCTTCAAACTACAGTTCCGAAGCCTCTAGTACACAGTAAGTCTCAAATGTATGCATATTCTAGAAGAATAAATATTCTGTTACAGAATTTATACGTGTTGCAGAGCGTTCATTTAAGTTGCAATCTCTCGTAGTCCCATTGAAAATGAGTTCTTTATATTTAGCCTGCAAATATTTCTGATGCTGTTATGAACAGTCACAAGATAGAAGAGAAATCATGTACAATTATTTTATGCATACTCCTGTTAATTTAAAAGCTACTGAAAGTTCCCAGTGTTCACATTAGCTCTGCCTTCACCTTTGGCAGAATTTGCTCTCACTGCTTCTGTATAGCCTTGCATAGTGCCTGCAACAAATGACAAACACCAGAGTTTTAATAATGTTTTACTGTAAGTGGTTGATGGAGATCAAGAAAAGCTATCATACTAAATGATGAGTGGTCACTTACTTTAAACAAGCAAAAACACTGTAGTTTGTTTTTATACAATATGCCGTCTGTATATTTTTTTGTTATAGGAGAACAATAAATTTATCTCAGAAAAAGTATGCATAAAGGCCATAACTCATTTTAATAAAAATAAAGGGAAAATACATTTATACTTTCTTACAGTTCTCATAGTTAAAGGCAGCTGCAGTGGCCAAAACGAGAAATTTGATTGAGTATCACCAGAAAGGTCATGATCTCTGCTTTCATGGCCACAGATCTTTTTGGGAAATGTAAACTTAGAAGCAGGTGATAGTCTCTTAAGTCTCTTATAAGTGTAGATATTTGGGTATCTTTTGATCACTAGGATTTAGCACTGTTCAGTTTTCTCTCTTGATACTGTCTGCCTGCCATTATACAGGAAAATTAATTCACTATGCTGAAGAGATGTAAGTAAACAGGAAGCTAAGCTGAGACAAGGTTTTATTTTATTTAACAGATGCCAGTTAACCCATTTTTACTATAATTTCTCTACCTATTAGTCATCTAATCTCTTGGAAGCACAATGGCAAAATTGTCATGAGAAATGGTTTAAAGGCCAAAGAGCCTAATTATTTGTGTAGCCATACAACAGTAGACACAGTAATAGAGAAGGAAGTGCAGAGTTACTGTAAGATTTAAAGGGAGAAATCAGACAGTAAAGATGTTTATACAGGATCGACATGGTCAGAGCAACAGGCAATTAAAAAATGGCAGTGGCAGTTATGCTTTGCAAATACTGAAACATCTGTGTAGAAGTGAGAATATTCCTTTGTAAGAGGTAAATTCTGAAGATCAGAAGACAAAAGATCATGCCCATGTATACTCTTTGGGGAAAAGATATTTGAGTGGGATCATATGACTTCTGAATTTCTGATACTGTCACTGTTAGGAGAAAATCACAGATTCCATCTTGACAGTGCTAAATTCAAGCAAGGAGAATCATAAAACTATACAACAATTTAGGTTGAGAAGGACATTTGGAAGCCCAACCCCTCACTGAGCAAGGCTAATTTCAAAGTAAGACAAGGTATCTTGGACTCTTTTTCAGGGAAGTTTTGAAGGTTTCTAAGGAAGAAGACTCCACAGACTTCAGACTGCCCAATTTCTTGCCTGTCTGTCTTCACTGTGAGCAATTTGTTTTTATTTTTATTTATTTATATATTTTTTAAAATTTTAATTTTTGTATTTTTTATATTTTTGACCACAGTTCTCATTGTTGCAACGTGAGATGGCTTCCTTGTGTGCTATCACTGGTGACTTCTCTGTAACTAGACGTAAATTAACTGCTGATAGCATAGTAGATGCCTCTTTAGCCTTTTCTTCTAGGGCTGAATATAGCAGCCTGAATTATAGCATTATATGCTTCAAGCCTTTCACTGTCTTGTTGAACCTCTCCTGGACTCTCTGAAAAATGTCAGCATTCTTATACTGTTAAGGTCACATCAGTTCATTGTTCTGCATAGCTTTTTCTGGCCAGCCTGTCTCCTGTAAACTACATGGGCTTCTTCTCTTTCACATGCAAGATTTTGCACTTGCTTTTGTTGAATTTTTTCAGGTTTCTGTTGGCCTTTTTCTCAAAATTCCCGAGAAATTCCTGGTCTCCATAATATCAACCTCTCTCTCTCCATGAGTACCATCTGCAAACTATCTGTACATGTAATCAAAAATACTATGGCAGATCATGTCAAAAGCTTTGATACAGTCAAAGTAAACAGCCATCATTGCTCTATCTTTGGCCATACAGCCATTCATGTCATCATGGAAGTAGATCAGGTTGATCAGATAAAATTTGCCCTCTGTAAATCTCTACTGGTTGTTCTCAATCAATTTCTTCTCCTTCACCTGTATTCTTTTGACTGAACTATCTGAACAGCTGAGCTTTCCAGTCTTTAGTTCTTAGTCTTCCTTCATGCTCTTTTTCAAGATGAGTGTAACATTTGCTTTTTCACATTTACCATGCCAGTAGACTCAGAGGAAAAAAAAATCAGGGATTGCCTTCTTCTTTTCCATGCTATCTGTTTTCAGGACTTCTCCCTCACTGGGTAGTAAGCCACACATTCTCTCTAGTCTTTTTTTATTTGCTGATGTACCTATAGAAGCTTTTGTTATTCCTCCTCATATACCTCTCCAGGTTCAGCTGGACTTTAGATTCTGTTCCTACATATCCAAGTATGTATTCCTACATACTTCCTACATATCCTTTTATATTCCTTTTAGGGTGGGTTAGCCTTGTTTCCATACAGCTATTTTTTTTTGCCACTTTACAAGAAAAGAACGTAGAAGTAATTACTATTAGTCTAGAGTCTCACACAAATCATGAAAGTGATCACTAAAGGCAATGCAGTTGTTTTGATCACACAAAAAGCAGACCCCACCTCTTTTTTTCAGCTTCTATTGAACTGATAGATTAGAGGTTGTCAGAAAGAAATATTTTCAGGCTTTGGAAATCTGCCTTATTGCTTGTTCTTGAAGTTTAAGACCAAATATACTTTATAGCAATAATCTTTTTTATTTTAAAATTCTGCAACAGTACAAGCACAAGTAGACATGCAGTAGCCTTTTCTGCTTTCTTTCCTGGGTTTGAATATTTTCAAATGCTGTCCCCTTGGCCTTCTTCTTCAAATTTACACTTTAGACAAGTATGAATTCACAGGAAAGAAGTTATCAATACATAAACTCTCTTCCAAGCACTTCAGTCTCACAAATTGCTAGTATCATGTATTAGAAATAGGACAGCTTGACAGGGAAACATGACCTTCCTAATATAAATCATTCCTTTCTTTGCTTCAGAGAATTTTCTTATCTATTCTTTTTGTGATATATATCAGCGGACTTAATAAGGCACAAACAAAGATCTTCAAGTTTTTTTTATGTGTTGTAGATATCAGGAATTTATGAGCATCAAATCGGTATTATGCTGTTTAGGATTAATAGATACCAAGACATCAATTTAATTTTATGCTTTTAGATTTCACTCAAGAACGTATGTTTTGCTACCAAAACTACTGAAGTAGGGAGTTTATTCTTCCTTTTAAAAATAGCAGCAAAGAAACAGTCTCTTTATTGTTATGAAAAAAATAGTTTAGAGCCCTTGTTAAATGATGAAGCAACTATTTTGTCTCTTTCTACTGATGATTTAAATAGAACTCTATTGCTGAAGTAGTTTATAGCTACTGCTGTGTGAAGAGGAACGGAGAAAACTATAGGCATGGAAATTTGGAAATGAGAAGGTCTGCCCCAAAATTTCAGTCAGGTCAGTGAACAAATAATACATTTCCTACTGTGTCAAAGTATATCAAAATCATGTTTCCTAATGCTAGAAGGTTTATGAGGTGATTAACACATTGGTGTTATCAGTGTTACTGTTGTTAGCAGTAATATTCAAGCTAGTAGGAAAGCAATTATTTATGGAAAATATTCAGTATGCTGTAATTACTGTAAATGTGTAATCAGGTATTATTGCAAGGATGGTAGTATTTATTTCTGAGTCTCAAAAAAGAAAATCACCAATTTTAATTAGATTAGTACAAGGGCTGCTCTGAAAGTATTGCCTGCTGTTTTATGATGTTGGCCCATAACGTCAGAGGCAGATGTTGGTTGTATGGCAGTAGAAGTTGAAAAATGGTAGTAAACATAGTAAGGTATTCACAGGTCCTCTAGAAATACGCTCTTGAGAAAAAGCAGATTGTTTTGGGGGATGAATGCTAGGTAGTTGAGTGCTTTAGAAAAAAAAGAAAAATATCCTTCGTTTCTTGGTTGTATTATCATCCAAAGAAACAATTTTTTTTGCACTGCCTTTTGAAAAGAAATATAACTCCATCAAAGAAGTAATTGTCTTAATTAAAAACTGATTTCTACCAGTAATCTGAATATTTGCCTGTATCAAAACAGTCAAATGAAGCTGACAATAAGAACAATTCACAGAAGCAAATATGAACCATTTCAAGTTCTATGGTCAAGGAATATAAATTATATAAATATAGTGAATGGTTTTGGGACTTGGATAAAAAAATTGTACCGAAAGATGCATGTAATGCATTGCATAAAAGGTCCCTTTGGGCTGCTTGGAGATACTACGTTTTTTGTTTGTTTGTTTGTTTGTTTTGCCCCAGGGCAGGTATAAGAGTTTCATATGAAATATGCCAAATTAATGTACAGTATGATATGGGAACTGGAATGTTCAATTTCAGTTAATCTGATTTTTTTTTGTGGGTGATGTCAGTAGGTTGACAAGTTTCCTGTTCTCTCTCTTCCTGAGATTTTCAGTCTCTTCTATTTATTGAGACACTGATACATTATTGCTAGCATGTGGGTTTCTGAACTATACTGGAAGACCAATACATTTTTATTCATCTAGTAACATGTACTCTTTCACAGACATAAACACTTTTTGTGTTGGAGTTTTAGTAAGAAAAGACCTTTAAATTTATTACCAGAGGTAGGATCTAAAAAATACAGAAGCTCTAGTTTAAGTAGGCCAAAACTAAAACGTGTGGTCATTGTCATTATTTCCTTACTCCTACCTTAAGTATTGCTTGGGAACTGGCCAGCCAAAGAAGTACAAATAGAAAATTCATTGAGTAGTTCTGTAATGTGACGCTCTGTAAGCTTTACATCAAGCTTACAAGCTTTACATTTGTACTTCTTTGGCTGGCCACTATTATTTTTGTGTGTATTATTTTTCCTGAGAAGAATTGTGGAAAGGTACAAAGATTAAACATTAAAAAGAAAAAAAATCAAATTGACACTATAAGTTATTCCTACAACTAAACAAAACCACTGTACTGTCTCTGAGAAGTAAAGCCTCAATGTAAGATGCTATTTTGATCAAACTAAGATGCTTTTGCAATTTTGATTCTAAATATTATCACTGAAAGGAATTCCTGAGAAGAGTGTATTTTAGTTGCAATAAATTTCTCTCCATGCTCTGTAACACTACAAGACCTTTTTTTTTTTTTCTTCAACATCATGTCAAGTTTGCAGCTGTGTTACCTGTTCTGTATAGTTACAGAGTTTTAGTAATGTCCTAGTATTATTATTTGCTTCATTAACTTAGTAACCTTCTCACAGTCACTGCCCTGGAGCAGCGTTCCAGCAGGAACAGGGAAATGGGTCCAGCTGTAAGTGGACAAGCAGGACTCAGTGTCCCAGGGGACACATCTGCTCCTGTGTGCCATGGATTTCCACACTGCCCCTCCAGAGAGCTCAGCATACGTCATGTTTCTGTAAAGCTAACAGTTTTTAACCTTTTAAGCTTATTAAAGCCAAGATAATGCTGATAAAATAATGCTGCATTCTTTCATTGAAATGATCAAACATAGCTGGGAAATGCAGTAAAAAAGAAGTGGCTTATCTCACTCAAGCTACCTCTGGGTTAGCCAGTTTTGGACCCACAACTGGAATTAAAAAAACTTTTAAAGATTAAGAAGGCTTTTCTTTCTCTTCCATCTTCACAGCATTATACTCTGTATAATGATCTGCTTCTCTGTAGTAAGTCATTTTTACAGTTACTGATAGCATACTTAGGTTTTTAATTCAACATTCTAAAAACAATATTTATTGTAGTGAGAATTGACATGGGGAACATTTCTTAAAGAAAATCACTGGACAGTTTTGTGGGGGAATTGGTTTTACTGCATTTAGAAAATTTAATCAAATCATATGATATACTACAATAGAACTTTTCCACAGTGTAGCTTTAATCCGTTTGATCTATGACATACAAATAGTTCTCTATGTTGAAGGATCACAGATGTGATTTTTTTTCCCCCTACTTCAGCTGAAACACACTTTCAAGTACAACGCTTGACATACTGTTTCAGACAGCTATCAACAACCATTTTGTTTCATCAGAGGCTCAGTGATGCCACAGGAAATGGAATGAAGAGCTGCAAATGCATGCCAAGAGTGACCACAGGCAATTCAGCAAAGGTTGCAAAGTGCACCTCATTTGTAGTTCAGAACTGCAGCATTCAGATGTAGACTTTTAGAAATATGGTACCAGGAGCAAAGATGCGTGTATCATACGATCTTTAAATTGTGATGGCTGTCCTCAGACTTTCTTCAACCACGATAAACAGCAGTCACTTGTATACTGATGAAGAAACAGAAATTGCCAGTGCAAGGTGCTAAATTAACTTGAATTCATTCAGATAAAGATTGCCCCCCCCTTTGTTTGATTTGGAATGTGTTGCAAGTCCTCATGTATTCAGTAGAGGAACATGAACAAAATGCAATTGTTTTCCACCGGGCCTTTTCAAAACAAATGTTTCACATAAATATTTCTGACAGAAAGGAAATCTGAAAGCAGTTTGGCCTATTTAAAGAAATGTACCTTTCAAATTGCTTCAGAGAATTCTAATAAAAATGTTACAATTTGTGAAATATTAAGATTCAGCATGCGTAGGTAGCACATTTTTTTAGCTGATTCATTGTTTTTGGGTTGAATAGATGGATTAGAAATGTAATTATCTGGTAATATTTTAATCTTTTGCTTTCTTTTCTTTCTTTTTTAATTTTAATATTTCTGGATAGAATAAAAGAATAGTAAATGAGATATACATGTGAATGGAAAAAGACTTTATGTAAAATTTACTATTCTACAAAGAGTGGAGTGTTAAAAACACTTTTTTTTTATTGGTAGTAGGCCGTGTCTTCTCAATTTAGGCTTTCTCGTGAGTTGCAGGAAATAATGATCAATAAAGGACAAAGTTCCCTAAGAGGCTGATGATTACTTAAAGACCTATCACAACTTAAACTGAGCACCTGATCTTCTCTGCAACATTGGATCTTGCTGTTTCCTATCCCACTGAAGTGAGGGATCCCACTGCATTTGTCCTCTTTCAGAATGGCTGTTTTCCATAATAATAATTAAAAAAAAAAAAAAAAGCATTAACATTAAAGAGTAGTGAGAGGCATTTAAAAATTGAAATGTCCTATACTTAACTGAAGATGAAATAATGAACATTCATTTCACTGTGATGATTCAATATGTTGCATCACTGCTCAGACAGTGTAATTTATTTAATTAAGAAGAGACAAATTTTAAGTATTTGATCCCAGAAGGTACAATTTGCACAAATGTTAAGATATAAAGTAAAAGATTAAAAAAATGCACTAATTTGAGATAAAGTAAAAGATTAAAAAAAAATACTCATTTGAGATATAGAGTTCTCTGGACACTTCCCAAATGTAACAAAACAAGCCACAGAACATAGTGTGGATGCTTCTACTTTCAGGTGTCATTGCTAGCTATGGAATTTTGCTGTCCAATTTTAAGCTGGGTTATAGAGTAGTTACTGTGACAGTGATGTAGATGAAGCAGCTGGTAGGAGACACCATTATCACTCCATATAAAATATTAGTAGCAATGTTATTAAGGTAATGGTAATCTGTGGACATAAATTAGAACAAGTCTGCAGGTGGGGGTAATTTCATTCATTAGACTATCTCAGAACATGATTGTTACTGCAGAAAAACCTTTCTTCTGGTCTGCCTTAGACAGAGCAGAAATTTTGACTGCTATTGCCTTGACTTCAATTAGTCTATAAAGAGCTATAAACTCAAAACTGTTTGTTGTCTCTGAAATAAAAATGTTTACTTTGGCATGTAAAAATGCAAGCAACTAAACAATAACATAAACAGTATGTAAATTCCAAAAATTTTAAATCTCACAACACTATAATTGAAAATCTTTGAATTACAAAATCTACTAAAATGTCACTTGTCTAGTGGAATTAGGTAAGCACACCACAATTAAATGTAAATTAGGAGCATTTATTCCAACAGATTTTTTTGTTCAGAATTTAATGGAACTTTTCAAATTTGCATACTTTGGTCAGACTTCATAAAAATGCAACTATCAACATGTGCAATGAGAAATAATTTGCATAACATACACATTTATAATACAAGTTTAGAACTCTGTAATGGTAACCAAAGTTATGTTGTGGATGAAATGTTCAGCCTAAGATCATTTGAATATGTTGAAGACTTATAACTACACTTCAGAGATTCATGTGAATGCATTTTAGTAGACTCTTAACCATTTTCAGTATAAAGACTTTGAAAAGACTGCATCTGTGGAAGAACTGTGTTTGACACTGTAGCAGAGAGAAGATCAGTAGGGTATGGCTACACGTATAGGTTACGAGTAATTGCTCATTCACCTTAAGCTCCACAGAGCTGTACCTCTGTGAGATGATGGGGCCCTGGGCAGCCTGATTTGGTGGGTAGAAGCGCTGTCCATGGCAGGGGGGTTGTAACTCGATGATGTTTAAGGTTCTTTCCAACTGAAGTCATTCTCCTATTCTGTGTATCTGTGCATCAGATGACCACATTGAGTGTAACTTAGGATAGTGTGAGACTGACAACTCCTTTACATTTCCATCCAGTGCCCTAAATTTATGACAGAATTTGCAGGTGAGGGGAAACTGCATGATGTCCCCTCCTGCCAAGATTGTTTTTTCAACACCCATACTCAGTGGATGAATGACAGCAATTTCACTTCAGATCATTTGCTAATGTATGGGTTGTCTTTCCAAACGCTTTAGTTCTGGCTTTCATATCTGCTTATAATTGATTAACTTGGGAGGTGCCAACAAACTGCAGAACTGAAGATACTAGATACAATTTTAAACTGAGAAAATAAAGTTCTGTATGAGTCTAAGAGCCCAGATTCTGTCCATACATACTTCTTTTGAACTAAATCAAAGTTGGGCCTGAATAATGGTGAGTGGATGCACAATTGTCTGCATTCCTCTTAGGTCTAGTTTAAAAAAACACCTTTCTATTAGAAAGGTGGATGCCCCGTCCCTGGAGGTATTCAAGGCCAGGTTGCGTGGGGCCTTGAGCAGCCTGGTCTAGTATTAGATATAGAGGTTGGCAGCCCTGCCTGTAGCAGGGTGTTGGAGATTCATTATCTTTGAGGTCCTTTCTAACCCAAGCTATTCTATGATTCTATGATTCTGTTAACTAGATGTGGTATCACACATGCACATTTGCAAACTCAGTGCTGAGATGGATGTAATGGAAAATACATTTGCTAGCTAATAATCAAGGCCATATGTGGGTGGCTGAGCAGAGAAATACAGTGATACAGAGAATAGCATTATTGCTATTTAACACTTTCTGGTTTGGATGGCAAAGGCTAAATAAAAAGTAATGAGTTTATGTAAGCTACTGGTAGAAAAGTTTCTTCTGGGAGTTCTGGTATGTGAGCAGGGACATGAACATGTAATTTTCTTGTAACTACAGAACTTTAGTCTCCAAGTCAGTCGATGAAATGTCAGTATAAAATGAGACCATAAAATGTGCTGTATGGGAACACATGAGGACCACATGAAAAAATCAGTTTTGAACAACTGTCATACTATTTTCCTGTGCTTAGTGTAGAAATGATAATAGTTCAGTAATTCTATTAAGACAGTTTGGAATAAAATGAAATATCCAGTCAGATGTAATTTATCAGATATCTGCATTGACTGATGAAATTACTTATGTAAACCCTTAAAGACAAACAGATTAAAACTAAACTACCTTAAAACAGCTCTTCAGACTTCTAACTCAGTGGTATTAAGGAAGTTCAAGAACCTTTGGCATTTCCAGTGTTATTGTTCCTTTTCTCCTATTGTCTAGACTGCAGTTTAAGAACTCTTTACTTATAAATACAGACTTGTGTGGCTCAATTTTATAAAGGTAAGCACCTCTACCAGTCTTAACAAAATTGCATCAGTCCAACTACCATTTCTGAAGTTATTTAGTAGGAAAAGATTAAGAAAAAGATTGATTTCACTCCCCAAATCTGTGCTGTCTGTGATTGCTCTATAGAATGATCTCAGTACTCTGGTAGTCAGTGTGAAGAAAATGTGTGTTCAGAATGAACAAAAAGAAGCACGTATAAAAATAGGATTACTTTTTAGTCTCTGCATTTCCAAAATTTGTGACAGTTTATGAAGCTAGAATATATAGGCAGATACTAAGCTTAAAAAGTGTAACTGCTCAAATAGCTTGAAAAAGTGTTAATCCACCTGCAGTCACAGCATTTCTTCATCAGATGCTCTGAAAAGGAAATATGTAATTCCAGATTGTACTTTTCTCTTTAATGCCTAAATCTATCTCAAGCAGCACATCCAGGTAAATGCTCAACGATGGAAGCCTGAAGCTGGATTTCAGTCTTCTTTATGCCAGTACTACATTTGTGTCTGGTCATACACTAAATCAGGAGAATGTGGTTCTGAAAATATTGCCTTCTCTTCCAAGTATGGAAAAATACCATTCTTAGTTGCCCTTGGGATAATTTGTGGCACAGATTACTTACTTAATGAGGCTATGTAATCAATTATATTTTGGGGGAAAAAAATGGCACAGGCTGATGAAAATACAAAGGGCATCTCGACAGACCTATAACCTGTTCTTAAATGTGACAGAGAATATCTTTTGCTAATCTCTGAAATCAGTGTTTCCTATGAAGTAAACCTTTCATCAGAGATCTAATCCTGCTCCTATTTCAGTTAATTTCAGTTTTGGAATTTCAATTCTGTTTTGAGCCCTAAAAGAGATTCGAAATTTTGAAGTAGTAAATTCATAGTGCTTTGGTTCAAATCCCCTTGCTTTTGCTTTGTGGTCTTTTCTCAGTGAATGGAATACCAAGCCTGGTTTTCAAAATATTAATGCATTGAAAAGGGTTGAATATGTTGATAGGGTGTCAAAAGACTTAAGATACATGGTGTATTTATTGACATATGTTAGTGTTACACGCCATTACTCATAGAAGATGGACACTTTGTCAGTACAGAGGCCTGTTTCTAAGACAGGTGGCTTGTAACTGCTATCGATATTGTCTTTGTTCAGATTGAATAAATGTCACAAGAAATACAAAGTGGTGCTGCTTACCTTTGTCATGAATGGAAATGACAGATTGCACGTTGTCTCAGAGATTCCACCACCTCATCAGCTGTTCACAGGGAGGTTGGCTAGAGGAGACTATTGTTCACACATGTTACTTAATTTTCCTGTTTCAGTACCTCCATTACAGAAGGTGATCCTTCCCCATCTCAAAAAGGCATTTTGAAGATCAGGACATTTGTGATTATAAAGCACAAGATGTGAAAAAACAACAACTGGGTCTGATCCATCAGAAAGCTCAGCCATGCATACTTACTGAGAGCGCGCTTATGATGCTAAAAACACTTCTAACTCACTTAGAAAGTCAAGATAGAAAAGCAATTGCAGTTTGCAGTTGATAGCCAGTATTGAATGGGAGGGTATAGCTGGAAGCTTTTGGAAAGTGGGTGACGTTTGCAGGTCTCAGTACATGGGATCATCTCAGATCAGAGATACTAACTTACAGAAAGAAATATTTCTTCTGAAGAATTAATGGGATAGCTGAATGGGATTTTTCTTATCAATTTACTGGTTTCAATCTTAAACATTTATAAAGTTATTATTATCATCATCATCATTATTATCATTATTATTATCAATGTTAAGTTTGAAGAATAAAGAGATTGTGTATTGGTATCCAGCTTCTTGATGGCAGTTTGGACAGTTTCATTGTTAATACGTTCAACTGGTCTATTTACAAACTTTAGTTTGAAAGAACTAGACTCCAGAGAAAAATTGAGACAGCTGATTATGAATACATATTTATTTCCTAAATGAAGAACGTTTGTTTTGTTTTGCGTACAGCAGTAAGCTGTTTGATTTTTTTTTTCTTTTTTTTTTTCTCTTAGATGCTATGATTCTGGATTAAACTTTTAGAGAAACCGTCCTCAGTATGTGCTTGATAGGACGAACTTTATTTCAAGTACAGAAATCTATACCACATTTTCCAGAAAATTAGGAAGGAAAAAAAAAGTGTGTGAGTAAGATAATAAGATAATAGATACCATTTAACAGAATGAGTAAATCAAGCTCTGAGTGCCTCTCAAGTTTCTGCAGCTTCTTGAGCTATGTGGTATATTAGTGGACACTTCAAACTTAGATTCTAATACCTTCTATATAGTTTGGCAAATGCAGTCACTTACTCTTGTTATTCTTTTAATGAACTTGATTTTGATCTTTTTTGATCTAGATACAGAATCATAGATTCCATAACATGTATTGTATACTGAAAGAAAGAAAAGAACACAATAATAAAAAAATGAAGTACCTCCTCTAAAGTAAGTTGTTCTGTGAGACACATTAAGAGCAGAGTTGGGTTTTCCGTAGATGTGTACTCTGAAACTCTATTTTATCTCATTGTCTATGCTTTGTGGCACAATAGCTTTGTGTTGTAGTTACTCCTCCAGCAAAGGCAAGCGGCAAGATATGCTATCTGCTATATATAGCTGGTTCACAGAATCACAGAATCATAGAATTATAGAATGGCCTGGGTTGAAAAGGACCATAATGATCATCTAGTTTCAACACCACTGCTGTTGATAGATCACCAACCACCAGACCAGGCTGCCCAGAGCCACATCCAGCCTGGCCTTGAATGCCTCCTGAGATGGGGCATCCACAACCTCCTTGGGCAACCTGTTCCAGTGCGTCACCAACCTCTGTGAGAAAAACTCCCTCCTAATATCTAACCTAAACCTCCCCTGTCTCAGTTTAAAACCATTCCCCTTATCAACTCATGTAAACAGCCGTTCCCCTTCCTGTTTATAAGCTCCCTTCAAATACTGAAAGGCCACAATGAGGTCTCCTCAGAGCCTTCTCCAAGCTAAACAAGCCCATTTCCCTCAACCTTTCCTTGTAGGAGAGGTGCTCCAGCCCTCTGATCATCTTAGTGGCCCTCCTCTGGACCCGCTCCAAGAGCTCCAGTCCTTACTGTACTGGGGGCCCCAGGCCTGGACGCAGTACTCCAGATGGGGCCTCACAAGAGTAGAGGGGGACAGTCACCTCCCTCTCCCTGCTGACCACCCCTTTTTTAATGCAGCCCAGAACACAGTTGGCCTTCCAGGCTGCCAGCGCACACTGCTGGCTCACGTCCAGCTTCTCGTCCATAAGGACTCCCTGGTTCCATGGACATACTCTGGACAGCCAGTACACAGAAGATACCAAACAGAAGCAGCCTGCACTTGAGCTTTCCTCCATTTGGGTCATTGTTTTCATGCACTGATTTTCAGAAAATTTTTGAAATATTTGTAGCATTGAGATTTTCTGCAAAAAAGCCAAGAGATTGAAAAGGTATAAATGAAAGGAATTATGGACAGGCAAGCAGCAATCACAAAAACCTTATTTCTATAGAAGCTATCTTCATTTCTATGTTAGTTGGCTTGAATTCTTTTCCTTTCTTAATTTAAAATCTGCTGTTCTTTTCAATAAAAGTTGGATGAGATACTGCAATTAAAATACTTGATTAAAGTAATTTCAGTACCTGAGAAATGCAGAGCTATCCATAAAGTGAATAGCACATACTATATTGAAACACAGGTAGTGAGACACAAAGAATGCCTTATACAATAAGCAGTAAAAGATATATGGAAGTACAGATTAAAAAAAAAAAAAGAAGCACCAAGTGACAGTGCAACACAGGTGGAAGTGGGGGTAATCGTTTAGTCCTGCAGATGTTTCCATATATGAGATTTATTTTCATATCTTTTCTGTCAGTTGTATAGACAGCATGAAAGCAAATAAAGTAAAACAGTAAACACATATTTCAGTAATTATATACATAATGAATGGGATTGCATCTCTCCTCATAGCTAGATGGTATTTTTTCCCTATAGTAAGCAATATCCAATTCAGAAAGACTCTTCACCCCTTTTAGAATATGACCGTTTAATCTATTCTTTGGTACAATTCCATATTGATGAGTCTTTATATCCAGACAAATTTTTTTAGATTATTCAACATTTTGAAACAGTTCATCCTCATACAGTTGTATTTCTCTGCCAATATTTTACAGAGTGTACCAGGTCAGAGAAGCTGGTATTAGTTTCCTTTATTGCTGTGTTTCCAATAGCTAGCATTTGCATTACCTTCAAAAGATTCCATCTGCTTTCACATTTAAATAGATTTGTTGTATATTGGCAATTTATCTTCAAATGTATACTTAAAAGAAGGTTAAACAAATGGTAATCTGTTTGCAAATGCTGTAATTAGAAATACCAATCTCAACATCTATTTTAAACAGCAGTTACTTCAGTAGTTTGCCATATGCAAATTATTCAGAATGTCTCCTTTGTTAACTTCGAGGTTCCTTTTTTCTGTAATTTTGACATCTGTGACAAGTCCAGTGAAATTCAAAATACAGCTTGATTTAAGAGAATGTTTAAGAGAATCTTTTCACTCTGTGATGCCTCAGAGAAGGATTGTAACAGATTCTTTCTTAAACTACTTGCTGATTAGTAGTATAAGAAAAAAAACAATAGATCAACTAGATCGAGCTCACATGCTTAGAACAAGGACATAGATTTGTCTAAAAGTTGTAGTTGGTATGTACAAAGACATATTTTCTGTCAAATTAATCTTACGAGCACTACATTTAAGTTTGTATTACAAGAAGACTTTTTTTGACATGTTATCCTTAATGTGATAAAAAGAAAATCCACCTATATGTTGGTCACTCTAAGTGATACACTGTACAGCATTCTAAATAAAACAGTTTTTAGATTTTTACCAGCTTTAAGACTTTAAGACCAGCTTTGAGATAGTCCACAGCAATAAGAAAGAATTGATTAAGAATCGTTGTATTGGAAGGTTATCCAATAAATTCTATTGGAAAACTTGAATGGGAAAGAATCCCTGGATGCGTGCAAGGCCAGGCTGGATGTGGCTCTGGGCAGCCTGGTCAAGTGGTTGGCCACTTGCACACAACAGGGGTGTTGAAACTGGATGATCATTGTGGTCCTTTTCAACCCAGACCACTTTACGATTCTGTGATTTTTTTTCTTCTCTGATCTGTAAATACTGATATTACAGTGTGTGTGGTGATAGGAAATGGTATGGTACATAATACTAAGTCATTGGTCATTGAGATGAAATCGTATGTGTCATACTTAAATAACTACAAAATTTTTATGGTGCTGGCCACATACTATTACCTAGAAAAGGGATAAGGGAATTAAATATAGTAAAGAAGATGCATTTGGAACTTAAGGATCATTTGGTGAGAATTCTGTTGTTGCTGTCTGGTGGAAGTACAGGGGATGCTACCACTCCCTCTTCTGCTTCAGCAGCCCTACAGCAATTAGAATTCTTTGTGGCATAAGGCTATACTTCATTTGAACATCAAGAAAACCTTGAAGACCAAAGCTTCAAGTAACCTGATTGGAATTTCCTTGAATGGAGAAAAAAAAAAAAAAAAAAAAAAAAAAAAAAAAAAAAAAAAAAAAAACATGTAGGGAAAAGGAAAATTCAGACTTTGAAGCAGAGTTTCAGTCTTAATTCCATAAATTCATTTTAGGAGGAAAAGATGTAGAATTAAATACAACTTTCACAGTCAAGTAGAAAGAACTATTGTATTTAACAAGTTGAAATTGACACCAGATGTCCTAGTGGCAAATTTAATGCGCAGCTATATGTATAGGCACCTCAAGACAGATACATAGAAACTGCAAAAGAAAAGTGCCATGCCCGTGTTTTAAGTGAATGGTACATAGAGAGAATGCTGCAGAAACAGATAATATTTTAGAAACATGCTTTCAAAGAAGTTCATGAAGTTGAATACTGCTTACTGAATATTTGGAGTCCCTTTTAACTTTTGTAAAATTTCCCTCCTTTTCCCTAAGTGTATCTACTTTTAGACAAACATATACTTATGTAATCTAATGTGAAAAGACAAAACTTCCCATAATTCTACGTAAATGAGTGTTTGGGGTGTTCTAAGAAATTCCCCCAGAGATGTCCAACACAGTAATCCTCTTTGTTTTCTAAATCCTTGTAAAGTGTGCCTGCTTGGTCGTGAAAATGTTACTGTGGGTTTTTCTGAGAATAGGCTCACAATAGTTTTCAAAAGCCTTTCAGTATAGATATAAGGACTGTAGCATACTATCAGTGGTAAGTGAGGGCAGAACAAAACATTTACAGTTCTCCCCATGTAATTGTTTGGATATATTATTTGAGGGAACAGTATCAGGTATTTTCTTTGTGATTTGCTGATGTCTCATCATATTTTTTCTTATTCTCTTCTCTCCGTACTAAATTTCTGGAAAGAAATATGTAAGTGGGATAAAAAATGCAGGAGGACTCTGATATTAAAAATAGTATTTAAGTACCTCAAATCACAGACATATGAAATTAGCCTGTATTTGTGATAGTTAGCAGTATAGATACATCACAAAATTCACAACTCAACAGAGGGATCTATAAATTTTTTACTGCCAATATCTTAAAAAAGTTTATATGATTCTGACTGAAAGCTAACTTTAAAACTTAGAGTTTACAACAAATCCTGCAACATCATTGCTTTGTAGGGTTGTCCTTGTCATCACAGATGGACCACCCTCCTCCTCTCACTGCTGCTAAACGAGTTCTCAGTTCAAACCTAGGCATTTCCTAGCACCTTGCTCTGTGGACTTTAGATAAGAATACTTTGCTTTTAGCCAGTTAGCTACTTATTCACCACTGATTCAAGCTTAGGTTTAGAGAAAATGTCTTCCAAAATACTTATGTTCAATATCCAAATTGGACAGCACTTACATATATATGATGGATAAAAAAATGAAAACCTGCAATAATTCTTTCTATTTGTAAATGCCTGCTGTATTTACTCTGGATTAAGCCTGAGCAGTGTCTCAGATAAAACTCACTGTTGATGCTCTCCCAAAATACACCTTTATGGGGACTTTATCTTCCTGTATCAACTGTAAGCTCTGTCTTAGTGTAATATGCAACCCTTTATAGCTGATTCTCTTTCCAGTATCCTTTAGGAGATTTATGAGAGAAGCAGTTCTTCCCCTTGAAATGCATTTCATTTGAGTTTTTTCAGGAGATGGCACTCTCCAGCCTTAGCATGCCTCTACCTTACTTTAAGCAGCATTTCATTGCTTTGAAGATGCAGATATCTCTTCATAAAACATTGGTGGCACCTGATGGTGTAGTTGAGAATTCTTTACATAACAATAGCCAACTACTTCCCTCTTCCTTCCCCATTTTGTTATCTTCTGTCCTTCGGGATGAAGTGCCCTCAAATGACTTGGCTTTCTATTTTATATTAATCCACATGATATGAAATACACCTGATGAAAACACTCAACTAGGATGTGTATATATCTTTTCATCAAGAACAGATATAGCATCAGCTACTCAAAGCAACAATGCAGCTGGAGTTGCAAATTCCTGAAAACTTGGCAAAGAGTTACAAAAAAGCAAGTTCTATAAGACTGCTCTTTGAGGGAACTTGTTGCTTTGTGTAAACATTTGACCCCAAAAGGGCGGCAGAGCAAAAACTTCCTTCATATCCTTTTGGGATGAGTATGGGCAGAGTCCTATTTAAATAAATTTCAGCATTCCTTTAAACCAACAGGGACACTATGGTAAAATGTTTCCCACACCTTAAGCTCTATTCTTATCCTACCTATATTCACAAGAGGTGCAAAGAAAAATAAGTACATTAAAGTGCATTACATTGTTGTTTTACAGAGCCTAGTGTTTCTCTAAATTTCCATACTGCTAGACTAAGCAAAATGGATGCAGGTTTTTTTCCTTTTTTTTTTCTTTTCTAACAAGCCTGTATCACACGTGGAAGCTACTGTATGCATTTTTTACTCAGGGTTCTTTTGAAGTCCTGACTGTATCTCTTTATAATCTGTTTTATATATATATATATATGTATAATTTTGTCTGATGTTTCTGTTGTGCAGTTTCATACCGTAAGTCAAATGGATGTAGTTCACATATTATGTAGTTTCACTTGCTTCCAGCCCATTCCCCTGCAGCTGATTTTCCTGCTATGTTGATGAAGACTTTTTATTATTTGTCCACATTTCTTCTCTTTTAATTCCTGGAGATATATATAAATAAATAAATATATCTATGTTTAATCTTCAAAAATGCTGTTATTTCTCTAGTGCTGGCAACAGTAGGACAGTAGGACCTCCTCTTTGCTGGAATTCACTTTTTTTCTTTTTTTTTTTTCCTGCCTCTACTCTAAAACTCTAGATGTTCATACCAGCTGTATAAGGGTACCTGGAAAGGTGAAGTTGTCAAGGAAGAAGAGAGGGGATTCACCTGCTGCCCAGAGCAGAAACTTGCTTCCCTTACCCTGCCTCTTAGGTCCCCTTCTTCTGCCTGATGGCAGAGAGTATGCAAACCTTCATTTTTGTGTTGTGGCCAGCTAGCTTATCTACCTCAGGAATGGCAGATTTCACCAATCCATCTCCCCCGCTGACTCCCTGGTACTGCTCAGTCTGCCCACCTCTTCCCAAAGCTCTGTCTCGATGTGAGCAGTTCCACCTGGGTACACCTCCCACAGGTTTGCTCACTGCTCCTGCCAGATTCCAACAGAAAATTCAGGCACACCCTGAAGCCTTGGTGGCTGCATATTCCCTGAAGAGCTCTCTCTGGGCAGCAATATCTGCTACTCCGGTGGAGAGGCCCCAGGAGATGCAGAGATGATGGCTTTCTGCCAGGTGGATGCCATAACAGGAGCCATTGGCAGCAGCAGTGATAGTGTTCTCCCAGCCAAGGTCTCTACCAGGCACTGACTGCTTGCCCTGTCCACTTCACTCCCTTTGCTGCCACATGTATGTGCTGGAAACGGCAGCCATGCTCCTGGCCATATCCTCACACTTTCAGCAGCTCTGTATATAAACTAATATAAAAACTTTCTGCAGCTCAGAGATCAGCACAGAAAATGGTGAAGCATAGAGCTGTGGAAAGACTATGATTTCTCCATGCTGCATTGCTCCTTCCCAGCTGCTCACAGAGCCTTCTCTGCAGCATCAGATACAAACAGAGCTTGGGCAAGTTGCTTCCTTTCTGATGGACTTGAGAAGGACCCCGTCTGTACCATGCTGCATTCCTACCAGCATTTCCTACCAGACTTCATAGAAATAAGAGGCATTAGAACGGACTGTGATGCCTCTGCAAACAAGCAAACAAACAAACAAAAAATAGATCAGAAGAAGACTGAAAGAAACTCAAATCCAAAAACTCCAAAGAAATGGCTAGATGTACGGTCCAAGGAAATAATTGTTGCTCTACTAGAAAAGATTTGATTTTTTGTCCAACAAAAAAAATGCCTTTGACACTAAGGAGGTACAACTGCTTTTAAGCTGCTTGGTTAGCAGTTTGACTACGCTTCTTTTAAGGTTAGCATGTAAATGACTGAAAAAGAAGAAAGTTTTTCAGTGAAAAGTATAAGTGAAAATAGCTTAAGATAGGTTACAATAGTTGTAATGAAGATGAGAGTACATAGTTTGGCTAGCACCTTCTGTCGAAGCAAGTCAGATAATTATTTAAATCCAGTTCAGAAATGACGAAATGAAAAATGAGTGAATTAAATGAGTATTCAGGTAAAGATAAGTTCTGTTTTGTTGTGCCATCTGACAGCTTGCTCTCAGTACTTTGTGTTTTTGCTTGGTTCCTTGGAGAAGAAATCTCTACCACTGTGATGGTTTCTTTCTTTGTTTTTTTTGTTGTTTTTTTGTTTGTTTGTTTGTTTGTTTTGTTTATTTAATGCTCTGTTAAGTAGTTTGTTCTCTTTCCTTTCTCTTTGAATTGTTCTCACTTTTAAAATTGTTAAAATAGTTGTCCATATCCTGCCAAAAGCCTTTGGCTGAGCAAGTACAGAATGTTTTGTCCATTTCAATAAACAAAGGGCACATTGGGTTTGTAATGAAGAGGCAAACTGCCAGTTTCTGGAAGTTACTGATGGTGGTTTGTGTGTTTTCCCTCAATTGCCCCCTTTTATTATGTAAGACCAATAGCCTCTGAAATTTTTCCATAGCTGAAATTACTGATTTGTAAAAACAGTGTCAAACAGACTGTTTGGATAGACACATTAGTGATCTAAAAACAAATTCTGTCCATCAGCATAATCAGTTTGGCATAAAAGGTGCAGTAAATATGTTTCTGGTTCCTCCTCCTGCACTTATCTTGTTTGACTTGCTAATTTAATCACTAGCAGTGAAGCTAAGGCTCAGATTGTCAGTGGAAGAGTTGAGCAACTCCCACCAATGTTGGTAGTTAAATTTTCTGTCTGCTTTAAAAGTAAATTATATATTAAAAAAGAAATGGAAAAGATTGAGGGTACGTGGTAAAGCTATTTTGCAGCAGGGCAGGGGATTTGTTATCAGGTATCTGAATTTAAAGAACCACTGCAGTAAGAACTCCTGCAGAAAAATTGTTATTTTCACTGGCTGGAAGTTGGACATCTTTTTCACTAGTTCATGCAGTTTGATAACATGCCTGATTATCTCTAGATAAAAGCACATGCCAGCTTTATTATTGTGGCATCCTTTACTTTTGACTTATGGTTGACCGTCTTTCATTTGGGTTGCAATAAAATTGATTATTCTTGTGCTCCATGCATGTTTTTTTTTTTAAGAAAAAAAGATTTTGAATAGCGAAAACAATTCTTTAGATGACTATAGGCAAGAGATACTGTTAAACAGCACTGCCTGAACTCAGCTATTCGTATTAAATATTTTCTTACTTTGTTACCAGTGTGAAGATGAAAAGCATGTATCAATTGGCTGAAGTTGCTGGGTAGTAACATAATGCAACTGTGAAGTAGATCTGAATTTATAGCATGGATCTGCATTAATTTTGTTATTCATCAGTCTAGAAATCATTAGTCGTGACTGTCGGTCTAAACATGATTTTTGTTAGTAAAGAGAGGTACATGTAGGGAAGCAGATTACTTTGATGAAGAGAAATGATATTTTGCCTTAAAATAAGGGAACTGATAACCCAAAGTAATCTTTTACTGTTCATAAGCACAAAGTTTGTTGCTGGTCACTAAATTATTGTATGTTTAGAACTTCTATTTGATTTCAGTATTTTCTCAGGACTCAGAGATGTCATCTTTCGAACTTACTGGTTAATATTTATGATTTAGGCAAATATGCAAGCTATACTATTGTTCTTGTGGAGCTGATATAGGAAAAGAAACCTGTGAATTTTCAACATTGTTCATTTTGAGTCTTCTGATAATACTCTTGAGAACCTTTCTGCATTTTTTTTTTTCAGAAATGAAATGCAAACTATATATGATTGAAAAGTTTTCTAGCCTATTCTGATCTCGTGTCTAGAACCTGCATGCTATGCAAGCTCACTGAACCTCTGACAGACTTACTAATGTATAATTAGGACCAATTAGCATACTGTGTATACGAAATGACTGTATTATATCTAAATATTTATTCCACCTATTAATCTTATTAGTAAAACATTAAATAATATGTTGTGCTTATCATCTTAGCTGATATGCCTGGCTTTGTTTCACTCTGCTCCTACTGCTTTGTCTTTCAAATCATTCATTATCTTGACTATTTTATAAGCGTGAGCCTTGTCTTATTCTAGAAGCTAAATTATATTCGTCATGCCACAATAAAGGTGCTAATTAAGCTTCTAATTACTTTAAAGATACAAAATATCATAGCTCCTGCAAACCTTAAAGATAAAAGCAGGATGAAATACGTAATATTTTAAGTCCAGAAAGCTAGGTCATTTTTGAGATCTCATTAGATCCATGTGCTTCGGTTTTCCATGTGAAAGTGTAACTTGTGGTTGCCAGACGGATCTGTCTTCTGGGCTAGAATGCAGATTTCTTCTTTGGTGAAGAAAGGAGGAGAGAAAGGCTCAGCTGTGCGCTGCAGATGCATGGAGAGTGCACTGTCTTTGTGCCAGAGCAGGTCTAGCTGCTTTCATTTAACACACTCAATGGCCTTGTTGTTCAGGGGTGGCTCTGCAAACTTCCATTCTGGGGATCTCTGCTTTAAAGGCAAATTCTGCTTCAAGATTGTTTGGCAATACAGGCACCTTGAGGCCTCTGTAGCTCAATTTTTGCTTTCTGTTGCAACAAAAACTTAGCTTTTCTCATGCCTTTGTTAATCTAGTGTGTATTTCTGTTCTACTGCTCTCTTCCTTCTCTGCCTGCTTTTTGTTGTTGTTGTTTTTTGTTTTGTTTTGCTTTTGCTGTGTTTGGGCTTTGGGAAGATCTTTCACGTGAGTCTTAGTTGTGTTTTCTTTAACATATGCCACAGGTTCAGATTGTTGTATTAAATCTTTTTCCTACTTCCTGAAAAATTAATACAAAGTTGTCCAAAGGGCCACAAAACTTTAATAACCAAACAAATTAAATTTCCATAACTGTGATTTTTTCAATAACCCAGATTCAGTCTGGTTTATTTATATTGTTGTATCTTGATATTGTAAGACCATCCATCAAGGCTTCCCAAAGCAGGGAAGAAGGAGCAGTTTTGTAATGGTCGATGTGCACCAACAGTGGAATAAGGTGATAAGAGATTTGTTTGCAAAATTTGTTTCTGTGTTCTCATGTTTACAAGCTTTCTTCACTTTGCTTTCAGAATCCTACTTTCATTTTCACACATACAGTGTGCCTTTTTCCTGCCTGATCTGCTTGGTCATCTTGCACATGTTTTTCTTAACTTCTTTTCCCTCCCTGTTTTATGTTTGAGTCTCATGGGTTAGAGACTGGCTTGCTACCACTAAACTTCGTTTTGTTTTTTCTGATTGCATTTGTTCTAGTGATTTCTAAATGTTGATCATACTTCAGGGGAAGCATTTGCCCACTCTAAGTGCATTAAAGTAAAAGCTTGTGAGATAAGCTGTGGCAGAGCTACAGGTTTACAAACTTTTAGAACAATTGTTTCCCATTTTTATATTTCATTATTTGTCTAAGTTGGCAGCTCATGAGAGTCCTATTATCCAGGATGGTCTTGCTATAAATTAGTCTTTAAAGCTTGGTCAAAAACAAAATGGTACATATTTTGTCAGGATTTCAGTAAACTCATATGTGTCGTAATCTGTCATAAATACTGGTGACTGCCCAAGCTGATTCATGTCTCATTTCCCCGAAGAAAAGCATTTTACCTGCTCCTTTATTTTTTGAGAAAATTGGTCAGACTGATAACTCAAGGCTCTTTCAAAGGGAACTTTGTCAACCGTTCTGTTTGAAAATGAATCAGAAATGTTGTTTACTCTCTCAAGCTGATGAAATCATCAGAATGCAACTTTCCATTTTTTACTTTTGATATCGCAGTCAATATATTTCTAAAAGTACTTACTCATTTCTGCTTTTGGAGAGTGAATCAGATGGTAATGCAAGTTACGTTTACTTTTTCTCTTCTGAACATTTTAATCTTTTATATTTTCATAGACTACTGCGTCTTATTCTAATAGTTTTTCAATAGTTTTGTCCTCTGTTGGTTTTCAGCACCCTCACCCCTCTTTCATCTGAGCATAAGTGGGTTCATCAAAGATGACCCCCATGTACATCTTGGTCAGGTTTTCTTGCACCCCAAATGCAATGTCAGCTCTGCTTTTGCAGACATGCAGGAAATAGTTTTACTGCAAGAAGTACAAGGAATTAGGCAGTATTTTTACCCTTACAGGCATGAAAGCTGTGAATATGTATTTCCTGCAGTACAGAACCATGCAGCTAGCAATCCATAGCTAAACCTGAACAGGACGAAAAGGAATTTGTCTTTTCATTACTTTCTGTTTTAACATTAGCACCATGCTGATTTTACTACTGTAAGGAGACAAACAGAAACATATATAAAAGTACAGAGCTACATTTCCATGACAAGGGAATAAAAATTGTATAGGAATAATTCCTATAATTCCTATTGTATAGGAAAAATTCCTATACATCTCCTGAAAACTGAGGGTGGCAGAGGGGAGAGAGGTGCGAGTTATTGACCATAGGATTTCAGCTGCTGTGTGTTGTGCTGCTTATTCGGCTACAGTGGAGGACTGCTCAAACAGGAGTAATGTTTCCATCTGACCCCAGTAGGAAGACAAAAACAAATTAGAAAATGGAAGTGTAGATGTCGTGATTTAGGTGGGGAGTTTTTGTGATATAGATGAATTTGGGGCATAATTTCATTAAAAAAAAAAAAAAAAACAGCAAACAAAAACTGACGACAAAAAAAGACTGACCTCACAATGTTGATGAAGAATTGCTTCGATCTGGGTAAGTTCAGTGTGTGTTGTAAAGAGCATGTTGTGATTGTAGGCTTTTCTCTCCTAGTTAGAATTCTGTTATGTTTTTCCTAAGTAGGTTCTCCCCCTTTTTTTCAAGATGCTTGTATGAATTTTAATTTAAATTTGGCTACGTAAGTCATTTATGAGACACTGAGACATTTTATTGTTAATATAGCTGAAGGTCAGCTTCCCTCAGAATTGCTTTGCCAACTGTTTTTATGTCCTATAAGATATATTAGCATCTACTGTAAATCCTGCCTGTCATTGTTTTTATTAAGATTGCAGCAATGCCTACAGAGTACAGTTCAGTAGACAACAGAGCCTGGACCCCTTCTGACTGAACTTCAGTCAGGTTCAGTTAGCTTGTAGACTGTGTGAAGTTCAGGTAGGAACAGCTGATCTGCCTTATATGAATACAAGCAGGAAAGGCTTGTGCTTGTGAAGTTTGTGTACTAAAAGCCCATCTTCAATTGTTGCCCTCTATTAATTTTGCTTTTGTAACACATTTTCCCTGGCTAGGCACTTCATCTTAACTATTATCATCAGGCTTTTAGCTGCAGTAAAAACTTTGGAAAAATCATTCTAATTCTTTTTGCAGCATTTATATTGGCTCTGCTCCGTGTGGCAGACAGCAATATTTGTTTTCTGTGGCTCTCAGCTGCTCTTCATTCTACCCTTTGCTTTTTGTAAGCAAAGAAAGCTTTGTTGATGCTGCTGATGACATACTGCACTGTCTAGTCCCTCCTGTGTTTTGAAGTGTATGGCTTCAGGCTCTCACCCCCTTTTCTGCCCTGCAACGTCAGTAGAATTTAGATACGAAAAAAGATTTTGTAAAGCCTTCCCCAGGTGGCTACTCCTGTATGTTTCAATGGTTCACTATTGTGATATCAGTTCTGAAGGCTTGGCAGAGGTATGGCATTTGGTTTGCCTCTTTGGAGGAAAGATGTTGCTATGCAGAACAGCTGTGAGTGGAGCACTTGGGATAGGATAGCTTGTCAGAGGCCTTGCAGGCCCCATGTCCCCAGTAAGGTTTCATGGCAGAAGTGCGTTCAGAGCAGGAGAGGCTTATCACACGGGTGACCTTTTTTGAGAAGTTATGGTGTGACATGCTGATGAGAGCACATACAGGCAGGTCTTTCAATGTACTTGCAAAAGTCTTGCTGCAGGTTTTCACAGATGCGTGACAGTTTGGCTTTTTGACACAAAATTTGTAGGCTTGTTTTTCATTTCTTTTCTTTTGTAAGGCTTCTATGACCTGGCAGTGAGAGTGAAAGACCACATCTCTGACTTCTCCAGTCTCTGCTATTGCTTTGGGTTCTCACTGTTTACATCCTTCCGTCTGCAGCCCAAGGTAGCGTGAGTGATAGACTGCAAACTGCATCTGTGTACAAGGAACACTGCCAAAATTAATCTTTCCTATCAGGATGAAAAAGTCTCATACTTTTAAATACTTTTTTTTTTATGAAACAAAGCACTAATGAGATTGGATTACTCAAAACATTTAATTTAGATTCTTCTGTTTTCTGAGAACTTTCTGAGCTTTAGAACACTTGAGAATTTTGAGACATCAGAACAATAAATGCTGTTCCCAGAAATCCCACAGTGTTATATTGGACTGCCTCTTTTCCCTTCATCCAAATTAAGAAATCCAGAAAAATGAAGTTGGGTTTTATGAATTGGTCATGTCAACAAGCTGATTCTTTGTGGAAAAGTGAAGAATTTCCAACTCAGTCTTTACTCCCTCTCTCCAAAACCTTTGAGATCTGCTGATTAGAAGTTCTGACAGAGGTAATGATACATTTATTTGTCACTGAGACAAAGTAATGCGTAGGAATTTATCTAAGAAATATTGAGGTATTGTTGTAACACTGGATAGCTCAAGTGAGTAAGTAATGTGTGGGTAACTGGCAGAAAGTGATGCAAGTAGTCTAAATCTCATTCTCATTTCAAAGTCTGTCAGTAGAAATGTTTTAAGACGTAGAATTTATGGACAGTGGGAAATCCAAATATTTAAACTACAGAGTATATTAAAATCCTAAAGAGGATGAAAGGGCAAAACAATAACAAAATGTTTCTGGAACTGTGTAACCAAAAAGGAATGATGCAACTATTTTAAGGGTTTTAAGTATTGAAGTGATTCAGCATATGAATGTAATTTTCCATATTGAAAATAGCTTTTCCAAAGTGAGCAAGAGAATATAAGGTATAAACTTGTCTGATCGAACCACTCTAAATGAGTGATTTTGAAATAAATAATACTTTTGGAAAGAAACTATTTTTCTGATTAAGAATTTTATGTTTTGTCCAGTTTCTTTCTTTATTTTAATACCTTCAGTATCAGCACTTTCTTCTGATAACATCTGGATCACTATATGATACACTTCTGTGTAAAACTTGTGAATGTATTTAAAGACAAACAATAAAAAAAAAGAGATGACAAACTCTTTGCACAAAATAGTGGAGAAGTAAGCTGTTGTCAGAGTTGGCTTCTTTGAAGTCACATTTGTTATGTCCCTCTGGAGGGGTAAGCATGAGGCTTACATTTATTATTTTCTTTTAATAGTGATGTGTGTACATCTATATTGTACTCACATTTCTATAGTGCATGAAGATGCTAGTTATACAGCAGATGGCAATGTGTTTTGTGTGATACACACACAAAAAAGCAAAAAGATAATCTGTAAACTCTACAAGATAATGGTAAAGGTGGCAAAAGGATAGTCAGAAAAGTGCATCAACTCTGCGTAAGAAATATGATGATCTAGTGGTTACAGATAAAACAATGTCTAGATTCACATTCTTGAGTGATTCTGAAAAACATGAGGAGGAGAAACTGTGCAAAAAAAAACAAAAAGCAGAGTAAGTTTAGATTTTAGAATTAGTAGGAGTAAATTTACACAAATAGTATCTGGAAAGATACCCGAGTCTCAATATGTTCACTCATATGGATGCTGCTAAGTTATGAGGTTGTACGTAAGTCAGGAGGAAGACAAGTAATTTTGATTCGTTAAGTTTTTAATAGACTCATAAAAATACAAATATTCCCACAGCGTTAAACATTTCATTCATGTTCAGAGAGCTTAAAGAGGAATAGAATAGTAGCACTATTGTTTTAGCAGTGTTAAATTACATACCATGCCAGCAGTATACCTTATACCAGTATTTCTAACTTCACTTTAATTAATCTCTTTCACATTTGCAGTTCTTGTGATCTTTTAGATAAGAACAATGTATTTTTATCAAGGTCAATGTTGAATCATGTTTAGATACATTTCAATTTGTTCATCTCCTATTTTTATATCTCATTCTTTCTTAGGGAAGAAATAAAGAATAGCAACATGGAACATATATTGCTCACCTGACATATAGTTCTTTACCTTCTGGATGTAGCACAATATTTTTCTGATAGGTTTTCTTGTTTATGTATTTTTTACATGAGATATAAAACATATCAAACTAAAATTTTACTTTGTGACAATGATGCTTGGCATTTCAGTGAATTAATATTAGTTAAATTTTTCTGATATATTGTAATCTTTTATTTGAAATGTGAGTAATCATTTCCTTTTTATGCATGCAAACTAAATGGATTTGGGAGTTTGTTAAGATTTTTAAAAGGGAATAAAATTAAGGAGGGGGAGAATCCTCAGAATTCTTCACTTTTTGAATCCTTTTAACATTTAAGAGCACTGTGTGTTGAATACTGTGGCTGACTGCAAATGCATTTATTCCTTAACAGGTTCTCAATATTACGATTAATGGCCTTTTCACAAAATTACTATTCCTTTCGTTTTTTTTCTTAAATGTTTAACAACAACAAAAATAATAATAAATAAATAAATAAAACAGATCAAGACAAACATTATTGTGCAAAACAAATGCATTCAAAGCAGTTCATTTTGTTTGCTATAACACTAAAGGAGATAGCTTCCTGGCTAAGAATAAATATGGCAAGTGGGATCCAGCTTTAAAAAGATGGTACCTTGAATAGGAAACATTCCTTCTGCATACAGAAAATACAGCTGGATGCTGTAGACTTATTTCTTATTTAATGTCACTAAAGATAGTATTAAAGGGAATCACTAAAATTTGAAATTTTTGGTCCATTTTGGCAAGTGCTATTCTATATGCTATTCTATGTGCTAGGTCACTTCCTAAATAGGACTTCTTCCTGCATATTTAGAGAATGTATAATATAAAAGAGAATTAGATTTTAAAAAGTGGGAAGAGAAATAGGGTGGGCTGTTTTAATACATCCTTCATTAGAAAGGTAATGGAATTTTTTTGAACCTCCCAAAATGTTTTGTTTGTTTGTTTGTTTGCCAATGAGAGAAAATCTTGGTTTACTTCAATCCAGTTTTTCCCTCGTTTTGCTATTAAATAGAACAATAATTACATGGCTCTGGGGTGTGTTGCAATAATAATCAGGCAAGAGTAATCCTGTTGGAAAAACAGTGCTTTATGTTCTCATTTGAGGAATTCTTGAAGAAATTACCTAAAAGCCTCAAAGGTTTTCTAGTCTAGAATTACGTATGTGGTCCATTTTAAATAGTAGTCTCTGAAAGCTTAAGTCCAATCTGCATAGCACATTTTCAGGCATTTCTTATGGTATTGAAGTTCTGATAAAACTTGCATTTCCTTCATTGTGACTGGAGTTTGTTATTTCAGCAAATTTTAGATAACTGCATCTTATGTACACTTGTATTCATTGACAGGTGGATTTAGTATCAGATAAATAACAATATAGAATCACAGAGATTGGAAAAGACCCCTAAGACCTACCCCCACTACAGCCCACAAAACCATGTCTGTAGGTACTGCATCTACCCTTTCCTTAAACACCTCCAGGGATAGTGACTCCACCACTTCACTGAGCAGCCCATTCCCATGCCTCACCCATGCATTCCCTCTTGTCCTAATTACCTTGGAGGAGAAGCCGACCCCCACCTCACTATAACCGCCTTTCAGGCAGTTGTACAGAGAAATAAGGATTCCCCTGATCCTCTTCTTCTTGAGACTGAATAATCCCATTTCCTTCAGCCACCCCTTGTAAGACTTGTGCTCCAGACCCCTCACAGCTGCCCGTCTCTGGACACACTCCAGGGCCTCAATGTCTTTCTTGTAGTGAGGAGCCCAAAACTGAATACAGTACTCATGGTACACAAACTGAATACAGCCTCACGAGAGCCAAGGGATGATCACCTCCCTTGTCTGCCTGTCTCTGTTATTTCTGTTACAAGACAGGAGGCTGCTGGCCTTCTTGGCCGCCTGGACACACTGCTTGCTCGTGTTCAGCCAAGTGTCAACCAATATCCCCAGATCCCTAACGTAAATAATTTCCCAGATGTTTGACTGTGAAAGCTGGCTCAGCATTCAGTTGAAAACCAAATCTTCCCAGTCAGCAGTCCAAATATTTTTTCTGCTGACAAATATGACCCGGATACTGTGTGGTAAAGTATTCTGTAATTTATTTGGCATTTAGCATGTATCAGGATTTAAACCTGGTACACACTGCTGCAAAGCTGCTAGCACCAGCAGACAAGCCCCATGAGGAATAGTTGATACAGCTTTCCTGTGTTGTTCCAGACCCACTTAACAGAGCTCTAAAGAGAAAAAACAAAACAACCTAGAGAACATTCACATCAGATGCTGCTTCTACCCTAGATGCTATGCTGCTGCTCCAATGGAGCCAAATTGGTTACATTTCCAAAAAGCAGACAATGCATTCTTTTTTAAAAAAATGCTGTGCAGGATGCTTCTCTGTACAGTGTATTGTACAATTTTACTGCAGATTCACACCATATTTCCAAGTATTATAACATTCCATGTAGGACTTACTGTTTATTAGGTGTTCAGAATATGAAAACTAATTAAGTACAGGATCCCAAAAGGCAATTAGTTTTATAATTGGCATGTTGCATTTCAGTGTTTCCATTTGGATGAATTGCAAGAGCTTAATCTCAGTCCAGGAGCTAAATAAAAATGGTGCATGTTTGTCAGATGCAGCAATTCAGTACAGGCTGTAAATGTCTCTGATCCACATTTCTATGGTCTCTTCTTGCTTATTATCTCTTGAACAACTTCCTGCTGTCTATATCTGCAGTTAGATCTGCTGAGCCATAGTTGCCCTGTCTAATTACCAGGACTTAACCCGTTCTTTAGTTAAGGACTGTGATGGGGATTTCTGCTGGGTATGTGTTAGGTGCCAACTTCTGCTACATTGCAGTGAGACTTGTTGTGGCTTCCCTGAAAGTCCAGCTTTGGATGCTGCAGAGACCAGAGGAAGAGGGAAAAAAACAGCACCAGCAGAAGCAGTAGTGGCACAAGTTGTTGGTTATCATTACCTATGAGAGTGGGATTGAATGAAAGTAGACAGCATTTTAGCATGCTCTATTGCACTCTAAGTTGCTTCTCAAGTTTGTATGGTTTGACAAGCACCAGTTCTACAAGTAGTAATTTTGGAAGTGTGGAAGGGAGAGGGCAGGGATTTTATATCAAATTGCAATATAGCTTATTCAGTGATCTGCTTAGGTCAATTTTTGCTGTCTAAAAAGAACATCCAGGTCATGTCCTTTGGCTTCATCTAAGTGCTAAAGTAGTGATCTGTAACCAGTTGCTTCCTAAATAGGAAATACCGTATTATTTCATACTTACACCAAATCCTACAAATTTCTGTTCTGGGATAACCTTGTTTTCTCTGAGATTGGTAGCTTCATCTCTGGCTTCAGCAACTCACTGATAAAACTCAATCTTCATCTGATTGAGCCTGCACTCCCTGAAGTCCTATCACCCTCTGCTGGGCTGCCAGCAGTGGGTTGAGCTTCAGTATTGGCTACTGCAGTACTGTATGCCACCACTAGACTACTGCGTCAATTTTACTAAAGCTTTTTATTGTATTAAAAAACTTAAACACGGAGAACTGAGCTGCCATTTATGGACGAGCCTTTTAGAGCTTATTGAATTTAAGTAATAAAGGATTCATAGCTTAATAAATTTCCAGTTGCCTTACATTTTATGATGTGACATAAAGACAAGCTTGGAAAATGTACTGAACTTCTCGAATCAATTGGGATTAAATATAACAGAGTGATTCATTGATCCTGAATGCCAGTTTCCTACCACCTGATAAACTTTAATTTGCTTTTCTGTTGTTTTGTGTGCAAATGATCAATATTTAGACTATCAGAGCAACTGTACTGTTTCAAGGGTACATATTTTCTTAAGGGATTCAAACACTTTTGTGTAATTTTTGTCATATTGGTCATAAGCTTTAATCATTTCATTTGCTGTGTGTTTGATGCCTAAAATAAGTGGTTTAAGTATGTTTAATGATTTTTAAAGATACTTGAAGAGCTGGTAAACCCCTCTGGGATGCTGCTTCAGAAAAGAAGAAATAAACTAGGGAAGAGGGGCTCAAAATATCAATCCCTTGTTCCCAGCAAGCCAATATCAAAGAATCTTTTGTATTCTACCGTCATCCAAAATCTGTGAAGAAAACCCTCTAGCTCCAATGTGTGGTGTTAGAAGGCAGCATTCCTTTATTCCTCATGATACGGGGCAACTAGATAAATCAAGCACCTACTCTCAGAGTTCAGGTTCTACATTTAAGCAGTTAAGACATACATATGCAGTACATTGGCATACATGTTCATTATTTTCCAATAACTCATTAGTATACGGTAGTGTCTCTCCGGACATGTGCAGTTGCATGTAAGGTGGTTGTACAACCGCTTACTTTCTCCCCATTTTTCCCATCATCAGCTTCATCACCGAGGCTTTTGGCTGACCTCCAGCTGTTTTTCTCTCATTTGGCAAACTTCCTTTGCTTGTTAGGCCATAATGAGCAATTTCCAAAACAATATATATGAAACCCAAGGAGAAAGTCTTTGCACCTGGTGGATGCAAAGATAGAAGTAGCCTATTGTGACCCCGGTGTTTCTTGCGAAGCAAAATCTTGGAGGAAAAACAACAGTGTTCACAAACCAAGCAAAGTTGAAATGAGAAGTTTTAGAACTAGCACTCATTTATTCCTTTTGCTAAACTAGTATATTGGTCCTTAAACTCATATACTGATCCCTATTGTTAAACGAACCAGCCTAAGGGGACATTTACAGAAAGTCATGCTGGGATTTGAGAGAAGCCACAGAGCATTTGTTTTTATGGCTCTTGCAGGGTTTTCCATCGATTTCAGCTATCATCCACAACTGAAGGTGCAGATCTGAGCACACAGCAAGTGGCTGCTTATTTTTGTGATGGCTGAACTGTCAGTATACCATAGAACAACAACTTTCTGATGTTGTTTTTACACACGCTGTTGCTTCAAACATTTGCAGTGCTGCTATTTGTGGGGGGATCAACATCCTCTTAAAAGTAAAATGTGAAAATAGAGATTAAGAAATAGATACCTTTGCATTATCAAGGAGTCCCTGGAGACGAAAAGAAACCCTGAAGCTAAACACTAGTATTGTTCTGTTATCATAAATATCCATTTCTTGTATGAAGTATTTTTCAACTCATTTGTATTTCGATTAAGAGCAGCTGTCAGTTTTGTCTGCTTGGATGCTACAGCTTTCTATCAACTTCATTTTTAAAGATAACAGGAAAGCTATCTATTTGACTTGTCAGTTTTTGTTATCATTCTCATTTTTCCAAATGAACTAGTGCATACTTCCCTTCTTCTTTGCCTTTTTAAAATTAATGTACTCACCAAATACGATAATTAATGTTCAGAAGAGTGTTTAAATTAAGAAGTAGGAAAATGGTGGATGGTATAATAAAATAAAAATGTTTAAGTGGAATGGGATTAATTTTGGATAACTTTTTAAAAAACAATTTTACTTTTAAATAATTGAAATTGAAATAGTCTTATAAGACAACACTTCAAGATATTTTGTATCCACTTGTACAACTATCAATAGTAAAATAAAAATTTAAATATAATATAAAACTAAATTTAAATTTAATATGAAGAAACAAAACTCCTTATGACTTCAGTACTCGTTTATTCAGTGTTGTTACTTCAATTACTAATGGATACTAGTGAACACTAGTTTAGTTTCACTAGAAACTAAAGGGTTTTTTCACTTAATAAAAGAAGTTAATCAATATTTAAAGGACAATAAGTGTTGAAAAATCTTATCTGAAATTTTGAGATTATTTTCTTCTACTTAATTTTGTGAACTGTGAGGAAAGCTGTTTAATTTTAGACAATATTTTCACTGTAGTTCCTTAGAAAAGCAGTTTTACAAGTTTAACACTTCTGTGGAAAAATTAGTTCTGAACACAGTCTCAGCTAGATAGTTTATGGATCATTAACATTGTTTTATTGCTAAAAAAAGCCATAGGCACGCTTTTAGGTGGAAAATGTGTCATCTAAAATTTCTCTCAATTTTCCTTTTAACTGTACTCTATTTTGGATTTCTCACATTTTTATGTTTGCCATGATGAAACTTTGAAAAGAAAAGCAAACTTCTGCCATGCATAATTTGGGAACAGGATATTTAACTGGTACTTTCTGTCATTTAACTGCATTTTACTTGCATATTTACTGTCCAGGCTATGCATGTACCGCTTCTAGTGGAATAATCTTATTTCCCCTCTAAAGCTTGTAAAGCACAGGCAGCAGAGAGTTCAGTGAGACAAGATTTGGATATTACTGTATGGTGTACTTAGGATCAACTGTTGCCTGTCTGCAGTGGAAGTGCTTTCCCTGGTGCAAAGGGCAAGGATGGCACTAAGTGATTTGAGTATGATTCTCCACTCTGGTGTAATTTAACTGGAAGCAGATATGAATTGATATGATCGTTACACAGTTGATGAAGAGGAGTATTTTTATTCTTGCTTATCACAAAACATCAGCTACAAATGTGTATTTTTTTTTTTAATGTTAACCAAAAAAAAAAGATAAGCACTGCCTCTGGTCTAGTCCTTGCGATAAGATAATGGAAGCGTAGGCAACATCAGTATCAGTAAATTAAAGATGCTTAGGGATGTGCATTGCAATAGCTTTCAGCTGTTTTGGAGTCATCTGGCTTCCAGGAGAGGGTCACTGTGTGCACACTGCCTATTAAAAATGGCCTGTGGAGTGGTTTGATTCTCACCCTGGAAATTGTGCCTGATAGTGATCGAAGGGAGTGCAGATGTGCCAAATCATGAGATGGGCTGCTACATAAATTTCTTACTACTGTATAATTGTATATTTAATACCACATAATAGAAATTATTAATTGAAATTAATAGTTGGTTGTGTTCTAGTGCCTGACTTTTTTGTTGGGCAGTTTCACTTGCCAGTTTGTTAGCTTACTTGGCCATTAAAATGATGTGCATTTCAAACTTTCCAGAAGAAGCTGTGTGTGGTTTTTGGTTTTGTTTTTTATAGAAAGAGTTCCAACTGAAAGGCACCAAGGAAAGAGGCAATGCATGACTTACAACAAGCAGTAGGGAACAGAGCTTGTTTAGTCCAGGAGAGGGGTCAGGGGGACTCAAATGCAGACTTTTTTTTCTGGCTACGGGAGATTGCATAGAAGGAAAGAGACAATGGCCACAACCAATAATGAGAGAAATTCTAAGTGGACAATAACTGTTCACCATCAAATCCTAGAGCAGGTGCCCAGGAAGGCAACTAGCTCCCCATCCCCAGGAGTGAGCAGGATGAGACCCCATTCTCTCTTATGACCGGCTTTGCTGGGTGGCCTCCAGATGTTGCTTCTAATTTTTTCTTCTGTTGTTATGCAAACCACTGCTGCATCACCTTATCTGGCATGGTAAACTTTCTAAGGACAGTGCGGAAGCTATTATTCAGTATGCTACTGCTGGGTTGTTAAGAGAGTTGTTAGCTGTTCATATTCAAAAGCAGCACTCTGTGTGGTATATAACCTATCTGAAACTCACTGAACTCATTCTTAGTAAAATCTTTTAAGCAAGCAAGTTAGAAGCAGCCATACAGTTTGAATAAGCAATTAAAATCAGATAGCACTATATATATATATATATATATATATATACTCTGTGATGGAGTGAGGACTTCCACATGCACGCAGATCTGGATACTAGTACTTTAAAGTGAAATATAAGTGAGTAATACAGTGTGTAAGTTTTTAGTTTTGGGATACTAATTTTGGATTTTGAGTAACGGGATGATGCAACTAGAACCTTAGAATTAGGGAAAGATCATGTTCTTATCTTTGACTATGGTACTTTATCAGCTGTTGTTTCTGCTTGTGGCAATTGTTATTTTAGCTGAAAGTAAACATAAGGCAAATGTGATTGTTCTTTTTTTATTTCATGAAATTTATAAAGTGCATCTTGAAATACCTTCCAAAGAACATACATTTCTAAAAAGCACAAATTTGTGTTCGTGATGTACAGACACACAGAGCAGGCATTTGCAGCAGATCTTTGTATTAAAGACATCTATCTCAAGTTTGTTCCCATCCCAGCTTACTTTCAATACTTACTTCTATTGTGGTTTTCATAAAATGTTTTTAATACTTGCAGGATTTTTTCTTGATATTACTCATTCTACACAGATAATAGCTGTTGACTTTTCATTATAAAAAAGTCTCGAAGTAAGTTGTAAATATCTAAAAAGAAATGATTCTAAATTTATTTCCAAAGGGCCTCCTTATACAGTGGATTTGTCTATATTGATAAATAAGAAATGCAAATGATAGGGTTGTTTTGTGTTTTGTGTTTTGTTTTGTTTTTTACAATTTTACAATTTGACTGTCATCACTAAAGACATATTTTTTTCCTACAAATACCATTTCCATACAAGGAGAAGTTGTTCCAGAGTCAGTTACTTTGCCATCAACAACATCACATGTTCATCACTGGGAAGCAGGAATCCCAGTTGTGGCTTATCTTTTAGGGTTGTTGCTGTTTTTAATAAAGGGGTGGCACAGACTTTTTATCATGCTTCAGGGCTGTGGCTTCTGCTTTGCATTACCTACATTACGTGTACCTCGCAAGTGCTGTTTTTGTTTTGCCATTGGTAAACTTCACCTGAATGAACTAGAAATAAACATGTAGTTGACATCTTACAGTATATTTCTACTAAAAATGAATAATGTGCACTCTGTACTGGATCAAATATTTCTAATATGAGGAACTGCTAGAGGGAATAGAAGTCAAAAATTCATATTTGAATTAGCAGTTTTTGAAGTATAAGGCATGGTTGTGAGTTGTATCTCTAAGAAAGATGAAAAGTAATACCCTTCATGCTCTTTTCCCCTTGGCCCTCCAGAAAATTTAGTGTCTTCTTGATGACTATGTATAGGTACTAAATCTCAAAATTGAGCACAAGGTGACCAAAATTTTTTAAGAGAATGACAAAATTAATAGAAGAAAAATTTTTATCTGAGGTCATGATGCCTAAAGCTGTGATTGAAGATAGCACTGTGGGACAGGTGTTTCTTGATGAACACTTAAGTAACCATTACTCCTACATAAGGAAAAGTGTGGGTTTTCTTTCTGTATGTTTTTTTTTCTCCCTTCACTATATGGGTAGAAATAGGCCCAGAATTTTTTCTATCTGCTGAGCACATATGCCTATCTCAAGTCTGCTTTGAATATGGGTTTTCTTTTGTTATAGGTCAAAGAGAAACTGCTGAGTACTGAGAAGTACAATTCTGTCTCATTTTATCAAAGAAACAAGGGTTCATTTTGCAGTGGAAACTGAAACCTCTTGACTTGAGGGAATTTCTTAAAAGTTTAGAGTTGAACTTCATAGCTCTTTTGAGAATTTACCTCAGGCTTTCCTGGGCATCTTTCTATGAGTATGACTATTATGTACTACTATTTTACACTAATAAGCACTGATGTTACTGTACTTAAAAAATCATATGCTAATGGATACAAATGCATGTTTCTGAAAGGTGTCATGTCCTCAGAACTAAGCGTCTTTTAAATCACATCTAGTACACGTTGCTGTTAGCTTCTGTCACAACAATTCCACCACTGTACTGCAAATTCTCTTCTTTTCCAACAGAAAAACATGGTCCCTTTTCTCTACAGGGGTCAGAAGACTACATATGAGCTAGGCAAAAGAAGCAGATTATTTGGGCTGTAGGTGTGTAGAATCTCATTACAAAACTGTATTGTACTATGTGCCAGGATAGGAGAGAAAAGTTTGATAATATCAAATTTTAATAACAAAATTAAAATTACAGAATCTTAATATAAATATTTTATTTGTGTTGCTGAACGAAGACAGTCATTAATGTCAGGATATGAATACAGATGAAACACCCAATTCTGTGAAAACTTATTAATCAGTAAGACACATTCCAAATTAATTGAATTGTTAGATCGTGGGATATTAACTGTTCTTCAAAGCAGCCTTATCCTTGCAGATGTGAGAAGCTGAAAGATTCTTCGCCAAGGGTAATAAAACAAGATCAACAGTTTGAATTGGAAATAAATTAACATAATCTGTTTATAACTATCTATAGGATTTTTTACTAGTAAAAAAGCAGAATTGAATCATTTCTCTATTAAAAAAAAAAAGAAGCAGATTTGTAAAAGTGAAATTCAAACTGAGATGGTGTCAGAATTGGGATTGTAAGGACTTTGTTTTTAGGGAAGGCATGCATGCTATAATAGGAAATTTGTGTAGAGAAAAGATTAGGTGCAGAAACATGTAAACCTCTATCGATTCTCTGATTTGTTATTGTTGCTTATTCTTGTAGTATATGTCTTTTAAGAGAAAATTAAACTATTAAATCATAGAATACCATGAATTGGAAGGTGTAGTGGAAATGCTGAGTCGTGGCTTGAAGCAGTGACTGAGCACCTGGTGGGAAGGCAGGGCCAACCCAGGGGAGCTCAGATGCATGCAGTGCACCTGAGTGACTGGAAGGGGTGCATCCACCCCTTTCCAGATGTTATTTCAGTGTTGGCAGTGGAGTTGGGGGCATCCGTTCTGGAGATCCCTGTCTACCTGGGGGCTTTTTAGGTGTTTTGAAGATAGGAAGCTTGTTTCCCTTATTTCTGCACACACTGCTATTGTGTCTGAGTGAATACTCACTATAGCCTGAGATCTTGCTGCTCTGCTGTCCTTTGTGCTTTCCATCATTTTACAGGAGGGATCCACAAGGATTATGGAGTCCAGCTCCTAGAGGTACTTGGTAACCTGTAATTCCTGGACTTTCTAAGATTACTTTGAAAAGCTCAACTAAACATATGTGTTTTTTGTTTGTTTGTTTGTTTGTTTTCTTGTGTGCTTTCTTATTACTATTGTACTTGTCATTATCTGACTTGCTGCTTCTGTCTGTAGATTTGTGGTCAAAATCATGCATCTGTATGCTTGATGATCTGAATCATTATTTTGTTTGTAGTAAACAGAGAACTAGATCATAAAGGGGTTAAATGCATTGCCCATATTTATGTTGTTCTAAAGAAAATCAGTAGAATAGGCAATATTCCTAGCTGGCAGTTGAGCTGTATAATCCTAAGCAACTCTTCTGCCTTTCAGCAGGTTGCCACATTACCAAAGTGGAGAATGAGAGGATCTAACACAGTCTATCTTTCAGTACGATTTTCCTTTATTTCTGTTACTTGAAACCCTCATCACCAGTGTTCTCTCACTTCCACATAATTTCAGCAAATATGTAGTGGTGGTTTTTTTTTTAATAATGAAAAAGTTTATAGTGTAAAAATGCCATGAGACCTCGTGTTTGTCTGTCTCTTGTATTTCAAATGCTTTCTGCAACTGCTCATTATAGTGTTTACATCATAGTAATAGCAAAGTGTTGTTAGATTGAGGTATGAAAATCCAGGTGAATTCTTTAGTATTCAGTACCCATAAAAGGTTTCTCATTTAATCTAGTAAGGGAGGATACAGATATGCACATAAGTGAATAGCCCCACAAGTAAGTTCTAGACAAATAGAAAATACCATTTCCTAATAGTGAAATTTATTCAATTGGTCTATTCAAAAATTTTCAATTTGTGGAGGCTCTTTTTTTACTTATATTTTCAAGTGGAAGACATAACTTATTTTGCAAACATTCTTATAATGTTCTCGGTTATCATCAGAGTACTAATCCCTCCATTTACTTTCATTATTTTGAATACCAATTGCAGGTCTCTTTTAAGATGTCAAAATTTCAGTTACCAGAGGCCTGACGTATTAGTTGTCTGGTATTCCGGAATACAAGTTAGGTATGCTGTATTTTGGTGGCCTGCTTCAAATTTACATTTTTATTTAAGTAATGCTAATTTCTAAAAATAATAATAATAATCTTGTAATAAAGTCTGATTCTGCTTGCAAAAGGTAAGGGTTGACTGGTATGCAATCATAGGTTCTACAAGACAGAGTTGCAGTCTTCCCAGAGCTAACCTTCCTCTTAACCTTCACAGATGGAGCTCAGTGAGTTAAAAAAACAAAAGTTTATTAGCCATGCCCAGTAGGATAAAGGTTGTTTTTCTTTCTCTGCAATATTAATGATTTTTCAGCTGACTGCCTTTTAATTAAAACCACCAGCTTGCCTCTTGGCTCACCACACTGGGATGCTGGTGCGGGTACTGTTACCCGTATGCATACTGAGCCAGCATGGCCAGACAGAGAGGATTGCTCCTTTCTGTAAGGAAGCACTTCAATCTCTTCATTTTATTTTATTTTATTTTTTACTTTATTTTTGCTAATATCAGCTACTGCAGGAAGGCTGTCAATAGCATAAATTTCTGAGCTTTTAATAGAGGTAGAAAATGTTTAAAGAAGGAATACTTGTTCAAGCACTGTCACAATTTGTGCAAGTTGAAAAATTTGCCTTATATGCTTTTATGCTGCCTCTGCACAGAAACATTGTGTATGAGAATGTGCAAAGGAACATTGGGTGGGAAAACAAAAAAAAAACACATTTTTCTTAAAAAGTCTGGTCTGTTCTTTCAAAGTTTGCTTGAGAACTCTCTGAATTGCAACATCCATTTTTGTTGCTTTTTGCATTTTATGGAAATAATCCATTAAAAGTATATGATCCATTAAAGCCAGTTATAATGTGACTTTAAATGGCTTAAGGAAAATAAGTATTTAGCATGGTCCTACAGTGTTGTTTATCTTTGCTTGGCAAAGTCAATATAAGCCAACTCAAAAAGTTGCAAGGCTCAACTATGAGTGTAACCATTTCTTCCATCCAGCCAAATGAAGACTCTTGTATTCCATTGTCTTTCACATTTGTTGCTGTTTTTCTAATGTGTGGATGGTAATTCTGGTTTGAAAGGGGGCTCCTGAAGACCCCAGCTCAGTAGGACTGGGAGACGGCTGGAGCACTGGGCAGACATAATAGTACCCTACTTCTAAATCACTCTGTGTTCAGTATTTGCCACTGCTAGCAATAAGCAACTAGTCTTTGTGTTCAAATAAAATCATCCTTGCCTGTCTCTTAACAGAATGGTTATTTTACTGTCATGTACTTGCTCTGTAGCATTTGTGCAGATTAGCTCTCTCCCTCTGTAATACTAGTAATAATATTATTTGGAAGTTGAGGCTGTGCTTTGAAGGTTTTTCTTTATTTTTACTTTATTCCTTACAAACCATTTATAATAGAAAAACTGTTATCAGAAATACATGCATATATTCATAAACACCATTAGTGTAATTTGACACTTCCTCTCATTAAATTTCACTGAAGTTGGTAAACAAAATAGTATGCAGCTGGTGTTGAGTATTGTTCAGAACTTAAATATCTACAAAAGACTCAATTCGTATGGAGGCAAAATTTTAAGACTATAGCTTAAGTAATGTTTCTAAATCTGAGAAATGCAGTAATATTACTGAGAAGACTTGCTCTGGAGCATTTACAAGAAATGCTAGTGTATGTTGCATAATGCAGTATTAATTTGGTTTTGCTTATTGTATCATCATTTTTAGAAAATTTTGAAGAAAATATTAGCTCTTTATATATTTGCATGATCTCAATTCTAGTGTTGCACATCACATTAAAAATCAGCTGTAAAAACTTATTTGATAGAAACAAAATAGGAGGTAAAAAAAAAAAACCAGCACCAAAATTAAATGGCATGAGCTGGCTGATAAAAAAGTTAAAATTGAGTAACTACCTAGAGTTATCTCTTCCTCCTGTGATTTCTCTAACAGACTTTGTTTTAAAGTATGGGGAAAGCCTGTATTATCAAAGATTACTGAAATGCTTTTGTGGTTTGTTTCTTTTGTTGAAATGGCTATTATGTTTAATCTAAAGTAAAAAAAAAAAACAAAACTGACTTAAAAACTAAAATACCTGATTTATGGGGCTTAGCATTTATTAGATATTGCATACAGTGCTATTGATTGACATTTTATAGCAGTGTTGGTACTCTTGTAGAGCTTTTCAGCAGAACATTTTAACAGGCCAATATTCTGTGAGATAATGTAAGTTAGCAAGTTGCAGGGGGAAAAGAAAGAACCGATATAACATATTCATTTGTCTTTCCAACAAAACTTTATTTGGAAGCAGTATTAAAAATAGCTTAGCTTTAAGTAGCTACACCATTCAGGCTATTTTCTAAACATTACACTAGGCTGGTGGGGATTATCATTCCTCCCTAAGATCCAGAAGATGCAAGCTGACTATTGGCAGGAAGCAGCTAGAGAGGTGAGAGCTCATGCTCTGAAGGGCTTGTGAAGCTGGATTTCTTTCAGATCTGCACATTCTTGTCAATGATCAACTTAGTGGTGCTGGTGATATTCGCCCCCGTCCATAGAGTCTGTGGCAGCTTTTATGGGAGGCTTTGAGTTGCATTCAGCAACCTCTGGAGCAAGGGCAAATCACCTTGTTTCTGGGCATACTGTGCATGTTAATAGATGTTAACAGTGTACCCTGTAAAGTTTCTGTATATAAAAAAGAAAAAAAACACTAGTATTAAAACAGCTGGATTTTCTGGTAGGAGCTGACGGATAGAACACTAGACAAAAAAAAAAAAATTTAAGTAAAATAAATCACTGAGTCTGGTTGTGTGATTTATTGAAAAACTATCATTGTCATTACCTGATGTGTCCATGATCATAAGATTAGGAACTGTATGTATAAATAGTTATCTTCTAGAATGCTGGATTCATGAAATATTCATCAAAAAGATAGGGATGGAGCTCTTAGCAACTGACTGAATGATTTCTTGATACCTTGGCAGCAAAGATAGTGTGCCAAGCTGCTCTGCTGCACTAACACGCCATTCTCAGTTGTACTATTAACAGTTTATTGTGAATCGTATTGCTGAGATAATTAAAAATAAATTTCTGAGAAGTGGACTCAAAGAGAAGTAGCCAGTGTTGTGAAACTGTTTTGTGGAGTAGTCTCCGACACAGTCAAAGTTCCAGCTTCAAACAACTAAACTGCTGTGAACTGCAGCAGCAGGAACAAGTAGTGCTGTAGATTGTGTGTGTGGTAGGGGTAGGAACAAAATCTGCAGCTCTTGGGCACAAGCAATATGTCACTAAACACTAGCTTGAAGCTGGCTCCAAGTAACAGCCTTCACAACTTGAAAGAAATATAAGTAGTAGGAGGTGGAGCTGGTAGTCACCTAGAAGAAAAACACTTAGCAAGTATGGAGTAGTAATGAACCCTCAGTACCTGACCCAGACACTTCTGATCAGTTTTTGGACTTTTTAGTAAGAAGTTGGGTATCTTGCTGTATTTGGACAAGGACTTTTCTATACTTTTAACTCATTATTGTTTTATTTTCAAGTCCGAAAGTGGCTTTGCTGTAAGTCTAGGTAAATAAACCTGTTTTGACTAGGAAGCAAGAAAAGGGCGAGTGCAAGCCAAGAAAGTTATGCACTTAAGATCTCATCTCTCTAGGGCTAGGAAATGTGGTAAAGCTGTATTTATAGACATAGCTGACAGCTATCATAGAATCATAGAATGGCCTAGGTTGAAAAGCACCATAATGTTCATCTAGTTTCAACCCCACTACCATGGGCAAGGTTGCCAATCACTAGACCAGGCTGCCCAGAACCTAAGCATTCTGAAATTCATTTGGGAAAACTGGAGTCAAAATAGGGATTCCTATCAATTATCAGAGGGTCAGAATTATTGATATACTGGTTTTAATCTTAGCTCTAGATTTGACATAGGAATCTGACATTTCCTAGTCCCAGTGTGAGCTTTTTATAGAGTACTGTGGTTTTCTTAATGGTGGAAAACATATGGGTAGACGTTTATAATTCACTCTCTGTAACAAATAGGTTATCCTATTGGACAGAGGCTGCTTAAAGGGACTTTCATCTGAAATTTTACAGTGTTTTTCTTTCTTATCTTAATCCTGGGTCCAGTTGCCTCTTTTGCAAATATAAAGTTTATGGAAGAATAAACATGCAGTGCAAAGAATTATGAAATCTGTAAAGATATTGGCTGTCTACCATATTTCAAAGAAATTATTCTGAATGAGGTCAGATAGAGAAATCCTATTTCATTGGGGAAGGGAATCATTTTTTTTCTATGAATAAACTCTTGAATTTTTAGGCCATTCATATGTATTGTATTTTTGCTAGTTGAGGCTTCAGTATAGAGTCCTTTGTTTCTATTTGCATAACACAAATATTTTTGTAGCTATGCTGAGATGACATTTTCTACAAGATCAAAACAATGAGCAATACAGCAGCTGAATACAAAAATACTGTCAACTTTGTTTCTGTTCTATCCCACATCAAATTCCTGTTTTCTCCATTGCTTCAGTGATTTTTTTCTTATCAGTAGTAATTGTAAAAGGTGAATTTCAGAGTGCTTAGTGTACTTGAAACATTTGAACAATCAGATAATTAGCTTTTCTGAAAAGCGGCAAGATTATTTTTCAGAAACTGATACTTAATAATGGAACTGAAATGGAAGCATAGATAGTTATTAAGTGCCATTTACTTTATTATGCATATTGTATGGATTTCTTGGTAGTGGTAAAGATCACTGAAACTTTTTGTAAGGTTGGATGGAAACAATGATAGTAATGCACTAAAATATTCCAGCTTCCTGCACGCTAATTATTGTCAGAGCTTATTAGAAAACATACATATATGAACATTTACTTTAATGTATTTGCTTCAAGAGATGACTGCAATCTTGAGAAGGAATTGTAGGGAAATACTCTACATATTTCAATTTATGTACAAAACTAGTTTTCATTTTGAACATCCTCCATCTCATCTTTGAGCAAAAGAGCACTGTATTGCAAGTAACAACATTAAATACCCCCACATAGTTTCTAGTTGGCAATCGTCTGAGGTTTATCTGAGCATAGACTGTGAGATAACACAATGACCTCTCTGCAAAAAGTTGGCAAGGCTTATGAAAGAGTTGTGCTGTCTTCTTTGGAGGGTGAGGGTGGAGAGGATGACTTGAATTTAGCACACCATTCTCTAGGCAAGTACTTATATTTCCCAGGCATGTAACTTCATCAGAAGATATTGAGACTATGATTAGCAGATTATATAGTTCAAAATGTATTGCAGACAAATTTTTGAAACTGGACTTCATACACGTCTCATCAATTTGACAAATAAAAGTGAAAATTTTGAGACTGATTCTCATGAAAACTCTCAAGAGCCTTGTACTGTAGATGGGGTACAGAAAAGTGTCATGCAATCTGTGTGGCTATGTATCACAAACAATATGCAGTGAAAAAAATATTCATTTTTAAGATGAGTTAAATCTATTTCAATCAAATACAGTCATTGTCTGTTTACTCCTGTCTACATGGTTGTGATTGACGGAGAGAAGAATGTGCTAAAGTACTGTCAAATTGATCTGGTGTCTGGGATTATATGCTTCTTTTCCATCTTCTATGGATTGTCCCTGTGTTCTTGAAAAAGCTGCATCCCTTGTTCCATTGCATGAAGAGACTTGGTGTTTTCTGCATCTCCTTCCCTTCTTAAAGGCTCCTATTTTTTCTCACCCAAATAACCAAGGTTTGTGGGGAGATATTTTGTTCCCAGGTTTTGTCCCAAATACACAAAGATCAAAGAGGGAGGAAGTTCTAAAGGCAGCTAGGTCATTTCTGTAAGAAGGAAGAATTACTGCTTTTTGATTTATTTTGCATCCTCACTGTGAGGGAACTTCAGAATTCAGCTTTCCAGTTTGATCATTTGTTAGTAAGTCATTTTGTAGGGAACTAGAAGCATTGTATAGTTGTCATTCTGCAATCACAAAAAATAGGCAATAATGCCTGAACATTAGAGCTACTAAAACTAAACAGTGATCATAACCAATTATTTGATGGCAATGTTTATGTATTTAACAGTAGAATAGGTTTTTTGTTTGTTTTTAATTATGAGGCAGACTTTCATTCTGAAGTCCTCTATTTAACCATGCTGTGAAAAGCCCAAGTTGTGAAAACCTCTTGATGACTCCCCCTTCAGATAAATACTTTACTGTATGATAGAGTGGCTCCCATAGTATAGCTTCTCCCAATGTTTCTTAACTAGATCAAGTGGTTGCTAAACTATCTTAAATTCATTATATGAAGACCTGGACTTGTGTGGAAGCTTCAAATAAAAATCTAAATCTTGCTAATGTTCTTCATTAAAAAAAAAAACAAACAAACAAACAAACAAACAAACCAAAAAAGCAAAAAAACAAGAACAAAAAAACCGACATTACCACATGAAGGCTTATACCAAAATCTGTTCCTTGTTTTGGATACTCAGAAAATGTATGCCTATATGAGTCTTATTTTTGCATTGAAATGGTATCCTGCTGGCAGGCAATATGTTAAGCAGGTACACCAGGCTAATATCTCTGCAACTGTGTTCAGCTGTAATGTAATGAATTATAGTTTGCTTAGGAGAATGATGGTGGTGACAACTGAGCTACAACATTCTTGAAGCACAGCATGCTAGGAAGTGTAGTCTTTATTTCAGTGAGTGATTAAAGAATCCTCATGTCTAACTTGACCTCCAGTTGATAGTCCTTGAACATCACAGTTTTTATGAATTGTCATTAGCTTGTTTCTGCTCAGCATGTCTTCAAATCAGCTTATTTACAGTGAAATCCAAATATGGCTCTAGATTTCAGTCAGGTGGAAGAAGTCTCATTCAGTTGCTGTTCTTGCAGCAGCTAGACTGAAAAAAACTGAAAAATGTGAAGATATTGTTAATCGTGATACAGGAAAAACTGGTTTTAAGCTAAGAATTATCAACATTCTTCTAAGAGTCTCCTAAGTTTAAAAGCAAATGAAAATATCAAGTTTAAGTGTCTTTTTAATAATTAGTGTATTTTTAAAATAAAAACTATATGGCTCAGGCTTGATATCCTTCATAGTATGTGGTGTTGCTCTTGTAGAAGAATGCAAGTGCTCAAATTTTCACCAAATTGCCAAGAGTAGCAGTTAATACACTGTGGTTATTGGTTTCTGGGGGAAAAGTTTGCCCTTGCTACATGTTTCTTACTGTCTTTTCTCTTTGACATGTAGTTTTCAGCTTTATACATTTCTTTGTATTTTGTGCTGGATAGATGCATGGTATACAACCACGTGGCCTCTGATCACTGAAGAATCTAGTTGAGGTAGGTTGTGAGGTAGTCACATGATGCTGACTTCTGTTAACACTAACTTCTACTGAATGACTAGAACTTTTAAAAACAAATTCCTAGTTTTATTTTGGTATGCACAGAGGTACCAGTTATCTAGCAGGTCTGCTGCTTGCCAGGAGCCTGCAACAGGGATGTGACAGAGAGGCTGCCAGGCCTTGTACGTCCCATAGACTAAATGCTGCTGCTGTTTCAAGTAGGCATCAGTGACACGACAACCTGAAGAATATCAAGGAGTATAAGGAGCTGGAGCAGTAGTGAAGGACTTGGGACTTGGGAGCACTCTAATAGTATTCTCATCAGTCCTTCCAGTTAAAGGGATGGGGAATGAAAGGGCTGATAGAATTAAGAAAATCAATAAATGGTTAAGGGAGTGCTGACATGAACAGGAATTCAGATACTTATGTCATGGAATTAGTTTTGAGAGACCTGGTCTTCTGGGGCAGATGGAGTTAATCTCTCAGAGAAGAGGAAGACCGTCTTTGACAACAAACTTTCCAATTTAGTCAGGAGGCCTTTAAACTAGAGTTGCCTGGAGAGGGGATCTTCAACCCACCCAGCTTTGAGACTGGTGGTGGTAATGATTGCCCTGGTCCTGGAGTTTGATCACAGACCAGGAAAAGAGCAGCTGAAGAGCACCCAACAAGCTCCATCCATAGATTCTGAGGGAATTGGCAGATGAAGTTGCCAAATCGCTATCCATCATATTTGAAAGGTTGTCATAGTCTGAAGTTCCCACTGATGAGAAAAGGGGAAACCCTCATTTTCAAAAAGGGGGAAAAAAAGATATAGGGAACTACAGGCCAGTCTTCCTCTGCCTGGCAAGATCATGGAGCAGTTCTTTCTGAAGGCTCTACTAAGGCACATAGAAAATAAAGGTGGGGTAATTGGTGGTAACCAACATGGCTTCACCAATGACACATCATACCTGGCAAATTTGGTGACCTTTTATGATGGAGTTGCAGCATAAGTGGATAAAGAAAGAGCAACTGATGTCATCTACCTGGACTTGTGCAAAGCATTTGACACTGACCTGCACGATACCCTGGTTACCAAATTGGAGAAAATTGGGGTTGATGGATGGATCACTTTCTGGATAAGTGGCTGAATGGTCACGTTCTGAGTTGCGGTCCATGGCTCAGTGTCCAAGTGTAGTCTGGTGATGAGTGGCATTCCTCAGGGATCAATGCTGAGATCACTGCTATATAACATCTTTGTAGGTAATATGAACAGTGGGATTGAGTGCACCCTCAGCAAGTTTGCAGATGACATCCAGCTGAGTGGTGCAGTTGACATGCCACAGGGAAGGGATGCTATCCAGAGGGACCTGGACAGGCTTGAGATGTGGGTCTATGCAAACCTCATGAAATTCAACAAGGTCAAGGTTCTGCACCTGGGTCGAGGCAATCCCAAGCACAGGTACAGGCTGGGCAGAGAATGATTTGAGAACAGCCTTGAAGAGAAGGATTTGAGAGTGTCAGTTGATTCAACATGAACTGGCAATGTGTGCTTGCAGCCCAGAAACTGTATCTTGTGTTGCATCAAGAAAGGCATCAAGAAACCCTCCCAGGTGGAGAGAGATCCCATCTGGAGTACTGCATCTAGTTCTGGGGCCCCCAACATAATAAGGACATTCAACTATTGGAGCAGTCCAGAAGAGAGCCACAGAGATGATAAAGGGCTGGAGCACCTCTCCTATGAAGACAGCCTGAGGGAGCTGGGGCTCTTCAACCTGGAGAAGAGAAGCTCTGGGGGGATCTTATAGCAGCCTTCCAGTACCTGGGAGGGGTCTACAGGAAAGCTGGGGAGGGCCTTTTTATAAGGGCATGTAGTGACGGGACGAGGGGAAGTGGTTTTAATCTGGAAAAGATTTAGACTAGATACTAGGTTTTTCCAGCCTTAATGATACTATGATTCTATAACTGCGGTAGATTATTAACAGCTAAAATTGTGACAGTTGACATTGTTGCAAGTAGAAAGGAACTGCTTTTATGGGACCATGAGTCTGAAGAAGCTTCAAAATCTTTTCCATAAGAGGTGCAGAAAAGATGCTTTAATTAGATGTTAGGTGGAAGTAAAGTTTTTGATATGGTGGAATGTCACTACATTTTATTTTTACAGCTATGTTCAATCCATCCCTTCAAAGGGATAAAAGATAGATGATGTTTATGCCTCCATCCATCAGAGAGAAATGGTTTCCTTGAAACTGCAGCTGACTTTCTCAGGACATGCTCCTAACAGAGAGTGCTCAGTGAGTGATGACTCATCTTACAAACAAGGCCCTTTTAGACAACTGAAGTTTGCTAACTATATCTAACGGTGAATTATTTGTTCTTCTAAGAAAACAGTGCTTAGTGAACTAACAATAGAGCAAATAGAAGATACATCTCTTCAACTCACTCTGTACGTGCTCTTTTCCCTTTAAAAATTGGAACAATACACTTAAGGGATATATAGTTACTTAACATCTGTACGTACCTGCTGCATCCCACCCATAAGGGAAAGGGACATGAACGTTCAAAATGTCCATTATCTTAAAAGTGTTGGAGACTTACCTGGCATGCCACAGAAAGTGTTTTCTGCTGTGTCCTTTACAGTAACTCATCACAGGGATTTATGTGTTAAATCAATCCCTTCTAAATGTTCCTTAATTTGCATGAATCTAAAGAGATTGCAAACTGATGAACGTAGATATACCAACCTACTCCACCACCAAATATGCAGTCATGAACAAATCAGTACTCGGTATGTACCCAAATTAATTGAAGCTGTACCTGCAACAAGGAAAAGACAGGATACACTTTACACTGAGTTTATAAACAAAGCTATATGAAAGGCTATTCTGTCTACTCAAGCTAGTAAAATAATTTTTCTCTTTTACTCCTTAGCTTTGCCACAAATTGAGCTACCAAATATCTTTGTTTTTTATCTACTTAAAAATGTGGGTTACGGGAGGAGGCTGAAAAAGCATATATATTATTTGTTATTGTAGTTTTTGTATCTTACTCAGCTACAGCTGAAGAAGGGACTGCCAGGTAGAGAAGAGGAAATATCTGAGCAGGTTGTACTGATACTCTCCTTGGCTCTAGCGAGTGGATTATTACCAATACCAGTTTATGTATACTGTATGAAAATAAAGATTCTTCTTCCTTTTGTGCAATTGGAAGTGGGATGGACACCAGGGAATTTTAAACAAGTACTGTTGAGCCTGGATTCCCAAAGAAGACAATGCTAGACAAGCTATCAGTATATACACATTTATATAGGAAGCATGAGGAAATTAATTTGCTGGAAGACACCACCGACTCTTTGGGTGTTATTGTTTTTGTTTTTTTGTTTTTTTTTTTTTCTCCCTTTTGTTTTCTTCTGTTTTTGCTTCAGATTTTATGGATGCAGCTGGTATGAGTATCTGAAAATCTGTTTATACCTATTGGAGACTTTGGAATTTTATTTCACTTATTTGTCTCTATATGTATTGATTAAGTATATTTCCAGCCTGTAATTGAAGTTATTCAGCTGAATGTTAATGCGCCACACTTATTAAACCAGGAAAATACATAAAGTTTTAATGCATGTATGTAGAAAGTTTGAATAAACTTAGGAACTTATGTGCAAATAAATAGAGCTGCTGCTTATGTTATTCAGCTTGCAATAATTAGTTTTCCTGCTCATCTCTCAGACTTTCCTTCCAGAACATCTGAGGTTCACTTAACAGCAGGGTAGGACAATATTGCTTTTGGCTTTGATTTTAGTTTCTTGATGTGATCCCTTGCAATCTTAGTAATAGCAAGTTGTCATCCCTTTGTTCCTCCAGTTGTGGTCATTCCTCTTTTGATACTGATCATTCGAAAAGGATAAGTAGCTTGAAAAGAAAATGAACTAATGAATTTTGTTGTTGGTACATAGTAATAATACTTATAATACTTGCTTGTGTGATGATGATGACATGAAGTAATCAATGAAAAATGCACACCTTCAGTTGTTCATCAGCAACTTAGCAGCAAATATTTCGGCCTGCTGTACACAATGGGAGAGGGCTCTGTTTCATGTTATAGCACAACAGTTGAAGAGGACCAGTAGCAGTTCTGAAGGAGCCTGTTGGGGTGGCAATGTGCTTAAAGGAATATAGCTGTGATGCAAAGAATTTTAGAAGTGTCATTGCTTCAGTTCACTTGGGTGAGTGGTGTCAGATAAAAGGCATCTACACTGCTATAGCCAGCTCTTCACTGCTGTAACCAGTAGTGTATGCTGGTGAAAGTAAGTGATCTGTCACTTAATTTTCCTCTAAGTATCTTTAGTTTTGATTTTTCAGTTTTATGTCTTAGTATGATTTAATTTGTTAGTATTTGTAAGACTTTTCATCTTTTGAGTGTTTATATAACTGCTTTGTATAATTATTTTTTAGAATTATTTCCTTTCAGTATAGAGTCAAGGGAACTAGCACTTCAAAATGCATGCATTTAACTCACTTTCTTAGCTTTATGCTCTTGGCTTTAAAAGGTGTTGACTGGTAAAAGCAATCAGTCATTTAAGGATAGTATTGCATGCACTAAATCATAAAGCAGGCAAGGTCAGCTCTTGGACTGGGGACATTATTATTATTATTATTTTCTATCAGGTATCTCTCCCTGCCCTTATGGTAGTCTGGATTCTCAGCTGTCTTGATTTCAGCTGGGACAGAGTTGATTTTATTCATAGTGTCTGATATGATGTAATGTTTTGGCTTTGGGGGAAAAAAAATACATAAATTGATAGTGCATGGATGTTTTCATTGCTGCTGAGCAGTGCTCAGCAGCCAAGGACAGTTTCTCAGCTTCTTTTGCTGTCCTGTCAGCAAGAGAGCTTTGGGGCACAAGGAGCTGGGAGGGGACAGAACTAGGACAGCTGACCTAAAATGGCCAAAGGGGTATTCCATACCATGTGAAACAAACTTGAAAAATAGTGGAGAATTCATCAAGAGGGCAGCCATGACTTTGGAGCTGACTGGGTGTCATTTGGTGGGTGATGAGTAATTGCTTATGTATCACTTGTTTTGCGTGTGGACATACATATATATTTATATATAATATATATACACCATATACATATATAAATATACATATATATATATGGGCTGCTCTGCAAGTAGTGTGTCCTATGTCATTATGTCTGCCTGTGATGTCAGAGGCAGATGGTGGTGGTATGGCAGTAGAGGTAGAACTACTGACCAATGTTCCCTTACGTTTTGTGGCTATGTGATAGATGACAGCAGCAGGGCAGTGTGAGGAAAATGACTCCTGTCCCTGGATGCATTCAAAGGCCAGGCTGTATGTGGCTCTGGGCAGCCTGGCATAGTGGTTGGTGACCCTGCCCATGGCAAGGGGGTTGAAACTAGACAGTCTTTGAGATCCTTTTCAACCTAGGCCATTCTATGATTGTATGGCCTGTGATGTGGAAGTATGTCACTGAATTCCTCCACGAGGAAAAAATGGCTGGCATTCATCAACACTTGCTGAACACTGGACACCAAATAGTGGATGTGATCAGAATAATTGGTGGTGTGTTTCAACAGTGACAACTGCAATATGAAGGACAAGCTATGTTCTGGATGGCCATGCAAAGCCATCTGTCTTAGTTCCAGCTTGGATGGAATTAGACTCACTGTCAGTGGAGAGTGCTGGGAGCTGTGACTGTGGAGCAAGTTCTTTTGTTCGTTGTAGGGTTTGGAGTAACCACAGTGCTTGTCTCTGTGGAATGACCACAGGGCTGTACCTCTGGATGTGGCGCTCTCAGGGGGGCAATTTTTTTATCACAATACTTGGAACAGCCACAGGACCCGTAGCAGGAGCAATCACAGAGCTCGTCACAAAGGCTGGAGTGCCTGGGTCTCGAGTGATAGAGAGATAAGGAGTAGTGAAAGTAGTAGTGAAAGGGAGGCTGAGGAACTGCTAGGAAGTGTCCTCCTCTATTTCATCAGTAGCTGGGCTCCCCAAGGAGATGCGTGTCTGCATGCGTGTGAAATTTTTCAATGTATCCCTTTTCCAAATATGCTTTGCTACCTTTTGGTCTAGAATTGAAGATTCAAGGAAGAGATTGTGTCATTACTTTTGGCTTCTGTTTGATAGTTTCTCTGTGGTATCCAGACAGCAAAAATATTACCCATGATTATCTTTTCCTTTGATGCCTTATGACACTGCTTAGATGGTGGCCACATGGTTTGACTGCCTCGGTAGTTTGAGCCCCATATCAGATAAGGTATTTTGAAATGTGACCGTGCTTCTTAGAGTTTTGATTTTGTCTAGTATATTTATAATGGTCTATGTCCAAGATTCAAGATTTCCTTCTGAAAGGACTATGATATCTTTTATAAAGCTGGAGCGGGACTGTACTGCTACCTTTTTTTTTTTTTTAATAGAAAGCATTCACACATGCCATAATAATGTACAGAGCAAAGGAAACCTGGACCATCAGTAGAAGCTCATTCTTGCATCTGTTCAGTGCTTCATGACAATAACCAGAAAGTGACTCACCATTATGGATTTTGCATTTTTGGGTACACTAACATCTTTCTTAATCATCCTGGCCACCTCAGGCTTAGAGCAGCTGTTCTACAGTCCAGACCTTGCAATCCTTGCATTTTGAGATCTAAATAATCTGCCACTTTCCTATATCTTCTGTTTAACTTCCTTAATTTTTCTTTCATTTTTTAATTCTGATTTTTCTTCTTCCCTTCTAATTAAATTTACTTCTATACAATTTGCGAGATTTACCATTGACTTAGTCATAGTCAGTGCCTAGGTGCTACTGCCCATGTAGAAAACAGATGTAAAGTTTTTCCCCTAAATCTGAGTTACAACCATTGTTCCGCAGAGTTAATCTAATGTGTGCTATGTATTTTTTGCATTCCATAAGCAACTTCAGATCAGCATGATTTAAATGTGAAATTAAAACTAGTTAAACCATTGCTCTCTTTTGCTGGTTGTGCAAACTTGTATTTGGTGAGAAGTACATGGATAACTGTCAGGTTTTGTCTGCTTTTTTAAAAGTTTTTTTAATTCAGTGGTTACATTTCAGAAATTGTCACTTGTCTTAATGGCCTTTGGAGGTATGTTTTTTCACACATAGCTGCAGAATAACAAATCTTTTGAAAGCTTGAAAGCTCTGCAGACTATAGTTCTTACTGTAACAAGAAATTTAGTGGTCTGCCTACTGGAGGATTTTTGTAGGTCTCACATGAAAAAAGGTTCAGATGAAGAAAAATGAATTGGAGCAGGGAAAAATATTAACTAATTTACAGTAACTTTCTAGTTTTCACTGTCATGTTTTAATTGTCAACTATGAACAACTTTAGAATGTTCATTTTCATTGACCAAATCTGTTATCTAGTATAGCTGTTTCTATCTGAATGTCACTAGAGCACCTATAAATTTAAGTCTGCATTTGTAGATGGCAGTGAGAAACTGTGCATGCCAAGTGCAGGTTCTTCTCTGTTGCTGCTTTCTAGCTTAGGCCTCTCTGATGCCATTTCTATGGAGATCATCTCACTGGAGAGAGCATAAGAGAATTTAAAAATAATGTAAAAAGGTGTTTTTTTTTTTTTGTTTTTTTTTTGTTTTTTTTTACAATTCAGCTTGTTTCCATGGAAATAAGATCAAAAAGATTGTCAGCAGATAACAGTTGAAACTGAGAATTGTAGATTTCAGTGGAGTCCCAGAGGGAAAAGACTGATACCCCAAACAAGTAATAAAATCTTTCATAAAAATAATAATGAGAGAAGAACCAATCAAATATTAGTGAAAATTACCATTTGCTTTCTTTTTTTCCCTCTCTTTGGACCTACTATTCTGTTACTTAACTGCGCTTTGCTACAGGAATTTCCTGTACATGTAATTTGCTTTGGATAGCAACAGTCTTGTATAACAACCATAGATTATTATTAGGGTTCTGACCTGTTCCAAACGGGCATCTGTGAGTCATAAGGGATGTATGTCAGAAGATCCTATCACTTAGTTCAGATTCAGTGATTTTTCAAATGCCAGCCTCCATTTTTTTGTATAAGAATTAATTGACAGTTACATTTCCTGAATTATTTGTCTCTCTAAAACGATTAAAAAGATATTTTTAGCATGATCAATTCATATTTTGTTCCTTGATTTTTTAAAAAGGAAAACTTACTTCTCTTGTGAGATAAGTGATAAGATTTATGACCTTTAAGGACTTGCCTTTGACTAAGACACATCAGTAGTTTGGCTCAGGTATGCAGGTTTTGTTCACAAATCTCTTATCCCATTTTGTTTCTAGCCTGGGAAACAAATGCAGCAAAAGTCCTAAGGATAGATGGACTCTTCAGTTAATTATCCTACTGACTAAGGGCTTGGTCCTAAGTAGCTGCTACCAAGTATCTTTTTTCTTTGAATGAAGTAAAATATCAGTAAAAAGAACCTTGTGTGGTGCAAGATGCTAAAACTACTGTCCTAGATTACTTTGCTACTGCTGGGATTGGTGGCTGAGATTAAGAGCCCACTGTTAATTCACCCATCTATGTGACAACTTGTAGGAGAAGCCTTTTCCACTACATGTGAAGTTATCTAAATATCAGTCAGTCCATTATAAATTAAATATTTCCAACTAGTTGAAGTAATAATACCCCTATTAACTGAAAAAACTTCTTATTGTAGGGTTGCATATAAAAATAAAACACCATAGTGAATCCTTCAGGCACAAATAGGGCTGCTGCTGAAGTGAGAATCTGCTTAGTCTGGTAGCTGGCACGTTTTTTAAGAAAGGCAAGAATGAAAACAGTGGGATCTTTAGGACAGGCAGTCTCACTTTGGTGCCGGGCAAAATTATGGCCAGCCGTATCCTGGGTTGCATCAGGACCAGCACCGCCAGCTGGGCAGGGGGAGGGGTTTTCCTTCTCTCTTCTGCACTTCATGGCCTCCCTTTGAGCACTGGGTGTACCTTTGGGTGTCACAATATAAGGGCAGAAAACTATCCAAAAGCCTCCAAAGGAGGGCTGCGAAGATGGGTCAGGGTCTGGAGGCCAAGGTGAGAGAGGAGCGGATGTGGTCCGTGGTTGGTACAGCCCAGAGCAGAGGAGCTAAGGGGAGGCCTCAAGGCCTCATGGCGGCAACAGCCCGTCGAAGGGAGTGGAGGGGCAGCGCTGAGCTCTGCTCTGTGTGACAACGACAAGGCCTGAGGGAACTATGGAACACATGTTGAACACAGCATGGAGCTGTGTCAGGGGAGGGGCAGCTGGGAGTAAAGTATCTTGACTGTCAAGATTTTAAAGCTTAGAGTATGTATTTTAATTAAACGCTTTTATTAATTCTTTCTGGCTGTGGAATCTTAGTTCAAACTGTGTGCCGCGTGCTTGGCGGCAAGAGGAGAGGCCAGGCCTGTCAGAGAATGCAAGTCCTTTTGTGTTTCTCAACGCTAATATTTACTTGGTATATTATGTATTACTTGGTACAGGATATATTTTGATCATATCTCAAAATCTAATTTAGAAGCAATGGTTCAGAGATGAGTGCTGTGGTAACTAGTCCCCCATTGTGCAATTTTTACCAGATCTGAATTTGTTCTGATGTTGGCATGAATTCTGATCTAATTTGTCCTTCCTGAATGTATGTTATACTTACAGAGGTCATAAGGTCTAGCAATACAAGAATCTTTTAAGAAGTACAGACAGCCAATGGCCACTACCTGTCCAGCAATCATTTTTAAAGTATGTTTCATGGGTTTTAAAATAAGACCTTGAGGCTATTACTCATGTTGCGATAGAGAAAAAGAAAATCTCAAAAGTTACAGTCTGTAAAGACCTTGACTTTTGTAGAGAGCTTATTGTTCTGGGTTGTTCCCAAATACACACTGCAGTGATCAAAAATCTAACTTTTCAGGCCATATCTGGCTCCATTTAGAATTCCATTTCCACTTGAATTCCAGCTGCTAAGTTTGCAGTCTAATGAAACCATAGAGTATTTACTTCTTTATTGCTATCTCCACCATGATGGATCAGTTTGCTTGTGCAGAAGAAGGGGTAAATTCTCCACCCACATGCATGCTTTATTTCTGTGAAAGATATTGAAGATGGGAATGTTATATCCCCACTTTCATCTAGGAACAAGTGTTGTTTCTGAAACTCAGAAAATAAAGCCAGCAGGCTTTCTACATATTTACAATTCCACATGAGCCTTAAAATTCATCTGATGGCTGGGGATGTTTCTAAAAATGAAGACCTTACCTCTTAATAATACATTGCTTTTTCACAGAATAAAATGAAGTATTTTTTTTGCCATGTTTCTAAAAGATAACTTTAAATTTTTTTTCTTAAAAATTTTAAACTGAACTCATATTTCCTAATTTTTTTCAGTCTGAAAGGCCAATGTTGTAATGTTGAGCAAAGTAGACATTATGAAAATTGTACTGCTTAAGTAGTCAAAATGCATCACTGGAAGTCTATCTTTGAAGTAAAACATACTGATATTTTCTGTATTAAAGCAGAAAACTTTGTGGCTTGGGAGTATCGTCAGGCTAAAGATATTTGAATTCATGTTTGAATAATAATGTGCAAGGTCCTTATCTTGCTATTGTACTCAAAATTGCATATTATGCATAATTTGAACATGGGCTTTGACATATTACATATGTACACCTGAATACAATTAATATAACATTCTTAAATGCCATACTGTGGATTTAACCAAACTAACTGCAAAGATGAGGAAGTTGTTAAGAGCAAAAATGCTGCATAAACTTTTCAACTTTGAACTGCTGTCTCAATTTTAACCTTATGTTTCTTTTTAGCAGGCAAATTATTTTAACTGAGTGTATATTTATAAATAATCTGTTCCAAATATGCTCAGCTATGAACACAAATAGTGTGTATTTTCATGTTTCATTGTATTAAAACATCATAGTTTGGTGTTTTTAGTAATATTTAATAACAAGCTTTTGGATTATTGACTATATGAGGTAATATTTAGAATGCCATAAGAGAACAGTATATCCAGAAGGCCACACTAAAAATTTCTGGTGGGGTGCAGTATTTTTGGGTACAAAACTACAACTAGTTCTGTGTTTTTGTAAGAAAGAAATCAATACTTAATGCTATATTGATATTGTGTAAGCCAAGACAGCTTATACATGTACCTGAGACTCACCAAAGCAGAGTGGCTTTGTCCCAGCTATTGATCACTGCAGGTGCTTTGTGGTGCCCATCTGAGTAATGGGAATGTTTTTGAGGACTGCTGGACAGCAGTTCACCAGAATGTCAACTGGGAGTGTTCTAGCAAATGTTTCAGTATAAACGATTGAACTGCATGCCCAGGAATAATCTCAGATGTACTGAAGAGAACTATGGCCACTATTTCTGTCTTCTATTGAAGCCATGTTGATTAGAGACTTTTTTTTTAATTCATAGAAATTTATTGTAGAATTTCTGAAAACTTTTCTACTCTTCTGTAGCTGGCATCTACTTCTAACTACTGATATTCCTCTAATCTCTACACAAACAATTATTTTTAATCAAGCCATGATTTCATGTACTCAGATTTATATGTGTCTAGCTTGGCTCTGTAGATAGCAAAATTTATCTTTTCCTTGGTTTTCAAACAGTCTGTTTTCTTTTCAGTGGGATGCCATTACTGAAATGGATGAACACAATCATCCCATTCATACCTACCAGGTATGTAATGTGATGGAACCAAACCAAAACAACTGGCTTCGAACAAACTGGATTTCCCGTGATGCTGCACAGAAAATTTATGTGGAAATGAAGTTTACCCTGAGGGACTGCAACAGTATTCCATGGGTAGTGGGAACCTGCAAGGAAACTTTTAATCTCTACTACATGGAATCAGATGAGTCTCATGGATTAAAATTCAAGCCAAACCAGTACACTAAAATTGATACTATTGCGGCTGATGAGAGCTTTACTCAGATGGACTTGGGTGATCGCATTCTTAAACTCAACACAGAAGTTCGTGAGGTTGGGCCAATAAACAAGAAAGGATTTTATCTTGCATTTCAGGACATTGGAGCATGTATTGCTTTGGTCTCAGTCCGTGTTTATTACAAGAAATGCCCTTTCACAGTCCGTAACTTGGCCGTGTTTCCTGATACTATTCCAAGGGTTGATTCTTCCTCTCTGGTGGAAGTGCGAGGCTCCTGTGTGAAGAGTGCTGAGGAACGTGATACTCCAAAATTGTATTGTGGAGCAGATGGGGATTGGCTTGTGCCTCTTGGACGATGTATCTGCAGTGTAGGATATGAAGAACTGGATGGTTCCTGTCACGGTAAGAAAACTAAAAGTAGATTTATGATATATGAATGCTAAATAGCCCATATCATATTGAAAATATTTCATTGTGTTCCCAAGGAATATCTTTAAATGACCTTGATAATTCTGAATAAAAGTCATGACACTGCAGGTTTCTAAGAAAGCATTTAGTTACTAAAGATGATTTTCATTTTGTTGAAGTTTTGATGCCTATGATGTGAATATATGTAGAACAACTGATTGCCTTGGCTTCTTTTGTAATGAGTGGAGATAAGTGAGTACACTGGAGCAGATTCCTCTGACCTGCTTTAGATGCATATCTCAGGATGAGGTGAGCAATGATGAAAATCATCCCTTTTTTCTCTATATTCCTAAGAAGGGAAATCTAGTCAGTTAACTTGGACAAGTATTTCCTGTAAGTGCATAAAGACAGAAGTATTAACCTGGTAATTAACCTGGTAATTAACATGGTAACCTGTGCTTTTTTAAAAAGGAAGATTTTAATGCCTCTGTGAATAATTAGTAATCAAGAGTCCACAACTTGAGTTCAATTAGAGAAGTTTTAGTCCTTTTATTCAAAATTAAAGTAAAACATTTAAAAATGGTCAAAATTAATTCACTGTATTATGCCATGCTCTCTATCTAGTACTCGTGTTACTCAACGACTAGTTTAAAAATACTATAAGGTAAACTGTTTAGAAGTGTCAGTGCACTGGAGTTAGTTGCAAATGATTTTTGGCACTTTCTTGTATCTTATGAGCTCTCTGTCTTAGAATAACTGTACCCTCTTCAGAGATTTTGAAGACCACACCAAGTGCTGGTGTATGTAGAACAGCCTAACACTACACCTTGTCAGTATGACAGAGAACTAAGGATATTTCAAATCAAGGTAGCAATTTGAAAGTTACTGCAGAAGGGAAAGTATTTTCTTATCAGTTCTTTGTATTTATAAATTGGACAGAGAGCATGTGCAGAAGCAAAATGCACATCTTCTACAGAATCCAAATGTTATGCTTCATTAACTTCCTCTTTGCTGCTCTTGAAATATCATTGTCAAAATCTGATAACTGGAGTTCATGCACAAATGGAAAATTCAGTTGATTTGACCACTGTGCTGTTTATATTGAGAATTTCTAAAATCTCTTGAATAGCCCAAGTCTGTGAGCTTCTGTGGAGTCAGTCTGAGACTGATATCTATTGAGAGTGTGCATGTTGAGACTTATTGTCCATCTGGAGATCTTCTAGACAATACTTCTTGGATAGTGCTTAACTGTTAAAGGCATGTGTCTTTTCACACTGCGGAGTTGTGTGATAGCTAGCTGTTTTTTAGCGCACTGCTTCTGAAGCTGACAAAACATCTTGTTTTTCTAAATGTTTGGATTTATTCACCTATATGTAAGTTTCACATAGACTTCAGAGTAAGTCTAGTACTGACTTCTAGAGAGTACCTCAGTGGCCATTGAGATGCTCACCTGTTTTGGTTTAATTTTGCTTTGTAGCAAAATGGAAGAAAAAAGGTCCATGTCCATGAATTACACAGGTGAGGTTGCTGTTGTCCAAATACTTTGATGAAGAGGTACTCATATTAGTATTTGGCAAGCTGTACAGTAACCTTGAGTGATAAAGAGTATTAAAATCACATTACACATTGGAATGAGAAAATGAGATCTGCTTACTTTTTGTTATCTGATCCTGCTGACATTAATTATCAAAATATACTCATTGTGAAGATACACTTTTGCCATTACTGGAAGCAAAGATAATTTTCTACGTAAGGTCAAGGGGTTTCCCTTTTAATGGGAGAAGGATTTTCTATAATGCATTTATACTCAATCATCACTTTAAAACTTTACAGAAACAATAAAACCAGCAACCAAAACCCACGCAAACTGCTAGGAAATGCTAGGAAATGATTCTTCTGTGCATTGACTCAAATTATTTATTCAATTGACAGCTCAGTCTGCTTCTGAATGGATACCTTTTAAATTGAACGGAATGTTTGAAGCCTCGAGTGTTCATATATTCTTAGCTTTTTGTCCCAAGAGCAATAGATGAATGTTTTAGAAGATCATAATCTAACAGAGCTTCCATATGTCTTCTGAAATCATTTTCACAGCTGTTTGATACTTTCCTCTCAGTTATCTTCGTAGTATTTTAATTTTAGTACTACTTTTCCTGACAGCTTTTCGAGGTACGTTTGTCTTATCTCTTGATAAATGTCATGCTAAAGGCAGAATGGTAGGACAAGCCCTACTTTCAAAATGAGCAGCAATTTAATTTTATTAGCGCCCACTCTGTAGTTCGATTATGCAAACAAAATGTTTGTAAGGTTGCTATCAAGATGACCGTGTTTCCCTTTGTGCCAAAGCTAATGATGGAGATGTATGCTTGAGTGGCTGAGAATGCTTTTCTGCCATGAGAACTTTTGAGTACTGTGAAGTGAACTGAGTTCACCAGCTAAGCTGACAGCAGTTTTCCACCCAGCTCTAATGGCCTACTTTGAGACTTTTGCTTCTAGGCTGAGGCAACAATCAGATCTTAGAGTTCAAAAAATACATCACCAACCAATAATTCCTAATTACAAGTTAAAGACCCTCAATTACAACTTAAAGCACTTGGATGTTACTAAATATCTGGGGGGGTTAAATTTACACTTGTTTCCATGAAAACAAAGAAGGGACAAAACCCCAATCACTGCACGATCATCAGATATTCAAAGTCTCCCTGAACCCTTTTGTCCCTCCCACTTCAGTTACAAATCTGAGACTTGGAAGTTCTCAATGCCATTCTGTCAGTGCTTCTCATAAGTATTCTCTGTGACATAGTGAGTGTATTGGAAATGAAAGAGAGAGCTACAACATTCAGATCAGAACTAATCTAAACTGATGGCTACTGTTATTCTTCTGCATGACAGTAACTTGCAAAACAAGTATTTTGAAATGTCTTCTGGCAAGTAATTGGGTGGTGGGCAGTATACAGATTGATATTTGAATATTTTTCCTGTTTTTGATTTGAGTCAAATTTTCAATTATTCATTAGTGAAAGGTTCTATGAGGAACAGTAAGTTACTTGTGACAAGTATAGCTTATTAGTCACGGAACTTATATCTGCTTTGATACTTGTGGAGATAAACACTGTGTATTCAGGAATTACTGCAAGATGTTACAACTTCAGTTGTTTCAATGTATCTTAGTTTCATATGCATTCCTCTTTGCCTATGAAGCTATCAGTACTCCTGATCCTTTGTTTGCTTTCAAAAGCACTGTTGTAGTGTGTCAGCATCTTGAGAGGAATTGATAATTTGATTAAAATACCTAAATTCATTAAATATCTACCTGAATAGTTCTAGAATTCAGAGACCATAGAGAATTTTTTGTTGATTTAGGCACTATCTTGCTTTGCTGAAGTTGATGGGGGAAAAAAAATCCCATTGACTGTAATAGGCTTACAGTTATTCACAAGTTGTGTGCATTTCTTAATGATATCACCTGGAAAAAGCAAATCTTTTCTGAACTGATTGCGTAAATAAACTATTCCTCTTTGATCTGAATCTGCTTTCAAGATTTTTCTTCTCCAAATCATGTAAGTGAAACAGCAGCAACATATTCTTGTATTTCATTAAGCATTAATAAATGAGTCGGCTCCAGTAATTTGGCAATAGTAATCACAAACAGCTCCAATATGCTTTTCTAATCATTGATACCAGCCTCGCTCGCAACTGGAGAGATGGTCATTGCATTAAAGGAGGAGATGCTGCACAGGCTTCTCATAAACATAATTAAAAGTAGTGATGTGGTATCTGCTCTGAATTTCAATTTCAATCAATGCTCTGAATTTTCAAATGAAAAGGTCATCCTGAATTTAACAAGTGCAGAACACGCGCAGGCAGTATCAGGCATGGTGGTTTTGGTTTGGCTGTTATTTTTGTTTGGCTTTAAATGGGGGGGAAAAAAAAATATCCTGACAAGGAACAAAGGGTTACTTTTAGACTGTGAGCTAAGGAAAAACAAAATTATGGTGGATTTTGTTGATAGATAAAGGAGTAAGAGTGAACATGACAGAAAGCTTCAGTGTGAGAGAGATAACTGGATGATCTGGACAACAAAGCAAGCATGTTATTCTTACATTTGAAACAGTTCTAATGAAACAAGTTAAGTGAGAATTCTCAGAACAAGTTTTTGGTCTGTGTAAAGTATGTTCTGTTTGAGTATTTGCTGCTTATGTGAGTTCTGCTTACATTATTTACAACGTACAAACTTGTCCAAACTGGATCTCTTTGGCATAATATAGTAACAATTAGTTGACTGTTAAGTTTGATTATTTAATGATTTAGCAAAAATTATTTGCATTACTTGAGGTTTGCAATTACACGTAAAAATTCAAGATTATCTACAGCAAATACTAATTATGATTAGATCAATTTTAGACTCTCGGCCAATCGAATGCAATCCAGAAGTGTATTTTAACTTCAGGAAGTTGTTTTTTTTTTTTTTTTGTTTTTTTTTGTTTTTTTGTTTTTTTGTTTTTTTTGAGTAGTATTTTAAGGAGCTGTTCTTGTCATATATTCCTCCTCCCCCACTCCCCAACACTTCCAAGGGACACTAATGCACAAAAACATGGAACTTTTGATTGAACAAATTGAATTGAACAAATACTTCCTCCTTTTATTCATTACTCAAAACTGTGGTAACGTTTCTGTGTTTGGGTTTTTGTATTGGCAGCCTTTCTTCACTCTTTTAGTCTGATTTGATTAGAAGGTATTTTCATTTTATAATGTATGAACCAGCCCTATCCTCCATGAATCTGTGACATGTCTTTGTTACTGGTGAGTGTTGTACCAATCAGGAAGTTGCTTTATAAACCCAAGTGAGCTATTATATGGAAATTTGGTAATTAAAACCACATAAGTTCACTATATGGTCGTGGTTTATTTACTTGTCTAATGCTGTGAGAAGCAAAATACATGGCAGTGAAATGGCAGGTTTACTGGTAGTTACAGAGAAGCAATGCAGTGTTTTTTATTCTGATTATTTTTTTTATTTATTTTTGAGATTCATATCTCTGCCAGCCCTTGGGCACTGCAGTAAAGTGAAACTGAAGAAACAACTAACTCTTGAACTACAAAGAGGGACAAAATAAGATTAAACCTTAAATTAGAAGAGTTCACAGTACCTTTTTCAAAGAGAATCCTTCAACTGTAGTAGTTGGAGTTCTTTCTGCAGCAGAAGTGGGATACTATCTGCTCCAGCACACCAGAAATTCCTGACAACAAAGGTGCAACTGTTTTTGTTAGCCAGGGGTGAGAGTTTGCCAGGGAGGCTGAATATGTGGAGGGCTGTGTGTTCTGCCTTGTCATGGAGTGGGACAGCTGCAGAATGTCCAAGGACTCCCTGCCTCTAGGTGGCTATGTGGAGTGATATGGCACGTGTCACACTGCACGGGTGATTTTTCTCATGGATGTATTTGTTTCAAGTATTAAGTGCCTTTTTCCTTTTAAAATAGAAGATAGACAAGAGGAGATACTGATAATGCAAGACTACAAATAAATTCTGACTGAAACCTCCTTTTGCTGCAGTCTGCATGTGCTGCAAATGGGCAGAAAGCCAGTGGGTATTTGTGAAGGAGCAAGAGGGGAAGATAGGTGGGAGCATGTGAAGAGGTAATGGCAGAGGTGACATGGAAAATATTAGAATGAGCGATCAGGTTTGGTGCTCCAGCATTAACTCCATGGTTATTCTTCACTCTCTTTTTTTCCCCTCTGAGATGTTACTCAACACATTACACAACATGTTTTGTTTAGCAGATGTCTCCAGTGGCACCTCAGAGAACGGGGGAAGGAAGGGGAAGCATTGCCAAATTCATGGAATTCTTCCCTATTTTTGGTGTCAAAGATGACCATTTCATATCACAGTCTTTTCCACACTTTTATCTTCTCACTAATTAATATAAATGTTGTTGTTTTAACAGTACGTGTGACTTACTGTGCATTTCCTGCATTTCCAGAACTTACTAAGGAGTTGGATTGTTTTTCAAAAGAAACATTTATTGGAATTTGTAGCAAATTCCTGAATATGCAAGTGCTCTGGAAGAAGGTCATGCTTCTGTTTTTTTATTACTCTTAAGAAATAATGGGTTACTTTACATAATTCATGTGAGTCTCAATGACTTGATTTCACTGAAAACAGTTAAAGTACTTTAGACCTTAGTGATTATTAGGGATACATGTTTTCCACTGAAAAATGTGTTCTCTTGCCTATACTAGGCTACATATTTTAACTTGAATTCTGACTATGGATAAATGTCATTTTTACATTTCAAATAGCAATCCAGTTTTTAGGCTGAATCACTAAATAGAGGATTTTTTAACATAATATAAGAGCGTGCTTGAAAAAAAAAATTAGGACTTGTGGATAATAGCAACACTGTAGGCAACAGTACAGAAAAGTAGCTGATAATGATTTGTTCGGAGCTTCTGTATATGTTTAATCACAGTAATATACTAATTTTGGCTAATATACTGCCAAAAATTGCACCTGATCTAAACTCAAGCCATATACATTAGGAAACGGGGCATGTATTTATGGTAGTTCTTCAACATTTTAATCACAATGACTTAGACTGTGGGATTGAATGTATCCTCAGGAAGTTTGCTGATGACAGTAACTTGAGTGATGCAGTCAATACTATAGAAGAAAGGAATGCTGTTCAAAGGGACCTGCACAGTCTTAAAAAGTGGACCCATGAGAACCTAATGAGGGTTCAACAAGGCCACAAGTGTAAGATGTCGTGCTTGAGTCAGGCCAATCCCGGATATGAGTACAGACTGGGAGATGAACTCCTTGAGAGCAGCCCTGTAGAGCAGGACTTGGGGGTCCTGATGGGCAAAAAGCTGAACGTGAGCCAGCAGTGTGCTCTTGCAGTCCAGAAGGCAAACTGTATACTGGGCTGCATCAGAAGAGGAGTGACCAGCTGGAAGTGGGAGGTGATAGTCCCCCTCTGCTCAGCTCTTGTGGACCCCATCTGGAATCTGGAGTACTGCGTCCAAGCTTGCAGACTCCAGCACAAGGATGTGGAGCAGTTGGAGCAGTTCCAGAGGAGGGTCGTGTTGATGATCAAATGGAAGTGATCACTGTGAGGAAAGGTTGATGGAGTTGGGCTTGTTTAGCTTGGGGAAGAGAAGGTTCCTTGGAGACCTCAGTGCAATCTTCCAGTACTTGAAAGGAGCTTATAGCCCGGAGGGGGACTGAGTTTTTATGCAGGTAGATATTGATGACACAAGGAGAAATGGATTTAAAATAAAAATGAGAGATTTAAGGTAGGTGTTAGGAAGAAATTCTTCATTCAGAGGGTGGTGAGACACCGAGACAGGCTGCCCAGAGTAAGTGTAGATGCATCATTCCTGGAAGTGTACAAGGCTAGGCTTGATGGTTTCCTGGGCAGTCTGATTCCAGTGGCTGGCCACCCTGCCCACAGCAGCAGGGTTGAAACTAGATGATCTTTAAGGTCTCTTCCAACCCAAGCCATTCTGTTATTCTGTGATACGTGATTTGACATTAGCAGTGGTCCACTTTATACTACATTTACTTAGTGTGCTAGAGTATGCTATGATTACTTGTTCTTGCTGTGTTGAAAGTAGTAGAGTAGTGATGATTGCATGCAAAACTCTAATAGTCCTGGAAACAATCTGTTTTTCTTGAGTTTTGTAAAATACATGCCATATAAATGCATACAATTCTATTCATATATTTATTCAACTGTGTATAGAACAAATATGTTTTAAAGTTATTGCCTGACTTATTTTTTAAAAACTTTAAGTGAAGATTTCTGAAGTGGCTTTGATGTGATTTTTTTTTTTTTTCCCCCCTCCCCCTCTTCTTCAAACCTGTGTGACAGGTCTCCTGACTGCACTGCAGAATGAATGTAGGGCTGTGTCTTGGGATGGTGACACAGGAGATGATCTCTGTTTAGGCCCCAGGCTCTTGTTCTGTAGGATCAAATGTGAGCAGTCAGGGTGCCAGAGCAGGAAACAAGGACAGGGTTTGTATGTGTCATTCACAAACTTTTTTTTTTACATCTGTGTGCAGATAAAGTTCCCTATATAAAAGGCAATTTTCCAGCAATAACTGTCCAGTCATGGTAGAATGATCAGTCAAACCTTATAGTGGACTTGCTCGTGCGAAAATAGTTATTTCATGATATTCAGTATTAAGAAATTCCGAAAGGTTCACTCATCAGAAGTCAACAGATGGGCGTGCCAGTGTGCAAGTAAAATGGGAGTAACAGGAAGACAGAGAGTTTAGAGGCTATGGTGTAGCTGAAGATGAAAAAGGTAGGCACCAACTGAATTTCTGTCCAATTATTCTCATTGTGTTGGGATTTCCCCTTGAGATGTATGTTGCCTACTTGAATCTAAAAAAACCAAAACAGTACCTCTTAGTTGTTGGGTAATAGAAACTCTTCTTCCTTGCTACATATTTTCTTTCTCCTGGGAGTCACTTAGCTGAAGCTTGAGCTCAACCATCTAAGGATAATTTGACTTGGAAAATGTTCATTGCACTTTACACATGATCAACTGCAACTGTTTCAACTGCAACTGTTTCAACAGTCAAATACTTTGAATGTTGGTGGGTTTCGCTTGAATGGAAACCACAGCCTGCTGTATTTAGTGTCTGTGAATGTTCAGTGTTGGTTGCTCTCCTGTTACGGCTGTAGGAAACTTTCCTCCAGCTAGAGAAGTGTGATAGGGGTTGTCTTATGGCTGACAGTGTTCTCTATTACTTACTTTTCCTCAACTGATTGAAAATTTACGTCTCAATAAGTTCTGAAGAGATCTTCTCTGACAAGTACATTGAAGAAAGTATAAAATATAATTATTCAGTTACTAAAAAATGTCTTTAATAAAAAGTTGCTGATGTTGCCTTGTGTAATTCATTGAATTTGAGCACCCACAATGAATACTGCAGAAGAGAAATGCATTTTGAGCAGGCTGTGATTTGTAATTAGAAAAATCAGGAACACTTTGTGTGCTGCAATGTAATAACTCTTCATGATTTCCATAGGAATATACCAAAGAGAGGTAACAGTTACAGCATAATAAGGGTTTGTTGTATTTGTCAGTTTATCTTTGTAGAAAGAGTGTTCCTAGAATTTTTATTCATCACTGACTTTTGTGGTTGTGCTCTGAATAGTTAAAATAAAAAATAAGCTGAGAAAAAAACTGGAGACCAAAAGATCAGTGCTTTCACTCTGCAATAAGATATGGATATTTTTTAACGTAACAGTTAGAAATTTCACTTAAATCTACATAAACTTAATTAGTATGTGTAGAGAGAATTCTGCCACAAATTCTCATAAAACTAAATTAATTTCTAGAATAAGCAATATTCTAATGTTGTTGCTGAGCACAATTACTTAAAACTTATAAGAAAGAAATAAAACGTTCTAGAGTATATTATTATTATTAATGTTCTGTAAATCATGTACCTGTGAGAACTCAGGAAGTTGAGCTCTGAAATCTGAAGATAATCACCTCTACTTCTTCTGAAGCAGGTTTATTAATGAGTAAAATATTCACAAATAAACCGTAAAACACATTCTGTAATGGAACTGTTACCGTTGAGGTTACCCATCATTTTATTCACTCAGTTCTATTAAAGCATTTATACTGAGAAATGTAACTTGAAAAGCAATCAGTGAGGGGTTTCCTCTTGCATGATTTAGCCCAGGGGTCACAAGTGGGAGTAAAGTAACTGCACACAATTATTTCTGATGGAAAGTTGGTCTTGGACATGCAAACACGCACACACACACACAAAACTAAAAACAAATGTATACACTTCTATATGTAAATAAACTGTATTTGCTTTTTGTAACTCAGGGCATACAAGTGATGTGAACCTGGCTTTAGCTGACTAATTTCTTTCTTACGTATAAGTTTGAAAATAATATAAGAAGTGTTTGTTTTATACAGAACTATTGATGTAGACTTGAAATTCATTCTGTCAAAGGCTAATTTAGTTTTCAAAGGCATTTAGTATTCAAAAGATTCTCAGAAATCACCGCTCCCAAAATTTAGAGGCATCTTTTGATCCAAAGCAGTCAGGAGGCTACCCACAAATGTAAGCTATTGGTAGATTAAGTTAAAGTAATAAATAAAAACTATAAAACAACAAAGAAACTCTGTTTTATTGTTGTTTTTTTTTCTAATTAGTATTATTTTAATCATTGATCTACTTCATAGAATATTCTGCTTACTTATCTGTGCTGCATCCCATATCTGCATATTCTGAACAAGTAAGATCCTGCTATTACCAGTATCTCTAATATGCACTGTTGGTCTTAGCTTTCCAGCATCAATCTTGCTGGTATTTATGTAAATATTTTCAAGCTTATGTATATCTCAAATCCTCGTGTTTATCCCAGCTCTCATCTTGTGTAATTTAGATGCATTCAAATCTCGTTTAGGTATTCAAAAGACATATGCAAGACTTTTTTGTACAGTCCTGTGTGGTATCATACATCTTTTTCTGGGAGTAGAGGTTAACTTCAAGTCAGAAAAAGCTCACTGTTTGCACTTTTATTTTGATACAGAAAAAGTTATGTGTATCTAAGTAGTTGATTTGCTAGGAAATGCTTTGGAGATTCTGGTGACAAGTTTCTTTGTGTATATCTTAAAGATCTTTCTCATTATAAGCAAGTCACTGGCAGAAATTTTTCTGAAGATTTTCTATAGAAGAATTGCTTCCAAAGATAAATGAAGCAATATAGATAGTCTACATATTGTCTAAGGTGCTTTCAGGCGAAAAGATCACATCTGATTGAGTGCATTCATGTGCAGTCTTCCCCCTTATATTTGTGCTTTTCTATTTTTGATTTTGTTACGTTTGTTAGTCTTTCTACTAGTCATGCCTTACTTTCCACTTGTTTTTACAAAAAAAAAAAAAAAAAAATTACTTTTTTGTATTGATAATAGTGTGCCAAGGACTTCCATTTGTGAATGGGAAATAGTTATCTGTTGCTTGAGGAGCATGCGAGTTCATACTTCTAAAAAAAGATTTTAGTCTTTAGAATTGTTTGATTTGTAAAAATAAGATTGGTCCATTTTACTGTTTTTACTCAGAGGGTGGTGACGCACTGGAACAGGTTGCCCAGAGAGGTTGTGGATGCCCCATCCCTGGAAGCATTCAAGGCCAGGCTGGATGTGGCTCTGGACAGCCTGGTCTGGTGGTTGGCGACCCTGCACATAGCAGGGGGGTTGAAACTAGATGATCATTGTGGTCCTTTTCAGGTCTTTTCATGGCCTTTAACCCAGGCCATTCTATGATAAGTTCTCATGTTTTGACGTCCAGGTGGTATCCTCATGTGCTGGATGTTGAATTCCAGTTGTGAAGGAGGTCTGTAGAGCCTTAAATGAGCTTTGGTGTTTCAAGTGCTTGCAGTAAGGATTTGGGAAAAATTGTCTACAGAAACTGAAGCTTATTCTTAGTGGTTGCCAAACACTCCCTTTTCCCAAAGGTTTATGCAAAGTTTAGAAGCTGTTATAATATGGACTGTAATTAGTGCTATTACAACTGGTAGCTCGTATCAGTTTTTTTAACCACAGCTTGAATTAATATACCTTGACATTGTTTTGGTGGCTGTGACAAATGACAACTCTCTTTTGCCTTCAGAGCCAGCCCTGCTTACTGCTGCCACAGCCCTTGTAATCCCTCTTAAAGGGGACATGCCCCCTAGGTATCTCATCTCCCAGAGCTCCTTACTTCAGGCACTGGCTGCTGTTTGCTACTCCCAGAACTTCCCGGGGAGTTGGCCTCAGTTGTGATGTCCTGGTTGTTACCTGACATTCAGCTGGCATTGGTGCAGTTCAGTTCTTATAGTAAAAGAGGCAATATATTGGTGTTTTTTTTTTTTTTTTTTTTTTTTTTTTTTTTTTTTTTTTTTTTGGTGTGCGTGATTAAAGAACATCTAAGGAGTTAAATTTAACAAAGATTTACTTTCTAATGAATCTCAACACTAAGAAGGTCCAGTAGTGTTTTAGTTCACATGCTGGAAGTCCTTTTCATGAAGACTCTTTTTTTCTTAATTTCATTTTTAACAGTTCCATCACAGGAGAATATTCTGCAGAATCTGGCAAGAGGTGGTCAAGCTGCTGATGGTGGACTTTAAGCACTACTGCCTATGAATAATCACTCTAGCCTGTGAAGTAAATATCTCAGTAAAGGAAGGTGGTCCTGGGGAACCAACTTAATGCAGCAAGCTTGTATTCTTCTAGGCATATGTCTGCTAAAGGTAGAATAAATTATGTAAAGCAGGTCTTGTACCTACTAGCGAAACATCTAACAGAGCCAAGGACTGCACTTGAAATGTGTCTCTTTAAAGAAGCATTGCTTCAAAGGGATAATGATCAAAGCATGAATAAATTCCCAAAGGACATGGAAATCTATGCATAGAGATTATACTCCAAATGCTAACAATGAATGTTCAGTTATTTGGTATCTGGTTATTATATAATAATAGTTATGTATGTGAAATGTCTTAATTTTGCTGTGACAGCTTGACTGTATTCCCAGATGTTAAATATTTCAAAGCTTATCTTACATATATTCATAAACAAGATGAAAGTGTTAATTCTAATTAAAATGATACACAGTTCAGTAGCAGCCTTAATAAAGTCCCAGTGGAACAATAAATTTAATAGCAGTATTTCTTTTCTGCAGAGTCAAAATATAGATTTCAATTTTAGTATAAACTGGTCATCATGGAAGAACTGAGTAATCAGGACTGGAAATGATTTTTCTCATTTTTCTAAAATCCTTTGAATATGGTCAGTTCAAAATACAGCAGTGTATTGGCAGTTCCTGTAAGAAACTGGAAAGACAAAAACCACTTTTTAAATGTGGTTTTAATTGCAAAAATGTTGCTGTTGACTCAATGGGATATCAGACTTGAATCATTGTCAATTTTTTTTTTTATTTATTTTTCTAAATCAAAATAGATATTCCACCACATTTAAAAGAAAATGTAAACGTTGCACAGTTGCACCACATCAGGAGTCAGTGAAGACAGGGAGGAGAGACCTGGGGAAATGCCTAGAGATGTGTTTGACCACTAACATGTAGGATGCCTCTAAGGGGAAAACCAGAAGTAGGAGAAGATGTGCTTCCTTTTCAAAATCAGAAGAGGGATTCTTCTATTGTAAATTAATAATGTGTTTGATTACATCTGCTTGTACTTCATTTTGGCTATTTACAATGCATAGTTTATCTTAGTTGCTTTAAATTATATGCATTATTGCTGTAATTAACAGGTCATGAAAAACCACGGTAGTAAGAGAAATTCTGTGTTGTGAAGGACTGAATCTGTAAAATTTCTTTTTCAGTTCTCTGTAAATCTGGATTCTTTTCTAGGGATGACACTTGAATTGATCAAAACATTTTGGCTTTTTTCCTTTGTGTTATTCATTTTACAATGCCTTCCTTAATTATTATGAATTATACTAATAATGATGGTGTAAAATTTTTCTAAGTGACTGTGATGTAGTAGACAGAAAAATAAAACAACAGAAAAAACATAAGCAGAGACAGGAGAGGAAACAGAAGGCTGCTCAAATCCTTGATAGTGGTATTACAGAATATGGTAAATAATAGTAGTGAATGTGGAATGGAATGACGGGATGAGGTGGAAGTCATATTATTTCATTGTGACTAAAGATGATTCAAGAAATACTTTGAAAGGTGATCTTGGATAATGAAAATGTTTTCTCTCTTACCTACTCTACATGGTGATTGCTGGCAATCACTGAACCCTTAAAGGTTGTACTGTACATAATTATAATGTGAAAATGACTTATTGATATGTTAACAACTTTAATCTGAGAGCAGGATCAAGCAGTGTGTTCCTTTAAAATGAAACTTGGCCTAAGTTTGCAAATGCATTATTTCAGTGTGCTTATTCTTACTATTCTGCTCTCTGGATTTTTAGAGTTTGTTCATAAATTTCAACAGTAAACTGAAAACAAGTTCAATTCCATCTTCCAGAGTGTTTTTGGAGCAAAAACAATGGGCAGTCATTATAAGGGAGAGATAGTTAAGAGTGTGTTTTAACTGATGAAAGTAGCAAAATCCAGTATGACTCCATAGCTGAAATTAATAGACAGTAGACACCATCAAACTGTAGGGTTAGTTTGCTATGGCAGCGTGAACACAGCAATAAGCATATATTCAAGAAAGAAGCCGGATAGTGACATGCATGCCATCTTTAGTAAAGCTGTTGGGCTTTCTTTAGAATTTAGTTTGCATTAAATGAGAATAGTGTGGCTGAATCCTTTCTGCTGATCAGGCTAGCTTGCTTCTTTTTGTTGTTGAATTCAGGGAGTGGTCAGAGTGCTATTCAAGTATTGTGAGGGAATTCTGGTTTTGTGGTTTCAAAAGGAAAATAATGGACAATTTTCATTAGAGTCATATAAATCAGAGTGACGTCAGTGATTAACTACTTGTTCATACAGGTGTGCAAAAACAATTGGAAAAAAATCTAACCATCAACTTCAATGTTAAAATATAGGTTCAGATTAGAGGGCAGACAACGTGTACAGCGATGAGCAGACAAATTCATATTTCACTGTTAGTGTGATTTAATATTTATGCAGCAGTTCTTCATACAATTGATGTGAATTTTTGTGTTTTAAATGAGCAATATAGGAAAGAAAACTGTGGGAAACATGTATTCTAATAGATCCAGCTCATTTATGCTAGTGAGCTGATATTTATATGCAAATATATGGCTTTGACGTTTTTAAATTAGGCGTTACTCTGCAATGTGTTAAAATTCCAAAAGTTGTAATATGAAGTACTGAGAAACTTTGCAGAAACAGAATTCTTCTGCAAAAGACATAAGTGACCTCAGTAAATGAGAAGAAATTTAGAAACAATCCATTCACGTTCCAGGTAGCTGAAACAAATAATCATTATATAAATAAAAAAAAAGATGCAGATAATTGTAGGGTTCTCTGTATCAACATATTTTGTTGTCTCTGAAATATAGATCATGTTAATCACCATAGCCTACAGGGAAAAAAATGCATATTTTTTTCTCCAGTAAATGTAAAATATTACTTACAAGCTGTCTCTAAATAAAATGTTATATCTTCACAAAATATATTATCTAGTGTAACAATCCACAGTGAACTACACCATTTCTGACAAGAAACAAATGTGAAGGACACTCCGAGATATCGTCTCAGAAAAAAGGATACATCTGGAGAGAACCAGCAGATAGAATGGATGGCCAAGGGCATGAAAGTCAGAAGGAGGTAGGGATGATGTTTTAGTGTCCACAGACCTTTTATTATTAACCAGTCATTTCACTGTCACCTCTTTATTGGTGCTGCAGTGTTCAAGCTGGTTCTGCAAATGTCTCAGTGACGTCCCACACATCATTGGTTAACATAGCTGCTCCCCAGTGGCTGAGTTTGTACAACTTGTACTGAAATCAACATGCTGTTATTTTACTGTAGCTAGAAACAACTGTATTGTAAACATATCATAAAAACAGTCATTTCCTGATCAGAAAGATGTACTTTATCATCAGAGTCAAAGCTGAAATTCAAAATGTGTTTGAAGGTGTTTTTTTTTTTAATTTGAGTAACTCCCAACCTTGTAGAACTAAAAATATGATTTTTAAGGCATAGCAAACAATGACAGAATTTACTGGATATTTACAGTTAGAAAAGGAATTATATATAACAACTAAAAGGATCTTCTTTCAAGGGAAGCCTGTGAAACTGTTATTATCCATGTTCCTGATTTATGGACTTTCCTAATCCTTGGGAATAAATTAGGTCAACCTGAAAGAAATGAAGGTGCAATAGCTCTAAAACAACCTATTGATTTTTGACCAAATCACTGTCTGTGGTAATTCTTACAGTTGCCTGCATGCAAAAAAAAACCACAGTGTAGTTGCTAGAGAAGCAGTGTTGGTAATTGTTATTTGTTTGGACCACGTTGTTTTTACCTAAATGTTAATAGCATCAGCAGAACAGTTTAACATGAAAATTAACTTGCTCAAGGAGAGGAGCACAATGAAACTTCCCTTACTTTGGGAATGAGTAGCAGTAATATTGAAGATATTCCTGTAGTGTTTGCTCTCGGCTTCAACTTTGAGAATGCTAGTTCTACATTTCCTCATATATTCTCTAAGATCATCTTGCAATTATTCTGCTTTATCATTCTGAAGAATGCTTTCTGGATTGTTTGTTTCATATGTTTTTAATTTAAAATAATGGAACAGGGATGAAAAAGATTGGCCTTAAGGAACAAATAAATGATTACAGTAGCTGTAATTACTGAGAAAACTCCGTGATACAACTATCAAAGTAATAATAGCTCCCTTTCTCAAAAGCAGCTAGCAACAGAGAAATCTGTGCCCTCATTTTCGCTATGAACAACTAGATGTGGCAGGGACCCTGAAAAAGGGATAACTTAAGAAAAATCTTTAAGTATTATTCTTATGCATTGCACTTTCAAGCTGGTGATGGATGGAGAATTTGATGGGTCTTAATAATTCAATACAATGTGCAATTCACTGAGTATGTTTAACATAATGGAAGTTAGTGGTACTATTTTGATCTTTACCATCTTTGTCCAGTTACCTTGTCTCATTCCCTATCAAAGTCTTCAACCAAGAAATAAAATTGTCAAATCATTGCTACGTTTCTTCGTTTCTTAGAGTAATTCTTACTGTTTCTGGAATGTTACCTCACTGACATGCACTGAGCTTTATGGAACATACACCATGCATCTAAATTCTGTACTGTGGCAGGGTGGAGAAGAGAGGAAATAACACACGTGCAAAAGTAATTAGAATGCATTTGAAAACCATTCTTGCTTGCTTCCCTGGAGGGTTACAACAAGCACTTTCGTATTAGTGGCTATTTATGAGGCTTTGTTAGCTTTATTGTTTTTACGGTCACAAACTTTTAAAGCGGTTTGGGTCAGGTTTTAAAGTAATGTTAATGTTTTTATTGCCACCTTGTCAGAAATGCACAATATTGCAGTGTGGGAGAGGCTGGTCTCTGCTGATTTGCTGTATGGTTAATGGAGGCAGTTCTGCTCTACCGGCCAGTGGTTCAGAGCAGGAATTGAACGTAATGCTCTGTGACTCACCTGACGTCTGCATTGACTAAAATAAGGTGATTCTCAGAGCAAATCTTCTGAGGCTGAACTTTGTGTTTGTCTGTGTTGTTTCAGGGGTTATATAATTTAATTACTAGTGTGCTGAAATAAATAATAATAATAAAAAAATTGGAGCGGAGGAGTGAATGTATTTTATTTTTAGCAGTGTCCCTGGGATACTTCACTCTTCTTTCACAGTTGGCATTTAAATATTGTCAAGATGTTACATATGAAAACATAATACTTCCCTCAGGAAAGTGTTGTGGTAGAACTTGCCCTAGTCAGTATTCCTAATACATCTGCCAAGGAGTGTTTATCTCTCTCTTCTCCCTCAGGTTGCGATGCTTCTCTTCTGAAGGGATGTCTGCTGGTCAGTGTATTTCTCATTCTTTCAGAACAAGCATTTGCATATCAAAGGCCTGATATGAGTAAACATACTTTATACTTCCATCTGTCATTCTCTTCCCATTGAGACACAAAATAAGAACAGCGTAGCAAGCAAGAGGTTCATTTTTCATCCTTTAATTCTATACAATTTTGCTTTGAATCATGAAGGATATGTAGATAGTTTTCTCTAGCTGTTTCTTTGTATTAAGTTCTTTTGACTGAAGCTATCCTAAAAATAAAATCACTGCTGTTCAAGGAAGTGTTTCTTCTGAGACGAAAGAAAACACCTTCCTTTCTCATTACTTATCTCCATATTTTGTAATATTTAAAGGAACAAAAGCAATAATTTCAGAATGTCCTCAGTCTTTCTTCATCAATGAAACTCAACTACTATATATTTTCACCTTTCTGCAAGTTTGGTACTTTTTAAACAATGGGCATAACATCTTGATATCTACCTAGATGATACTGGATTTTATTTTTTAGTTCTTACTTTTTGGCAGTGCGATACTTTCTTTTAATTTCAAGTAATGAGTTGTTCCAGAAACTGTTACTAAGCACGTATTAGAGACAGGAATTGAGTTACCATTAGTCCTGGTGTATGTGTTCTTGTTTATTTTGAAAGCTAAACTCATTCATTTAGAGGACAGAAATGAGAACAGATATGAGACCCACCTCTGTGCCCACCACAAACAACTCTGATCCCTAAATTTAACCACCAGCAATATGTTGCCTACAAGTAACGTACAGATCTTCTATTATGGACTTGCTTTTGAATAACTTTGAGTAAGCAAATCAAAAAGTCCTTTATTGGTGATTCACGAAGAGAAATAACAATAGTTTGTCTAATGAATTATATCTGCATTCATCAATTTATATTATTTGAAGCCAGCGATTTGATTACTATGGAGAAAACATAATAAAGATGCTGAGTTTGCGTGGAGCTTTTAGACAGACTTTCTTCCAAGTAGGTAAGGGATCTGGGACTGCAAAACACAACTCCAGTAGGCAAGTGAAAAGTTATTCCCAGCATCCCAAGCCTCTTTGTGTTTTTTTTTCCTGTTTCACAATTTAAACAGGCAATGCCCCGGTGCTAGGAGGATCTCACTGGGCTGAGCAGCAGCACCATGAGGATTGCAATGAAACAGTTGTTCCTCTAGGTATTAATAACTTCTGTGATGGTCTTTATAGGCTCAGCAGGGAAAAATGTACTGGCCCTCCGCCTTCTCCCATTTCAGCATCTGTTTCCATGGAAGCAACATTTTTCCTCTTCAGCTTGTGCGATGCAATTTCCAGGATGAAAATACGGATTCACTGCTGAGTTTCTGCTCTTTTTCCCCTTTTCATTATTTCTAAAGCTTTGCTGTTTCTAAGCTGCCAGGAGCTCATTGTGTTGTGACCAAACAGAAGATCAGCTGTGCTTTCTTTTTATTGTGGTTTGAAACTGAATCTAAATTTGCTACCAAATAGTTAAATCACCTTTTGATAGAGAGGATGAGCTCTCAAACTCTTCGGAACGGGGCTTTCATATATTTTCACTAGTAGTTGTAGTACACCGAACCCAGCAGGGTGACTAATCTCAGCTGGGTCCTTTGAGCAGTATTTTAAAGCAATAAACTTCTAAAATATCTACTCAGCAGCTAAGAATAGTAGACACAGTCATAAACCATGCTCTGTTGTCCTGAAAGTCATTCCTTTGACAAAGGTTAGTGAGGAAGAAAAATTATCAACAAAATGTCATCAACTCTTATGTCCAGGCTACTAAAACAGTACAGAAACCCACACACAAAAAAAGGAAAACAAATACTCTGTTACAGATCCATGAAGGAAACTGGAGTTCTCCTTTCCCCCTTAATAAAGATTTCATGGGTTCAATTGAAGCTGCAAGAAACACTGTGTGAGTGCATAGCCTCAGTCATCGGACAGCTGTAGCTGAAGTAAATTCCCTAGTGCCATGTGGGATGGGATGCAATCCAGCAAACTTTGCTATATCAGCTTTTTAGTTCTAGAACAAAAATGCCAAAAATAAGTTGCTAGTATGGCAATCTACATCCTGTAAGACATTTTGCTTCTTTTCTTCATTATTTAACTTGATGCTTTTTATACCTACACCAGTGGCAATACTGAAATAACCAGGACAATGTCTACAATTCTTGGCACTAAATTGGTTTGTAGAGCTGTCTTCTTGTGGGCCTGTGAAGTTTCTGGTAAGAGTTTGAAATAGAGGAGGTTGTGAGGGAAAGATCTCAAAGAGTTATTTTCTATACCTCTTAAGAGTGAAACTTCTTCCTTAATCAAACTTTTTAATTCTGGATGCCATAAACTGTGCATTGCTTTAAAGGCACTTAAGTAATCCGGTATCAAGATTGCTCTACATGCATACAGCTATATAAATTAGGGCAGTGACATAAAATGGCTTCTGGTTCTTACTAGAACTTGACAGAAGTTTTGAACTATCAGCTGATGGCGTCAGCATGATCTCAAGCATGAATAGAAAGCAGGCAGATACACTCCCTACAAAGCACGACTTATACATTATAATATCTTATTAATATTCCAATGCTGTGAATTCCAGTGACCTACACTGAAGGTGACTACGTATAGGGTGATTTATGACCCAAGTTTTCATCTGCAAGGAAAGTTTCCTAAGAAGCAGGAGATACAAAAATAAATAAATAAAAAATAAAAGGCCACTTGGGACACTGATGTTCTGTGATTATTCAAGTTGAGTAAAAAATAAATCAAAGACCCTGTGTCTCTATCATGACAAATGGGTCTAGTAGCCTTTTGACAGAAGGTGGAGAAGAAAGCTTGGCTCACTCAGGGCAGTTGCCCTATTCAGGGATTACTTTTGCATGTGTTGCTTTTGTTTCTTGAACTGCTTTTCGTCTTGGAAGCCATAAATGATGGGTTGTTTTTTTTTTTGGAAACAGGAAATATGACAAATCCTACTTTCCAATTAACGCTAAGAATGAGCGAACTGATCCCAATGCTCAGCCATCTGCTTTTGCTTTATAGTGATAATTATTTTTGTCTAGTGGGATTTATGATGTAATAAATAGCATTATAAAGATTCTACCTGTGGCTTCATCATAAGAAGATGTGCATGTATCATCGGTTTTTGCCAAATGTATATATTTTAGCAACATTTAAATAAGCCATTCAAATTCAACTAAGCAGTTATTTCGAATTCTGAAGCATATATTCAAACACAACGATGGCAAGTTTGGTTGTTGTTCTTTTTTAAAAAGACTACCTGGGTAAAATGGAAGAGATTTTTAAATAGGAAATGCATTGAAAAGTCTAAAAAAAAAAATGTATATACATACATACATATATATATATATGTATATTTGATTTAGTGAAATAAAACCAGCATTTAAGACTTGATACATTTTTTTTCACAAAACAGTTTAACATCTGGAAGAGTTCAGATTAGTTTGAAAGCAGCTGTCTGTTTCTCCTAAATTTCAAAAATCGGTATGATCAGAAAATGATGATGACTGAAAAGCAGCAATGCAAAGTAGGACAGAAATGTCTAACCTGGGCTTTTATCCTTTGTTTTGCTGCAGGTGGCAGCAAAGCCAAGAAACATTATGCAAACAGAGACATTGTCTCAAGTATCAATATTCTTTACTTCCTTACAACAGATGCAAAACTGTTTTTAAGTGCTAGCTCACTAATTTTTGTTTCAGTCTCTGCATAAAGTAATTTCAGAACTATGAAAAATAAAGCATATTTCAATAACATCCAGTAGGACATAAATATATACTAACAAGATTGGCAGTGTATTTAAAATGCAGTCTCTGAGTCATGGATTATATTTTGTTTGTTTGTTAAAGTTTAAGTGAATCTTCTCAAATGCCTTTTGGTCATGGAAAATTCAAAGAATTTTTCAATTCCGTTGTGAACTGGATTAAAATGCAGCATTACTAAAGTTAAGGTGCAAGGTGAGATTTTGTAAGAACATTTCTGTATGCACCTCTATTTCAGAAGGGTACCCCACTGAGACTCCGACAAGACTGGAATCTTAATTAAAAGAACTGCATATATTTTTACATTAAAAAGTCTTTAGCAGTCTTACCACCTCTATGATATTGAAATAGCATTGTAGCAGTGAGTACAAGGGGTCTGTCTGAGTTATTGTAACACTGAAACAGTTCAAACTGATCTTAACCACTGTAGTTTTTTTTTTTTTTTTTTTTTTTTTTTTTTAACGTAAATTGTTAGCCCAGAGGTTAATGGAAGAAGATCATACAACAGCTCCAGGAATCTAGGACTTTACAAGGTCAACACTGTTGTGAAATTGGGCTTGAAAAGAGGGAACCTAAGCTGCTTGAATTTGTTTGGGCAGTTGCAGTGTCAAAAGTGAGAAGGCTTTCTGCTGAGAGTACATCAATTACGATATTGATTTAGCCAGCAGCTGAAGGAAAAGAGGATTGAGAATTTCTAATTTAACAAGAGGATTGTTTGAGAAGAAAGACACACAGAGCAAACAGTTCACTACTGGAGGAATTATTACTTGTGTAGCATGATGGAGAAATGAGAACAAAAGTTGAGAAGTCAGATGGTTTCTGTCTTTAGGAGTAAAATAGTGATATTCTTTAGAGATGTATGAAGTCCAAGAAAATAGATGGTTCAAGAACTTACACCCATTGCCATATTTTGTTTTTCTGTTATTTATATTAATCAAGTGCTCTCGTAATAGAACAAAAACATGATTTTTCAGGTGCTGTGCAAAAACTGTCAAAAAAAGTTGGCAAGATGCTTGCATAAAAATACAATTAGCTTTAGTACAAACACACATGCAAATATAAAGAAACAACAGTATGTTTTTGGGCAGTGCAGTCTATGATCTTACTGAGAATTATCTTTAAAAAATAATAATAATAAAAATTGCAGGCTTTATAGAACACAGTAATGGAGTTTCTCATTGGGAATAATGAAATAGCTTCTCAGATGTTTACTGAAAGGAAGGAAGCACAGAAGTGGGAAGGTGACAGGTTCATAATGAGGGTTGGCATCTGAAGCTGACCAGAGATGGCAGAATTGGCAGCAAGCTGAGTTAAGTATGCTTGGGCGGGCTAGGCGCAGCTTTCATGGAGACAAGGTGCTTACCCTTGATGTTATACAAGGGGTGGGCAAGGAGAGGAACAGAAGGAAAAATGGGACGCAGAAGTATTCAAAGTGATCTTTGAGGCAATATTCTGGGCAATCGTGAGCAGAGCAAAATGTTTGCTAAGGCAAAAGAGAAAGAATTGCAGTAATTTGATCTTAATGAATGTGATTGAGCGGGTGTCTTGGGGAAATAGTAGGAAAGCACAGGTAAGTTTGTTTGAAAAATCAACATTTGTTTGAAAAGAAATGCTTCCTGGCTTTAAGGACTACCTATCAATAAATTCTTCCCCCAAGCCCCTTAAAAATGGTGATTGTTTAGTGCTAATGAATAAGATTAAGTAGAGAGCAGAAAACTTGAATGTAGTGAATACAAATAGGGGTTTCCCTAAAGAAGAGGGGTTGCAGCCATACAGACATCGTGTATAATGAAATGGATATATTAAAATTTGTCCGAATATAATTCCAAGGGAGGATGAATTTTCCTGCTGTTTTTTTTTTTTTTTTTGCTTGCTAATATCGTTTTATTTTACTATTTATTTTATTACATATTATTGTTTAGTATTTTATCTTATTAGAGGCATACTAAGAGGCATTTTGATGTTCAGAGAGCATGTTAAAAAACATTCCCCATTTACAGATAGATTATGTGTGCATGCTCTCCCACATATTGAGCTTACTTTTTTTTTCCAGAATGACTTTTATGTAATGCAGAATTGAATATCTCCACAGATGGACCATTCTTGTTCTTCTAGTATCTAAGAGTAATTATCATAGCAATTAGATAAAGAGATTGTTCTGTTTCCCATGGGATATAGTGCAATTTAGATAGGAACAAGTAGCAATAGGCATGGTTTTGAGTCCAAGGCATGGATTCATGAGGGCTTGGGTGTTTGTGGTTGTTTTTTTTTTTTTTATATAACTTCCAAATGTTTGTGAAACTTGCCAAAGAATTTGTGTTGTTTAATGCTCTCAGAACATATACTTATAGTCCTTAGTACTTTCCAAATAACTCCAAGTTGTTGTTTTGTCTTAAACCTATTTATTTTAACAAATGTCTAGCAAATTTTGGTGATATTTCTGAGGTATGTAGAGGTACAGAGAAATTTTAGAGGTATTTCAAAAGAAAAAGATATTTAAAAATTTTTGTAATGCCTGTTGTTTTGGCTATTTCCCATTTAATTCGTCCCTTTCTGTCTAAATAAAGCTTCTATCTAAATATTGTTTTCATACATGTTTAAATTAAGGCTGAAAGGGAAATCTTCTTGACTAGTCTAGTAGAAATTATTGTAATTTAGAATAACTTTTTATTATGTGCATATATAAGAGGCTTAATTTCATTCCCCCCCCAGATATTTTTAACTTTTCTAGAGTGATAGGTAGAGCAATTCTATATGACCCTCCTTTGGTTTGGGAGTGCAATGGTTACAAATGTTACTTAAAAATAATGACCTAACAACAAGGATGTCAGTTTTACTGTGTAACACTTGACCTTTTATTTGGGGCGATACATTCTTCCAGGATTAATTTGCAGACTTTTAGGGATCTGATTATGATTTGTAGTCTGCTTCTATCTGCATGTGATAAGAAAGTTTTGTTACTGCTTTTATTGGTTGATTTTTAAATCTCAGTATGAAAGTTTTTCGTGGAATGCTCTATTTTGTGGTGTGCTTTCCTTTCATGACCTTGGGCATTAATTTTTCATCTTGCTCCTGTGCAGCAATCATCTGTGCAGCAATGAATTTAGTCAATGTATTTTTAGCATGGATAACGTTTCTGCAATGCTTTTTGGGTTCCTAGTCTATATACTGCTGAAATCCAATGAGATCTGTGCTGTCACAATCATCATTAGTGATGCTGGGGCCTAAAAGAGCGCACGTAGATTGCTTTGTAACAGAGGATTTCTGTATGCTGTCCTTTTTTTTTCTCAGAACAATTTGCAATGACATAAATCTAATCCCTAGAGAGAACACTGTCCCTAGAGAGTTTGTACAGCACCACTTGCCTTATGTTTACAGTTTAACTGTAAGTGATGCTACTGAGTGTGGACTATCCTAGTCAAGAACACTTACTATATAAATGATATTATAACTCTGGCAAGAATACAAAGATCAGTGTTGGAAGACAATGATACTGTAGATAAGATATATAAAAAAAAAAAAAAGAAAGAAAAAAAAGCTAAAATTTGTCTAAGCATTTTGTACTGTTAGCAATCATCCAGTACTTTGCTTTCTTAAATCATTATAAAGAGACATTCCTGATGATTTTCATGGCAATGGAATATGTCTGCTTAATACAGAAAGCTTTAATTACTTGGTGCCAGCACAGGTGTGGTTCATACAGCACTGTGCCTCGGTTTTATGACAGTACTTGTTAAATTGCAACCTTTGATCCTCTTGAGCTTACCTAACCTGTTGGTGCCATCCAAAGGACTCAGGGCATAAATACTAGCACCGGGAGCCTGGCACCTCCTGCTTTTTTTCACTGGCTATCAAAGCTAATGCAGTGTATCATCCAAGTATTGGTATCCCAAAGGAGAGCACAGCTGCTGCTCGACTTTGCATTTCTTCAGTAGAGCCAGAAAAAGGCTAACAGAGGCTGCCAAAATTTTCCTTTGGTCTCTGTATACACAAAGGCATTTTTGGTCACTTGACTAGTACATAAAGCATACATAAAGCAATACAGTGAAATCAGACAGACAGCTAAGGAGATACTGGTTTGAATTCATAGGATCAGTAAGACTAGACAAAATATTCTTGGTGTTGGAAAGATGTACCTAATGCAGAATTTTCCTTTGATAATTTTGAGAATTATATTTAATTCTAATTGATTTCAGCCTGCCTGTTGTGATGCATGCAATTTTCTTTGTTGAGCTGCTGCTGGAGTGAGAAAGATTAATCCTAATTGTATTAGTTGGATCTCGTAGTAAGACAATATGATACTTTTTCACTTAATATAAGAAGAGTAATGTAATTGTTTACTCTGAAGAACAAGAAAGTATAATTGAATTAACTGCTTTTGAACATCTTGCAAATGTTTTGTTTCTCACTAGTCTTACACTTTCCAGCATTGCTATCTCTATTCTGTTTAGTCTAAATGAGAAATGATTAGGGTTAAAATAGAGAGGGAAAAAAAGAAATAAAACTTCTGCTAGCCAGATAGATGCATGGAAATTTAAAATGTACCTGGATCTTTGGGTTCTATTTTGCTTCTATTTTATACAGAGTTGAGAAGATTCACATTGTTTTGCTGTGTTGACATCACCTCCATCTTAACTTTTGAGCCATTTGCATACATTGTGCCAAGTGTCTAATTCATTGAACAATTTTACTTTTGAAATAGTTATCAGCTGTCATGAGTTTGATTCCTAAACAGCCAGTGTGATATGAAGGAACACAAAATGTACATTATCTGTGTACTCTGCAGCTCTGACTTAGTTTGACATACTTAGGCTTGTATTTTTGTCAAAAAAATAAAGGGAATTGAGATTCCAATTGAGATCCAAGCAGTTTGCTTGGCCTAGTTTCCACTCCTACTCCAAGAGAGCTGAAAAATACAGAACAATTAGATGATTACAAATGAAGTGCTCCATCTTTCAATGTACTTAAGTTGCTTAGCATCCTTTTAATGACAGAAAGGGGCTGTGAACCGAACTTATTTACTGTACTATGGCTACCGTTTGTGAAGATGCCTCTTAATTCTTTTCTAGTTCTTTTATTATTTTCTTTCAGGAGTTTTGAATTATTCCTATATAAATAATCCTCTTTCAGAAATTGATTAGAAAATGTACACTAAAAACTACAGTAAAATGAAGTTTAAGACTATAGGCTCGTAATTTAGAGGAGAAATGCAAAAATGCTATTATTAAAAATACAAAAATTGCTTAGAGAATATTTAGTTAAAGAAACACTTAAAAAAAAAAAAAAAAAAAAAAAAAAAAAAAGATTACACGTGTATTTACAGTGACTCCTACTGTTTCCCAAGGAGAAACTACCCTAGTAACTCCAGAACTCCAGAAATTTTAATTTTGTAGCCAGCACTTTCATTTAAATTCTACAGCACATAGTCCATAAAAGCCAGGACACTGCATGTTTAGGATTGCAGAATCATCTTCAGTCATGAAATTTAGGAATTTACTAAGCCAACAGCATGAACATCACTGCGCTAAGTATAGACAGAGTGAAATATATAAAAATATGATAAAGCTTTCATTGCAGCTCATTTACTTATGATAGTTTCATTTATCATGCTTAATATGGACATTCTGAATATGAAAAACTCAAGAACTTCATCAAGAACATTGGTATGTATTTAAATGTGTCTATTTGTCAGTATATATTCGTGTCTATATTTATATATATATGTATATATGAACAGCACTTACATTTTCTACTCATGCATGCGTTACTCCAAACTTTTTGGGAAGAAATACTTTAAGAGCTATATTTCAAATGATAATCTTTAGTTCTGTTCTAGGCTTGAAGTATTTTTATTATACTGAAACCAAAAATTTTACATCACTGGGGTTTTATCAGATGTATTCCAGAGGCTTTATTCGTTTCACATTTTATGATACATGCAGTAATATTTTTATTATTTTTACTGGTTTGGATTTTTTGACTGTTCATACTGCTGCTTTTAAAACAAGAGAAGCATGCTTTTGACAGTATTTTTCACGGTTTATTTTTGAAACTTCTGTCAAATAAAAGACTTGATTTCATTGTAATATATCATCCTCACAAGGGAAGCTCCATTATCTATCTGTAGCACAGGGAGGATAGTACTGTACTTGATGGCATAGAGGGGCATGGGTCTTCTGGGGCTATAGTAAAATATCAAAGCAACTATTTCTCATTTTTCTTCACTCCTTGATATTTCCTAAATACAACCTGCTGCTTCATGTTTCAAATCTATATTTCATTAAACAGTTCCTGTTAACTGTTGCATAATATGTATAGGTCGCATAACATGTATGTACTCAGCTGCGTAATATTCATTTTGTTGTTTTGTCAAGCTTCCTGATCAAACTACAGGATGTGTATAGGCTGATCTTTATATCACTTGATTTCCCAGTGTATTATAGAAAAGAACTGTATGAAAGTGACTTGAATTAAAGCTCAAAACTGTGAGAAAATGCTCCAGAAAATATTTCATGTTAATATTTCATGTACTTCAGAAATTTGAATGCCAGCCATTTTTCTTGAGCCACTGTGAGGTTCTTTCAGGCAAACTGAAAGCCTTCATTTTTCATCTTACTGTGAGATCCATCCATCCATTCATCTATCCATCCAGCAGGCCAAACTCAAGTAAGAAATATGGGGGCAGAACAGTGATGCACAGTAGTGTTTCCAGAGCCTGTAGCCCTTCTGCAGAGTCTGGATAGAACACTTCTTGCTTACTACCCCTGCAAATCCCACTTTAGAGGTGATAAAGAGGACTGCACACCAAGCTGCATCCAAAGCACTGAAATAGATAAGCAAAACAGTTGGTGAGCAAGGGTAGGGGCTGGAAAGGCTCCAGCAGTTTCCTTATCTGGTATGGCAGGACTCTCAACCTGCTCACTCCCCATGCTGGAGGGGGTAGTTAGGTTTGGCGGATAGAAGCAGGTTGAGAAGAGGCAGCTTTCTCTGTCCCTGTTTCTAAAACTGCCCGAAAAGGCTGATCAGCCCCTATTTCCCGAACATCTTTTCAGCTGAATACAGTGTAGCTTCTAAAGTCTATCTTCTGGTTGCTGTGCAACATCTGGTTGCCATATTCCGCTTTTCTTACCTGTTAGGTAAGGTAGATATTTTCAACAATGTCTTATGCTTATCGCAAACAAAATATTTCACAATAGCAGTTACACTTTTGTCACTGTGTAGCTGAACGTTTATCAGATTGTGTGATCTGAATATCTCAGATTTTATGAAGAATTTATTCAACATCAAAATTACTTGAACTCCCACTGTTTCTGTTTGTACTGCTCAAAGATTAGCATCAGGGAGCTCAGATAGTACAATTCTGTTGGAAGGGACCTACAAAGATCATGGATGAGAACTGCCTGACAACTACAGGCCTAACCAAAAGTTAAAACACCTTAATGAGGACATTTTCCAAATACCTTTTGAACACTGATAGGCACAGGGCATCAACTTCCTTGCTATTAAGCCTGTTCCACGGTTTGACCACCCTCATAGTAATAATAATAATAATAATTTCTAATATCTAAAATAAAGCAGATTCTAAATTTTCTATACTTTCCTAGCTTCTGAATTTCCAGATTACAAGAAATAGCAGAGGAAGTACTTAGGAGAAAACAAATTGTCTGCCTCACTATTAAATGAGTTTTCCCTCTTAAAAAATCTTACATATCTTTTTGAAACTTCAGTGCTCTGAAAGCTCTAATTAATTCTCAATCATAGTCTTTGAGATGGGGTGCTAGAATGAGAGTGCATTTTTCTTATCAAAATCTTGTTAGGAGGATGCTTCACTGAACATTTTAGTACAAATCTGCTGCCTTAGTTATTGAAAAATTACCATTAAGATTGCATTGCTTATTAACTACTTTAATTCAGTTCCAAAGTTCTATTTCTGAGTTACACTACAGCTGGAGAGAGCGTAGCTTTCATTATCTCTTCTCTTTTGTTTAATTTCAATATTGCCTGAGACAAATGGTATTATAATCCTTTTGAGGAACAACTTTTACAATCTTATTACTTTATGACTTCAGGAAAAGTGCACCAGTCTCCAGTGACATTGAGAACTGTATATATATTTTTTTATCAGTTAGATGTTAATACCTAATTATTTCATAGAGGCTATTTTTGTTACATTCCCTTCCTGCAGCTATATAATAATTAAAATGCAAATAATGCTGACTATTAGTTCCTGTTATAAAAATGTTCTTTCTTCTTAACTTTGCCAAACATGAAACAGTTTGTATAAAGCATACCTGTATAAATTCAGTCCTGTCTTCCAACTGGGAAGGACAGGAAGGCAGTCAAGAGTGTTTACTAAATCTCTCTTCTATCTAATTTTGCACCAAAGGAAAATAGCATCTTTCTGACATTTCTCAATAAGTTAAATTCAGCATCACTATTTCCCCTGGGTCAGTACCTAATTGCTCTTTTTTTTCTTTTTGCCTATCTTTAACTATTTTTATCATCAGTCTGCTTTTCCATCTGGTTGACATCTTCATCTCAAACTATTCTTATTCCGTGCATGCTTTTCTTACAGGTTTTAAATCAAGATCTCTATGGAAAGTGTGGGTTTATTTGTTCTCTTGGTGTCCATTGCCTGCTGCAGCATGTCCTGGCCCATGACTGGGACCCTCAGCTACTATTCCAGTATAGCTGGTAATAATAATAATGGAAGCAATAAGCTCCAGATAAACTGACTACTTCAGCAAATAAGGCACCTATAGGAGAATTGAGATAGAATTCCTTAAAGCAAAATCTGCTGAGGACCATAAATTCAGGGTCTGTATTATCTGTCTGATTAGGCTGTGCGGTATTCTATAAAAGCTAAAGATTACTTTTTTTTTCTTTGTGTTACCAGCATTCTGTGATTACTTTATAAATACTAAAATCAGTAAGAAGGATTTACAGTTCACAAGAATGCTGTTGGCCCTTATGACCTCCATAATACCTCAAGCTGATTGACACAGCAGGCTTGATTATTTTTTTTTAATGTTCTTGTAAAATTAGTACCTCACAGCTTATTTTAGTAGTTTACTTCTGTAACTTTCAGTGAAAGAACACATACTATTATTTATAGGTAGGAGCTCACTGACTTAATTTGAATACAATCTTTTTCTTCATTGTCTATTCTATCAAACAATAAACAATCAGCTTTTATAATGATTTCAACATCAGTTAGGCTTTAGGAGCCTTTTTCATTCACTTTCTACTAGAAAGTTGCTACTGCAAGTCCTGCAGAAGACTTTACAGACACGACTAATTACTGATTTTGCAGTAGATACAGATATGATGCTTTTAGAAACAGCTAATGCATTTGAATTTGATAGTCTGCACCAATTAATATCCACAAGCTCAAATATCTTGTTTATAGAAAGACTTTTCGACTGGGTCATTAAGCTTTAGAAAGATTTGAAATTTTCCAGGAATTTGATTCCTCTGCTAATCGCCAGGGGACTCCTCACTCCTACTTGAATATACTTGAGTATGATGGCAGGAAGTGAAGATAAGATGATTGTGTTGTTGGCTCAAGTACCACATTGGAGCAGATATTGCCCTGAGGTTTATGCTCTCAGCAGCTGAAACATCCTTATGGAAACAGTGGTGGTTGCTGATTCTGATCTTCTGTCCGCTTTTGTGTATTTATTCTTTTAGTTCTATGTCAGAATCACAGACACTAACTCACCCCCAAGATTTTCACAAAAGATTGATGATTTTGAAGTTGCTTTCTTCTTTGGGGATGTGAAGGTAACCCTTTCACAGTCACATCAGTAACTCAAGTTATGCTTCACTTAACCCTATGTTTGATGCTGTTAATCGAGGTAACAATATATCGATATGGTTCAAGTAAGAGATTTCCTTATTTTTGAATGCCTAAGTTAGTAGAAAATTATTTCAAATATTATCCTAATTTTATAAGCATATATGAGAATTATTACAAGAGTAAGTGGCAAAGTCACTGAAATTGAACTGCACGAAGAGACAGTTTAAGAATTTCTTCAGTAAGCCTCTGCCCACTGTATGAGTCAGGCTATAGAAGCACAGAAAGGTATACCAAGATTGCTTTGTTTTCTTCTGTAACAGAATACTTCTCCAAATAAAGTAAGCCTCAGGAAGCTGGGTTTTTTTTATTTGTTTGTTTTTTGTTTTTTTTTAAGAACATATAATATTTATAGTTCAGTATTTCTGATAACACAAAAAGATTCAGAGAATATTTAATTGAATGTGAAGGACATTCAACTTACACCAACTTCTTTTGGCTTCTTTTTTGGTGAAGAACCAAGCAATAATTTTCTAAGGTGACAAGAGCTTTCCTCATTATAGTAGTTTAGATAGAAAATGTGATATCCATTTAATTTTCTGTAATTTGAATTCCCACTTTTACTAATGGCAATATAGGCATCCTGCTAATGTGGAACCAGTTTTGAAAATTTTAATTTAATTCAGTTCAATGCTTTAAAACAGTTTATCTTTGGAGAAAAATAATTGATTAATTTGAGGAGAGGAGGGAGATACTCTATTTTGAAATTTCATAGTATTTTTTGTCAGAGCACTTTTTAATAAGAAAATATTTAATATTTTTTTAAGTATTTCTTCGGGATTAATCAAAATAACAAATTCTGATCTATGTGATCTTGTCTTTTGGGATTTTAATTGCCTAGATTATAAGACTGTTGTGGGCTCCAAAACAATGTAAAAAGTAGTGTGGGCTGCTTCTTTCTAAAACAGCTTATAGAGAAAATACTTCCTCTACCAAAAGATTTCAGAGGTAACCTTCTAGGTAAGCAATAGCTGCTCGTCTGAAGACTGGTTAGTTGGAAGCAGAAAAATGTAGGAAAAGGCACTGTTTAGAAATAAGTGACAGCTGTAAAACGCAAAGCTAAATGCATGCAAACTGAGGTTGGATTGCCTACATAAGTAACTTGATGATTTTTGAATTTTTCATTTTTCGGTCATGCTGGAGAAACATTGTAAGAAGTTTCCTGACACTGTAGCAAAACTCATCAAGAACTCATCATTCTTCCAAATGAACTGACAGAGAAATGTTTCCTTAGTGTATTTGATTTTATCATTATGTCTACTGTGGTGTCAATTAAAAAAAATAATATAGTTGAGGTGACTGCAAAGGTATTGGAGCGGTATCATTCCTTTCAGTGATCCTTGTAGAGAGAGCCCATGGCTTTCTATGTGGAAAGGCAGTTGCTGGTGTTGATGTTTTTACTACTGATGTTCTTTTAATGTTAATACTGGCAATGTAAATGACAAAAGGCCATACATGAAACATTTATGACAGTTCAGAAGATGTCTATAATTGTGAACAAACTTTGTGATTTAGTTCTTCTGTATATTTATGCTTGTGGCAAAACTGCTGATGAGTTGTAGGAGGACAGCACTCCAGTCATCTTCATCACCCTCCTCTGGACCTGTTCTAATATCTCTATGTATTTCTTGTGCTGAGGACCCCAGACCTGGATGCAGTACTCCAGTTGGGCCCTCATGAGTTCAGAGTAGAGGGCGACAATTCCCTCCTTCACCCTGCTGAGTCACCTCTTTTAATGCAATCCAGTATACTGTTGGCTTTCCAGGCTGCAAGGGTACACTTCTGACTCACATAAAGCTTTGCGTCCTAAATGACCTCCAAGTCCTTCTGCACAGGGCTGGTCCTGATGAGTACTTCTCCCAGTCTGTACACATACCTGGATTGCACTGGTCTAAATGCAACAATTTTCACTGGACCTTGTTGAACCTCATTCAGTTCAGGTAGTTTCACTTCTCAAGCCTGTCCAGGCCCCACTGGATGGCATCTCTTCCTTCTATTGTGTCAACTGCACCACTCATCTTGGCGTCATCAGCAAACTTGCTGAGGATTCACTCAATCCCATTGTCTATGTGACTGATAAAGATGTTGAAAAATACCAGTTCTGAGACAAAACCTTGGGAGGTAGTACTCATTTTGGCCTCCACCTGGACATAGAACCATTAACCGCAACCTTCTGGCTGCAATCAACCAATTCTTTACACATTGAATAGTCCAGCCTTCAAATCTCTCCAATCTAGAGTGAAGGATGTGATGTGGGATCATATCAAAGGCCACAACACATGCAAAACTAGTTTTGAAAGAGTTTTGAAGTGGTAGTAATAGGTGCAGAGCAACTTACTATTCATTGGGAGGACAGTAGCATATAATGAGAACGTTCTCAAGCTATTGAGGTAGTAGAAAAAGTATGGATGTCTGTAAATTATGCCTGTGTAATAGAGAAAAAGTGCTAATGAAAAAGTCAATGTCCAAGCAGCTGATCATAGATAGATATCATCCAGTGTAGGAGTCAGATCCATATTCTGGGTTAATTCACGCTCATTATAAAGCCTGAAGCCTTAATCTGGACCTGTAGGAGAATTTGCCAGGGATTTTGGTTCAGAGGCTTCAATTTAAATTATGTTTACCAATTTTTCTCAGTTTCAAGTAAGGTGCTTCCTATTCATTAAAATGTTTTGTAGCTTTTTATTTTTATGATGCTGTAGGTTTGTGCAATCAGAGAGAACAAAAGAATAAATAGTGTCACTTTGAACACTACAAATGAGAACAGCTCCAGAAGAACACGCCTAAAATACAGACTTCATGTCATTCACAGGATTCTTTGTGCAGCCATCAACAGAAACATAGCAAAAAAAGCTGAAAGTTTGATTTCACAGAGTTTAAACTATATTGTAATATTCATTGTCAGGTTTAAATTTAAATTAAAGCTAGAATGGAAAAAACCATAAATTACAGCTACTGCTAGAATCTGAGAATTAATTCCAACAGAAATATCATAGAATCATAGAATCACTCAGATTGGAAAAGACCTTAAAGATCATCAAGTCCAACCACGACCTAACCATACCACCCTAACTCTAACAACCCTCCGCTAAATCATGTCCCTGAGCACCACATCCAAACAGTTTTTAAACACATCCAGGGATGGTGACTCAATCACCTCCTGGGGAGCCTATTCCAGTGAATATCTTTGTGGCCTAATGACAGTGCATTAGATCTGGTGTACTGGATGTGGTTCTTTTTGGAAAACAATTATCTTAAAGCACTTGTCAGATAAAAATCACAAGATTCTAGCTTTTTTTTTTTTTTCATCTTTATTTGCTAGTAATTTTATTTATAAGTATATATGGAGCAATTTTTAAAAATTGCTGTAAATATAATTAATGCTGGATATGACAAGATACATAATGAGAATGTTCTATTTTGAATTGCATCAGAAATTTGCTGACAGCTGTGTACATGCTGTGCTTTCTCTGACACTCTCTTTTATTTCTATGTACTAAAAACCAAAGGAGGACTTAAAAACCGCAACTGTAGGCATATTCAATGTCAAAAGCATCAAATCACCACAGTGTTAGGATAGTCCAAAAGTTCACTGTCAGAAAGTATGTTCAGTAATTGCCAACTTCTTCCTGAGAATTGTTATGTGGATAATGAAGGTGCATGCCCAGACTACCCCAGCCTCAGTCACTAGAACTGGTGGCTGAAGTACTTTCCCCGACGTACACAAGACTTTGTTTTATAGCAGAGCAATCTGTTGAAGCAGATTGTCAGCTGAGACTGAGCTCTAAAATGATCAGGGGACTAGAGGGCTCATAAAGTTTAGCAGATGTTTAGAAGATGTTAGCAGATGTTTAGCAGTTTAGCAGATTATTGTAGAATAGGCTATTTGTAAGAAAATAGTAGCTACATCTTGTTCAGGAGTTACATCAGAAGTCTTAGGAGGCAATCTTATCAGCCAGAAAGGTAGTATTAATTTTATTTGAACAGATATGTTATTTTTGTTTCTTCATTTTCATAACAGTTTTACTGAACAATTCTGTAAGGATATGAAATCTTGCATATCACAGAATCATAGAATGGCCTGGATTGGAAGGGACCTCAAGGATCATGAATCTCCAACCCCCCCTGCCACAGGCAGGGCCACCAACCACTTTATCTTGATATAAGTAAAATCTTTAGATACCTAATTTTGAGTCTTTTTCAGTAGAAAAAGAAGTGCGTATGTGTATGCATTTGTTTGTTTTTCCCCAAGTGTTAGTGGTCATTTACACAGTGGGAGCTGTAACTGGAATATGACGGTGTCTGAGTGAGTCATGCTGTGCTTGCATAATCTCTACTTCAACCATTCACCTTAGATATAATGGGAAGGAAATTGTAACTTCAACATTTCTAAAGAATACAGCTACTAATGGAGCTTGTAAAAGAAACCTGAAGTGGTATTTGATAAGCAGAGTCTCTATCTTGAGTTCTTGACAGGTTTCTGAAGGAAAGTTTGTCTGCTTGATAGAGCAGTATTTGTTTCCACTCCCATTTCTCCATCTCTGCAGTTTGTAGTGCCTCATCCCTCCCAGTCCTTGCCATTGTTTCCCAGGAAGTATTGATATCCTTGCCATTAAGTCACTGGTATTTTAGAAACCCTGAAGGTGTTCCTGGCAGTGCTGATATTACATCTTTCTCTTCCAGAGCTATGTCTGGAAGGCATGAATATTTTACCAATGCTTCTTCTCCTTGGAGAAGATAAATTCAACAACTGTTTTGTAATGAAAGTCACCTAAGTTTTCTTTTTCTTTTTTTTCAGAAGTTAAAATTCAATTTACCTCCTGGAACGGGCCTTTCTATGGCTATTCTACATGGCAATGGCAAGCAAGACTCAGCTGCTTTTCACACATCAATTTTAAGCATATTGCTAGAGCTTAGCCTTTTCCTTGCTCTTTGCTTATTAGTGATTCCACAAGGAACAGTTGGAGACAAACACGTTTCTGACAGCTCTTCAAATGCTTTGAGTGATGCCATATTTTTAGCACCGGTCCTGCTCTGAAGCCAGTAAAGAAGCAGTATGTTTCACAGCAGTTCACTTAAGCTGAGCAAAACTGACTTTTCAAAAGGAAGAGGCTTTTAACTTCGAGTACTGTAGAGGTACTACATTGCTATAATCTTACCTCACAGACCTCCAAGGTGTCAAATGTTTAACACTTTAAGAACCAAAACCAGTTTCAAACGTTGCAAGGCATTCTCGCAACAACAAAAAAATTTAATCAAAGGTTGAAGTATACAAAGCTCTGACCTGTGATATTTCTCCTTTTAATGATTACTCATGCATTCTCCCACTGTTTTTAAGGGGGAAGGTGTAGGAAGGTGAAGAGTGATTATACAAATGGTGTATGATCAAGATTATATTAGGCCTTCTGCATTTATAGCATAGTAAGTATAGTATAGTATAGCTATATAGTTTCTGATTTCTAAAAAGAAGTCCCCAGCATCAGGTGTAGGGTGGTATGTGTCTTCCCCTATACAGTTCCTCCATACCGTGGTCTTTGGATTCACTTCTCCATCCTGACACCGCCTTCATCATAACTGTTCATCAGAGACACATTTTTCCAGTAATTGATGACATTGCGAGAGAAGCAAAGTTGGAGTACGGATCGTGCTTTGCTGTGAAGTGCCGTGCCAGCATTGCAGAATGCTGAATGTACAAAACAGATCTCAGGAAAAATAGCTTGTATTATGAGTTTGTAATGAACTATTTGTCTTGTTAATCATTCATAATTGCACTCAAAAAGGAAAAGGGCAACGGTTAATACCAATCCTGCAAAAGACAGAATCCTGATTAAGTATAAATATGCCCGGAAATGAATCTGCTGAGCAGTAGCATGCAAAAGATATTTTGAGTCTTCTGCTGCTTTCCTTGCTCATGAAGTGAAAGGATAATAGTTCAAAAAGAACTTTGAAAAAGAGAGGAGAACGGTGAGCAGGATAGATTAACAGAAGTTTGCAAAATGGTTTACCTATATTTTCATATAATGATTCATATGAAAAAATGTTCATGCTGTGGTGCTGAATATGTCATCCATATAAACAGTGTAGCAAACATAGTTCTGTGATGCTCATATTTCTCTGATGAGAAGTAACTTGAACCACCTGAAGCTTGTCTGTTCTGTCAAGGGTGAGGAAATTGTTAGGACTTTTCTGGAATTTTTCTCTGTTGTTTAAAAATAGATGCATTTTAATACCTGTGGATATGTGAGTGTATCCAGAGTTTCAACTATTGCACAAGAATCAGACCTTTGTGAGATTTTTTCATCTTAAAATGAATGGAACTTGAGTCATCCCTAACATTCATACAATCCCACTGTGCTGAGGCAGACATTACTGTAGTATTGCAAAGGTGTGTTTGTGTGCATTCAGTTTTCTTTCCAGTAGGTTATCTGTGTTTTCTTCTGCTCAGATTTGTTTTATTTGGACTCAGAACTGGTTAGAATGGCTTATTGCTTGCTCAGGACCACTAAATCTTGCTTCGTGGGACAAATCTCTTACTTTACAGAATTTATTGTCGTGTCAGTGCAGCATTTATAGCTTTTTACTTTGATTCTGTCTTCTCTTGCTATTTTATTTAAAATCAGATAGATTTCAAGACAAGTGGTCATGCATTCAGTGTCTGTGAAGTGAAATCCTTTACCCAGAAATACCATCTTTTATCTCTACTCTCTGATGTTTAGAACATCATCAGTACCATTTGAGGTTTTTCATGCTGTGTCAAAAACCCTACCACATACTATTAATTTTATTTAACATGTGCTAGTGAAGTCTTTGGGGTAGTTGGTCACGCAGGCCTGAAAATACATCAAAAAGTTCATCTGGAAAGAAAAGCTGTATGTCTGCTCTGTGCATGTTTGCCTGAAGTGCTTCAAACCCTTCTTCATCTTACAAATGTCTTGAGAGTTTTGCAGCGTAGCAGATTCTGGTCAAAATGAGGAGCTCTTTATTTTCACTGCTGTTACCAACTGCTAGCTCACTTCTGCACATGTTGTTTCTGTTAGCGTGCACAGGACTGAGGCTAATGGAAATGGGTTTTCCTCAGTTATACCTAAATACCTGTGGCTATTGGTGATTGAATTAGAAGAAATGAGGAATTGATGTCTAATGATACAAACATGAACACAAGATTAAGCAAAAGATGCATTAAATGCATTCATAGTAACTAATGTTCTTTTTGATCAGTTGTTATAAACTGTGGGATAATTTTTCTTTCCAATTCTGTATTGAATTTATCTTGACATCTGCCTATTTACCAATTTTGGCAGTAGTACACTGGGAAAAGCTGCCTGAGCGTGTAGGTATGTGTGTGTTTATTTTCTCTCTTCCTTTGGCAGAGAGAACTAGAAAGGCAGCACTTCTGGCTGTGTCCCAGTGCGACAGAAATGATTCATGTTTCTCCAACAGCTGACTTGTGAAATGATGCGGCAGAAAGGATGCACACTTGTCATTTAATGTTATTTTAGGCTGTAGCACTTCTTTTCAAATGTGGTTTAACCTTGGGAAGTGATTTTTAAAAGAAGGTCACCAAGTGCTCCAGCATACATTTGACTCAGCCAGCCGGAATGCTCCAGCCTTTGGGGGCAAACCCCACAAAGCAACAGTACAGACCCTTTGGTCGTCCTGGTGTGCAGGCTTTGCTGCCTTCTGTCAGAAGACAGCTTGACTGATATGGTTGAATATATCTGACAGAGTGCCTAAATGATATAACCTTCTGGGTCATAAAATTTGCATCAGACTTGGAGTAATGGTGCTATAAACATGAGGTGACACACCACACAGCTAGTGTGTTTGTGCAGGAAGGTTCTGCAATGTAAGGGCTGAATATGACCTTGCTTTAGGCAAGCTGCTTCTTGAGTGAGTACTGAAAAATACTGCGTGGTTCTTATGATGTATGCCTTGCATCAGAGGAATGTGACATTAGCTTGCTAGGGGCTTAGCTTGTAAGAATGTTGAGATTAAGGGTTTGCTTTGTAAGATGATGACAATTAAAAATGGAGAAAGTCGTTTCAAAACAAACATAGCAATAGCACCATAACGGTATTTTAATAAATATATATAAATATAGGCGTGTTTTTTCTACACTATTTTACAATTCAAATACGATATAATAATAACACCAATACTAAAAGGATAGTAGTAACCCAATGGTGTATGTGTCTGGTGTGTGTTATACTTGATTTGTCTTGTATATCAATACGTATATTTGATCTTATGTCAGTTCACAGATGTTTGCATAAAACTTAAAAATGTGAATAAACCCACAAAGATCTGCTGTATAGCCATATGCACACATTGGTATATTGGTACGCACAATGTTTGTATGCAGTAAGACAGCTTTTCCTCTCTATCTTCTCATCTACTCACAAAGGCATAATATGAGATGGGCAACTTGATAGATATCTGAGTCAGAAGACACTGTTGTACTTTTGATAATGTCAATTTCTTTGCATATAAAAGAATTAGTGATACACTTGACCATATTTTGGTTATCTTAAAGATTGTTTGTAAATCTCTTATTTACTTAAATGTATCAAGCATCTGTATTAATTTACCAGACAAAATACAGATGAAACTTCAAGTAACTTCAAGAAACTTCTATTTGACTTACAGTAGAAGCTTATATGAAGTGAATGGAAATTGCACATGCCAGGGGAATCTAGAATTTGTAATTTATAATACACAGATAGCTAAACTGACTCTGAGAGCCACTGCAAAAATGTCTTCAAGTTTTGAAATCACGCTGTGGCCAAATTTGAGAAAGAAAAATGATTTTCTTTTGGCATTTTTCTTTCTTTTTCTTTTTGTCAGATGAAGATTAACTGCTACCATATGCATTTCTTGCCTTGCTCCCTTAGAGTTTTATTTCAGTTTTGCTCCATTATGATAAATATGTTAACTTCTTGCCATAATGCAAACATGGCATTAAGTAATCTGTAAACATGGACGAAGTAATAGATGGTAAGTTTATAGAGTTTATACAGTAATATATTGCCCCATAATTGATAAATGGTCACATATTTATTTAAATATAGTAGATTCTTAAACTTTTTACTTGAAAAAGGTTAAGAAATGCTAATGTGAAGTATTTCACAACTTCCATTTTTTCCTTGTTAACATGTAATTAGATCCAAAATACTTGGGTAGTATGTTCAGATGCCTGAATGTTAGAATGTGAATTTGAACCTACATTTACTTTAACTACAAAGAACAGAAGTGTGCGAAATGAACACAAAACATTTAATTTTTTTTCAATTCAGTGCAATTTCAGAAAAATAAGCATTTTCAATAAGAGAAAAGTGGAGGATAGATCTTATTTTATTAAATCCATTCATTTCAGTTGAATCAATTCAGGCTTTAAAGACAACTTAAAATGATTTAGTGAGTTCTATTCAACAACTTTTTTTCACTCATTAGAGTTTTCCTAGAATACTGCTCTCCCAGTAACTGACCTACATCTCCAGTGATGCCGCTTCAGCCCACTTCTTCTTCTTCCTGAAAACCTAATGCAAATAACTCACCTCCTCTTTACTGAATGCGTATTAAATATTTGCAGATATTTAACTTGTTTTGTTCCTTTTCCTTCTTGGCTGAGCACATCTCAGGACCTAATTTTTCTTCTCTCTGGTTCCCATAACTCAACTCCAATTTAGAGTTATCTCTTCATTATTTAAAAAATAAAAATCCACGTCATATAATAGGTTCAGAAGATCTTTTCTTACAGATATGTCTGTTGTGTTTACTGAACAGACGTAATTAATTACAATTAATGAAGAGTCTCATAGAATCATAGACTTGCTCAGGTTGGAAAAAGCCTTAAAGACCATCAAGTCCAACTGCACCTAACTATACCACCCTAACTCTTAACAACCCTCCACTAAATCATTTTCCTTATTTTTTAACCTTCATGACAATATTTTCGATAGACTTCTCAAGCTGTATGCAAAGGTTCTTATCTCTGTTTCAGTAATATTTGTTTTGATAATTCTACCCAGAAAAGGATTTCAGGATAATGATGTACAACATGAAAGTCTTAGCTTACACTTTTATCTTTTGTAAAAATAATGCATTTTTCAAATTCACTTCCCTTTCCTTAAACATACAGAATACTTTTTTACTTTCACACAGCTCTGTTAAAATGATTACTCTGTCCAAGAGATACAAAGTGAAGTGTATTTAAAGAATAAAATTAATTGTGCGTACATATCTCTTTGGAAACAGATGTGTGTGCTTGCTAGTAGGTAGAAGAAAACTACTGTCGATTACCTCTGTAGATTTATAAGATTGCAGTGAACTCTGGAAGTCATCTATACCACGTCTCTGAGGCAAGTAGATCCATAATATCTGTAGCATTCCTAATAGCAATTTATACAGATAATTCATCAATGGATAGAGAAAATAATTTCTCATGGTTCACTCTCCTTACTGTTAAGTGTCCTTCCAACCTAAATTTCTTCTTTGCTCTGTTTTCTTATTTATATGAAATATAGCAAAAAACTCACCATGATCTCAGTTTTCATTTCATGATATTAAAAAAGTCCTCGATATTTAAGTTTTCTTTAAAACAGTTTTTCAGGATGCTGAAAAAACTGATTGCTTTCTGCTTCATTTCCAGGACCAGGTTCATATTCTTCCTGAAACATGGCTACTTTGAGAGACCAAAATGAAGTGAACAAAATCTGATGCCTTTCCAAAACTGAATGGAAAGACTGCTTATTTTGCCTCTGGCTTACCAATTCTGGTTTAAGCAATTATTTGTTCCATGTGAATTTTGGGCATTCTTTCTCATACTGAACAATTTTTTTACTTGCATTTTTTAAGGTGTTTTCAATCAAATTTGAAATTTAGTCTTGTTCTCTTTCCCCTTCTGCTGTCATTTGGAAATTTGATAATAGTTTATTTTCATTACAGTTTTTTTTGCTTGAGGATTTATTAACTGATGTTAGCACTGCAGATAATCAATATCAGAAAAACTGAAAGAGTTTTTTTCATGTAGATAGATAGAGTCACCGTAACTGAAATTTCGTATCTAAGTATGCTCATTTACACTTTCAGATTGCAGGAATGGCTATAATAAGCAGTTCTTTAGCATGAAATAACTATCTGAATAATATCTTCTATTATCAAGACAACAGTTGGAAAGCGGTTGGAACATTCTTTCTGGTTTATTTCTTGGACTGTTAATAAATATGGTTCTAGAAAGGCTTCCTATTATGTAGATTTTAATAAAATGAGAAATGCAGAAGTCCTAGGCTATGAAACTTATGTTTTTCTTTCATTTCAATATGAATTTATGATTTAATTTTAATTTTACTGAACACTTAAAAAGCTGAGTGAATAATGTCATGTTCACACTAGGCTAAGAGTTTTGTATAGTGCATTACTTGCTTTAATTTATTCTGTATGTTTTACCTAATATATTTTAGAAGCAAGTAAGTTTCTGTTCAATTATATTCATCTGCATGAGCACTCCAGCTGTATTAGATGGAGGTTCATATGCCTTTCTTCCTCTTAAAGGCTTTCTGGCCTCAGCTATTACCATAAGCTTTTCAATCTCCTTTATCTGCAGTAAACGGGCCTTTTGCATTGATTTTTTTTTTTTCTGATTGAAAAATGGGCATTATAATCACTCCTTGTAACAAATACATGACAAAACTATTGATTTCTGAACCAGTAGCTATTACTGGTTGTGCATAAAGAGGACTTGATAAATATATGCAGCTGTGTGTGAAAACCTTATGCTCACTCAGCAGCACAACCTGATAAATGCCTGATGGTCTGTGTCCTGTGGCTGCCCTCAGCTGCAGGGCTTTATATGAAACTAACTTGTGTTCTCCACATCTAAAAGACAGCCTCTCTTAATGTTGGTGAATGCCTCCATGAATACTGTATGAAATCACTGAATCACAGGGATTGGAGACCTGGAGATCATAGAATTCAATTAAAGCAACTCCTTGCAGCAGGTGGCACAGGAAGGCCTTCAGACAGAACTTGAATATCTCCAGAGAAGGAGACTCCACTACCTCTCTGGGCAGCCTGTGCCAGGGCTCTGTCACCCTCAAAGAAGTTTTCCTTCATGTACATGTTTTGTACAGAACTTCCTGTATTCCAGTTTGTACTCATTATCCCTTGTCCTGTGACTGGGCACCACTGAAAAGAGCCCAGCCCCCTCCACTTCCACACTTTAGATGTTTATAAACAGTGATGAGATCCTCTCTCAATCTTCTCCAGGCTGAACAGTCCCAGGTATCTCAGCCTTCCCTTGTACAGAAGATGCTCCAGGTCCCTCATCATCTTTGTGGTCCTCTGCTGGATTCTCTCTAGAAGTTCCTTGTCTTTCTTGAACTGAGGAGTTCAGAACTGGACATAGGACTCCAGATGTGGTCTCATAGGAGAGAAGGGGGAGGAGAACCTTCCTCAATCTGCTGGTCACTCTCTTTTTAATATATCCCAGGATACCATTGGCTTTCTTGGCCGCAAGTGCACACTCCTGGCTCATGGCCAACTTGTTGTCTACCAGGATACTCAGGTCCTTCTCTACAGAGCTCCTCTCCAGCAGGTCATCCCCTATCCTGTACTGATGCATGTATATATTTCTCTGTATACAGGGCTCTACACTTGTCCTTGTGAAACCTCATCATGTTCCTCTTTGCCCAACTCTGCAATCTGTCCAGATCTTGATGAATGATAGCACAGCCTTCTGGTGTCAGCCACTTGTCCCAGCTTCTTATCAGCAGCAAACTTGCTGAGGGTGCATTCTATCTCTTCATTCAAATCACTGATGAAGATGTTAAACACGATTGGACCCAGTTCCAACCTGTGGGAAGTGCCTCTGATGAGATCTTACTGACACATAAATCAGTATGATGCAAGTGTAGTTCACATAGTTCATGTTTCTATGTCTATTTTTTCACCTGTGTACATGAGTATTACAAGTGTTGACTGTGAGTTAAATCCAGGATTTACTTCTGTCATGGCATGCAGGGAGAAATTCAACTGAAACATGAAGTGGAATTAATAGCATATTGTAATGTCTTTGTTACCTGCGGAGATAATAGCACTCATTGAAATGTGAGGCTAGAAGGGACCTCCAGAGATCACTTAATTCACTGAAGCAAGGTATATGATACCTAGAACAACCCTGAAAGAGGTTTTAGGAAGAAGGTTTTAAATGTTCCGCAAAGGAGGCTACAAATTCCCTGTTTATAGAATCACTGAATATCCCAAGCTGGAAGGAAGCTACACCCTCACCATGTCCATCTCTGGGCCTCACAAAGCACCACTCAAAATCCCATGTCTGAGAGCATTGTCCAAGTGCTCCTTGAACTCCATCAGCTTGGGGCTGTGCCCACTTCTCTGGGGAGTCTGTTACTACCTCACAGGCAAATGAAAAAGTTGCACTACAGATGTGTAATGAATGTTGGCAACAAGTTTTACGCAACAATAACCTCCCAGAGAGATGTTTTTTCTTATTTTAAAATGAACTTGGATTTAAAAGATACCCATGTACAAGAGATATTAAATTCTAATTCATTAACAGGTTAATTAATTTTGAACAGAGGGGTAAAGGGTTTGTTTAATTGCACAGTCTACAAATGTTTCATTCATCAATATTTTCAGTCGTGGACCATGGGAAAATATAACGTGGCAAGCTAATGGTACCTGATACACAATATTGTTTATCTTAAGTATTTCTGTGTGTGGATGTATGTATATAAAAATATTTAAATTTCACCTGGCTGTGGTCATTTAAATGAATAAGTATGCACATACCTGAGAAGATGCGATGCAGATTGACTTAGGTTAAGGGACTAAACTAAGGTAAAAAAAGATTCGTCTGGATAGCTTTTCTCCCATAAGTGCAGTTCAGGCTTCATTTTTCATGAACTTATATTTTGTTCATAATATTATTCTAAGTGAAAAAGAGGGGAAGAGTCAAATTGTATAAGAATTTATTTCAAAATGATACATAATTTGCAGGACTGGTCTAATGGAAAATTATAAACAGAAATTCCGAGAGTAATACTAGCTTGACTTGAATTAAGCTTTTTGACCTTACATTAAAAAAACAAAAACAAAAACAAAAACAAAAAAAACCCTAAAATCTATTGAAATCAGCTCAAAATCAAACAAATTTACCTGACCATTTAATCAAAGATGTATTCTCTCAGCAGCTTTCAGATTATAAACTGCCAGACTGCATTTTGCAAATGTGCCTGTTATTTCTTCTCCCTTAGTTCTCTTTCTCTTCCCACCCTGTTATCCTTTCTGGGTCCCTCTTTCCCATAGGATTTATTCTCTTGACCTCTTGGGTTTTTCTAAGAGGGAGGCCAGTGACATTATCCCATATGTGTGCCTTGGTTATGCCAATCATCCAAAATCCCTTAGAGACTTTGAAAGACTGTGGCAGTAGAGGACAGAAGTTGAATGTGGCAGTTTCATCATAGAAGAAATGACAGAGATAAGTTTAAAATTCCTTAAAACGTCTTCAATGTCTGCAATCCCTAAAAGCACAGTTCTGTAAAGACACTTAAAAATGGAACACGGGCTGTAAATCAGCTTGAAAGAGCCTTGTACTTAATTCTGCTGAAGTCTTTCAAGGAGACACAGGGTGTGAGCAGCCAGCAGTTTGGCCTCAGAAGGTCTTTGTGGAGAATGGCAGGTGTGGGAAGAGTTAATTCTATAAGACAAGCTTATCAATAACACAGATATTCAAACAATATTTAAATAATGGATTTTCACAACACAGTTAAAGACTGGATTCCTCTTTACCTTGCTAGACCAGCAAATATTTGCTCTATTAATGATTAATGAGTACATTAGGAATGACCTGTAGAATTCATGATGCTGATGGTGGGTATCTAATGAACTAGTCAAAAATATCCCCCAATAGTTACATATTAATTATAATTTTAGCATCTATTGTCAAAAAGGGAAGGTAGGTATACATTAATGCGTGCTGCAGAAATACATTGAAGTAAATACATCGTAGTTCTTGTCCTGCAGTGACTGTGATCTAGGTGCAAGTACAGGATGGGGGGAGGGCAGTCTTATAACTAGCTTAGAAATGTTATGTAGGCAATGCTGTCTTAAACTGCCTTGATAATAGTAGATACCAGACAGTACTGTTTGGCACTATTTATTCCATTGGATATAATTTCATTTAACTTTGTATGTCCATATTGGTTTATAGTGCCAGGCAAATTATGCAATTTTTATGCAGTCTATCTGATACAAAACTTTTTTCCAGATTCTTTTTAATTTATTCTTTCTAATCCAGGTGTGAATATCTGAATCAGAAGTGATATATGAACATACTGCTTTTCTTGCATTATTATTCCTGTATTCAACCGAATCAAATCAGACCAATGTCACTCTGTGGACCTAGCAGGATTACTGTCATTTATCATGACACCATTTCAGAAAAGTCTCATTTTATGTTTTGGGTATATTATTAGTAGAATTTGGAGAACTGATAACTGACAAGTGGTTTGTTTTACTAGCTGCTCACATTTTCGTCTGGTCAGATGATTAGTATCTGTTGGTGGATAACAAAAATCAAGCCTCGAAGGTCAGTCTCCATCCAGAGTGGAATATTTTTCAATAGGCTCAGATTTTAGGTCAGAAAAGAAGGCATTGCTCAGCAGTCTCCACAGGTTGGTGACCTGTCAGTCACTGGAGCTGCTTCCAGGGCTCCTTCTGTTCTACCTGCAAGACCTCTCTCATGTGTTCCCGTTCTGAACACTTCAGGCAATACTCATTTGCTCAAAAGATTATCAGTGATGAAGACAACATGTTCTGTCTCTGTTCACTCCAGTTTCATAGATCTGGAAAGATAGGTAGTTTTGATTTGTCTATAAATGCCAACATATGTTTTGCTGTTATACGTGTGCAAACAGCCCCACTGGCAAGCTCAAGTATTTTTAATGCTGTATTCATTCAATAAAGTCTATCGGAAGTTTACTCAATTTGATCTAATTAGCCATTTTAATTGTATTTAAATATCTTTAATGAGGAGAGATCTGTTAAACCAGAAAGTTAGATGGCAGGCATCTTTTGTTCACTTTCTCACAAGTATATGTATCAAAGTAAGTTACTATAATCTACTGGGAAAAAGTCCAAATTGTAATGTTTTGACAATTATGTCACCTCTGGTAGTACTTATTCTGCTCAGATGATGATATTATCCATTAAAATGAGAACACAGCACACATGAAAAGAAAATATTCTCTACCTTTTACTGTTTTGAACGAAGAACAGAGCAATAAAGATTGTAGTGGAATTTGGTCTCTTTTTAATTGCTATGCCAGCGCATAGCAATTGATAGCTAAAGTGCTAATTATTTTTAATGTAATTACGTTTAATTATCATAATTGCTACTCATATCTCCTATCCTAATAGAGAGATGTTAAGGGCCTTATTCACAGAACTGTTAGGTTCCCATCACCCAGGGAAAGACTGAATAGGGTCTGTAGTGGAGTTTTTGAAGCAAACTGTTCTTGTGACTGTGTCTCTGGGGGTTGCAGTTTGAAGTGGGTGTCCATCGAATGTGATGGCTTTTCAGAACTCTGCCTACAGAGCTTGTGTAAATGGAAATCCAAAAACCGGGAGCAGAAGCAGATATTCCCATTTCTAGTCCTCAGTTTTATCCTAAAATATACCCCTTCGGCATTTCAAATGAGAATCTGCAATTATGCCTCTGATTGCAATCTCTGCAGTGGTTACGCTCACCATGAACTGTGCTCATTGATTTGTAACATTAACAAAGATTTTTGTTAAATCAGTATCACCCAGAATTCAGCTTAAGATGCAGTTCAGTATTTATGGTATAAGTGCAGATATTTCATGTTTTAGCATAAAACCTGTGAGTTTGATATATAACTGTGATACTCCTATTCTAATTGCAATTAATGTGTAAAGACAATATTTTTTAACGAGCAATAACAGCTATCTCAGAAGTAGTCACTGAATTTTTGCTTGCCTAGCTTGAGACATAGCTGAATTATTTCCTCCCATGCAGTTAGTTTAAGCAGAAGGTCATGATGCTTGGTGCACCTGATATGTAGCCCTGGGTCATCGTTTGCAGTCTTAGGTTGGAAGTACTTTGATCTTCGTGACAGCTAAATAGTAGGTATAGGAGTGTTCTTCAGAGGAGATCAAGATCTCTTATGGAAAGACTGAAAGCTGTAAAATCAAGTGGTTATTGACATGAATAGCCTTGTTTGAAAATGTATCATTAAAACTTCAAAAAACTTTAAAATAAATCCAGTGGGGAAAAGTGTGTATATCTGGATGATAAAAGGAAATCTGTTATGCTGAAGTAAGACAGGCATGCATACAGCTCCCCTTCTGGCTAGACCAGAGCTAGTGCTTTTGCTTCACTGTGCTTCTGATGTATCTGACATGTAGGGGAGTATCGAATGGCTGGTTGGTTTCTGATCTGACAGTTACATCATGACTGATAATGTCTACAAAATACTTTTTATATGTGTAATAGACTGTTTTAATTTATTGTAGGCTGCAGTAAATATTATGGCATCATGCTTGCAGAAATGCATCTCCTTAGGCTGTTATCTGCAAGCCTTTTACATCTCTTTTAGAGCCCACTCTTCAACAGCAGTACTGGGAATATCTGCTTGATAGGATTTGAATACTATATGCAGAACACCAGATTTATCGTGGAGAATCTAGTCTTTTTTTCAACAACTAGTTCTGGAGCAGGAAAGATGGCTTCATATGTTTCTTTTTCTAACATATAAGGTACACTGACATTCAGGACAGACAGCAACAGGGAAAAAGGTGGCAACACGCTGAAATGCCAGTGGCCGCATAGCCTGCATTTGTCAGAGTGCTTTCCAAAGTTATTTGATGTTGTGAAAGTGTTTCAGAATTCCTACATAGACAGTACTGGACAAAACCTGCTGATATTTGCATTTCTGTTGATCTATATTTATTGATTTTTCAGATATATAATAGAGCTGTCCATTATATTAAAAGCTAAAAGCAAAATATTTATAAGCATAGCCATTCTAATTGCTTTTGCATCAGAGGAAAAAGTACTGGTTCTCCACATAGTCACATGGCAGGCTGTGCCTGCATTGCCATGACTTGGGAATGCTTTCCCATATATCTTCTCTTCATCTCACTTAAAACTTTTGACTTTTCTCTTTCACCTATTCCAAGAGTGACTAGCATGCTGAATTCTGATGAGAGAAATATTCTGTAGAGAACTTTCTTGCTTCTTAAATGAAAACTCTTGATTTTCCTTCATATGCTTTTTTTTTTTTTGGAGGGGGGGGATGGGGATAAATAGCTCACAAACATTTTTGCTCCCTTAAGAAGGGGAACTTTCTCTTTGGTTCTGAACTTCAGTTTAACAGGAAAAAAATGACTGAAATATGTGGCTGGGTCTTAAAGAGGATCTTGATTTATAACAAATTCAGTATGTGTATTTCATATAAGCATGCTTTTGAAATTAAGGTTTTAAGAAAGGAACAAGAATATCCACTGAGGATCATAAAGAAAGAGTGGGGGGGGGGGGGACGGAGGGGAAAAGGAAAAAACCCACACCTTTTATCCTGAAACTCCTTGTTTTGTAGAGAGTTCCTATAAACCATTTCCAAAATATCAGAGCTTCCAGATTGCTATTTCTAGGAACAGGGTGTTTTACAAAAGAGAAGAACAGCAATTCAGTCTGGCTGTAAGTGACATGGTTTTTTTACCACTGGGATTTGTTTATCCTGCGCAATTCATAGAATCATAGAAGGGCTTGGGTTAGAAGGGACTTTAAAGCCCACTCAGTTCCAATCCCCAGCTATGGGCAGGGCTGCCTCCCACCAGCTCAGGAGGCTTTAAGCACCTTCAAAGATGAGGCATCCAAAGCTTTTCTGGTCAGCCTGTGCAAGTGCCTCACTGCCCTCTGAGAAAAGATTTCCTCCTAACACCTAACTTAAATCTCCCCTCTTTTAATTTAAAGCCATTCCCCCTTGTCCTGTCACTATCAGACCATAGAAAAAGTCAATCTTCCTCCTGATAATAGCTCCCTTCAAGTACTGGAAGGCCGCAGTGAGGTTTCTCTGGAACCTGCTCTTCTCCAGGCTGAAGAAGCCCAACTCCCTCAGCCCTTCTTCATAGGAGATGTGCTCCAGCCCTTTGATCATCTTTATGGCCTTCTTCTGGAACCACTCCAACAGTTCCATTTCTTTTCTGTGGTGGGGGCCCCATACCAGGGCACTGTACTACAAGAGGGGCCATATTGAAATGATAAGCTTAAAGATATTTCTGAAAAGATTTACATTATACTTGGCCAACTTGTATTTGTAAATATAAAACTTCAGGAAGATTTCTGACTTCTCACAGTACTTCTCTGTATCCAGTGTTTCATTCATTATGTGAAATCTTGCTGTTATATTCTATATGTTACCGTATTTTCCTTAATTTGCTTTCTCATTGGGTCATCTATCCTTTTTTATTTTACTCTTTGCTTGTATCTGAACCTCAAGCAGCACATATCAAACATTATTGTTCTATAGAAATTTTTTCTTGTATAACAGTACCTTGTCTTTCTTTTCAAATTCATTATTTCTTTTGTATTGCCTCTCTCCAAAGGAAATTCATCATTTGCCAAGCACTGTTAGCTATATCAGTTGTGCCATGAAAAATGTAATGCATTTTCTTTCACAAAAGATTAATAATTACTTCCTTGTTGTTGAGAAGCTTTAAAACCAGAGAACTAAATGCTGTGTAATGTGAGCTTGGCCAGTGTGTAACGTGGGCACTAGCCATGAGCAATGCTGATTACTCCAAGTGCTATTCTGCACTGGTTTCCTTGAACGTGATATGCTTAGCAGTGGCAGGGGAGGAGTGGATATCATTTCAGGTTTCATAATTGTGTTTACAATATTTTTAGTGCACTTCAAAACTGTTCAGACTGAGTTTGCTTAGTATCAAAATCTAATCTATATTTCTAAGAATAAAATGACATATGCCACTCAGTACTAACTTGTGTTCTTCAACATAGGAACTGAGATTATGGTTTTTTGCAAAGAATTAATTGCTACGTTTTGTAGCAGCTATAATTGCTCTCCACTACTTTGTATTTATCTGTCATTGTAATATGAATGTAATTCCTGAAGTCTTCAAATTAGGGTGTTTTTAGGATGCATTTTTCATGATGAAATATTTATAGGCTGACAGTATACTTCACGTCTTGTGATTACTGAAACAGAAAGAACTGAGGAAAAGGGGAAAAGAAACACAGGCAAAACATAGTGACAAAGAGCAGGAGTAGAATATAAGGGAAAAATGGTTGTGAGTAAAAGAAAAATGAATGAGATCATAGGAAATATTGTCTTTTTCAAGGAAAAGAACTTAAAGATGCAAAACAATGCCCAAAAAGTAGTGCAGTTGGCACACTGCTGATGAGGGTTTCAACGTGTATTCCTTAAGTATTATATCAGTGTTATAAGCAATGTTACTTTATTTATTCTTAAAGTCATCATAACACAAACATGAAAGATACATAATCTGTTTCTGATTATAGCATAACAGTGAATTCTCTTCCCCATTCATTGTATAAACACAATTATCAAATTATTTTTGAGCAAATCTGTTGGAAAACTGTTCTGGCAAGCTTTGTGTTTTTTTGTCTTCGTCTTCCAGTATGAAGGCTTTGGGCAGGTAAAGAAGCCATTGGCTCTTAGGCTGATAATGTTTGTGACTTCTGACACCCAAACTCTTTAGTCACACTCCTGATAACTTACGTGTAGCTACAAGCGCATCCCTTGTAGTCAACGTAAGATTTTTGAAATATCTGTCTCATTCAGCACTGTTTCAGTTCAAATTACTTACAAATCAGATTTATTTTTTTGATTCCACAAACAAACAAACAAACAAAAAAAGAAAAACAGCCACGGGAAGTGATATTTTTCTTTTTGAAATAGCTGGGTTTTGTGCCACTCTACCTATTTCTTGTCATTTTCTAGCCTTTGAACAAATATGTCTGGACATTCATATCCAGGCATTACCTCTACTGGTTTGTGATGTATCCTCTGTTCTGGCTGATGCAGTGCAGCTTCAGTCCTTCCTGCTTTTGGGTTCTGGGCCCTCAGGTAGGGCCAAACTTACACTAAGATCTTGGGGTTGCAGTCCTCACAAGAAAGGTTGTTGGTCTCACATTTCAGCTGTTACAGATGTTTTATTTCTCAGAGGTAGGGGGTAGCATTTTTTGTAGGTGATACTAAGCTGTGATACTGCAAAGCCAGTTCTGCCTCAGGCAAAGGAAAATCTGAAAGGGGAAAGAGATGAACCTAATGAGGCTGGTAAAAAGTTTCTAAATACTATGGGTTTTATTTGCTGAGCATTCAGTTATTATTAGAGGTGGACAAGAGATTACTCAAGAGCTTAGCAATTCTGAAGAAATGATTCCAAACAGTTCTTTTGTTGAAATTGCAAATACTTTTCTTTTCTATGTGAGCTAATCTCCTTGCATTTTTTTTTTCTCTGCAAGTAGGGATCAGGAGTGAGCGAGCAGTAAATTAGCTGGGAAAGGGCAGTATTTAGCCAGCAAAGCTGATGCACGCAAAGCAGCTCAGATGCCTGGCCATCCTACCAAGGACACTTCAGCTGCATCAGTGCAGGAGTCTGTTGGGCATCTACATCCCCTCTGCCCTTTGGGCTGATCTGCTAAATGCAGGCATGTTCAAAACATCTTGATAGAGCACAGGCTGCCATACCATATCCTCTCGGAACGTTTGGTCTCTGCTTTTATGGCTTATTCTAATAGATCAGGAAGGTGCCATGGTGACCTGAAGATGTTTGTGGAGTGGAGGAACAGCATAGCCCAACCATTACACAGGAAGAAAGTGAGATGCCAGTAATCTGTATGCAATGCACAGTGTACTGAAACGTATGCATACTTGTGAGACATATTCATTTATCTGTACAATGAAATAGTGAGTGCTCTTTCAGTTTTTGCCTCAAGCTTTACTGTTGTGCGAAGAATACCAACGCGAAATGGTATTACACCTGAAAAAATACAGTGTAGCACATGTCTTTAGTGTTCCTTACTTAGCTTGTTGCAGCATGCTGTTTATATTGCCCTTTGTTTTAATTAAATTAACTTTGCATTGAAATGAGTTCTCCAAACTCTAATGAGCACTCTTTAATTCACAGTTTTTCAAATGCCAGATTTAACATTTGGTCAAAAAGAAGCTAGTAGATAAAAAGATAAAAGGGCAAGGTTCTAATAGAAGATTAGGCCTCCCTAAGTCTCTGGGAATAATTAGAGAGCTAGTTAACCTATGAATATTTATAAATGTGTTAATTAAGGGATGTGTGAGTGAATCCACCTTGCTGTGTCACATACCCATTAACCCGAGCAACTCCCAGATGTTCATCGTATCTGTGTTAAGGACAACCTGCAATTCAGCTGTATTTTTACTGGTGTGAGGAGGTCTGCCCAAGGAGATGCTTAAATCACACACTTAAATCAGTGTCCTGCCAAAGTAAGCAGCACAGATTCAAGGAAGACATTGTGCCAAAGAGCCACGTTTGTGGCTTCCATATTTGTACCAGTTTTAGTGCAAGAAGAGACAGAGGACTTTGCAAAATCATTTCTCTGTTATTTTATTCATTTGATTTGATTCAGTATCTTTGTATCCAGTTTTAAGAAATGCTTTACTAAGGTTAAGAGAATGGTAATATGTGAGATGTGTACTGTGTGTGTTCTCCTAATATTAACAAGAAGAAAAAAAAAAACCACCAAACCCAGATTTTATGCAGTATTTTCTAAAATTTCACTATTAATAACTATTTATGCATCTTAAGTGATTTAATATACTTCTTGGTAATGTAGCTTTTGATTTTTATAGGCTAAGGAATTGTCTTTAATGTTGCAAGGGCAGAGCCCAGGCAAAGATTTATGAGCAAGAACAATTTCTGACTACATTGTCCATGTTTTTTAGCCAACCTTTGGCTGGTGTCACAGCTTTTTTTGCCCAAACCAATACTTTAAAGCCAGACAAAGAGTGACTTCAACTAAGAAAGGTGAATGAAATGAATTTAGAACATGTAAATATTGTTTCTTATTCTGAATCAATTTCTGGAAAAAGATTGTTAGTTTCTACTGCTTCTCAGGAGAGCTTGAGCTGCATGCACCCTTTGTGAGCATTGACTGGTTGTACTCTGGTGCTTTGCAGTGCATTGCATAGCGTACAGTTAACCCTGCTTAAGAGACAAGTCATGGGTGATTTTAAGTAAAAGTTGTGTTTTGCTATTGTGAGTCTTGAATTGCATCTGGTCTGCACCTGGGGACTTGAAGGGCGAGGAAATCCCCACTGTTAAAATATGTTGCCTTACTCTGATATGATTCTATTCAGCTTCTCTTTCTGGCCACTGGAAGATTTTTCTGTTCCTCCCATGCACCTAGGAGCTCTTTAATATCTGCTGTTTTTTCCCTTTGAAACTCTCGTATACTGTAATTAAGTCACCACAAAATGTTGTTTGTGATAAATAAATAGATTGAGCTCATTACAATCCTGACCATAAAATGTTTTCCTCAGGTAGGATTTGTGGCTTTTTTCTGCTCTCTCCTAAGCTTTTCAGCCTTTCAACCTTTCAAAATGCATTAGAAAGCGCAGATGGGGGAGCCTGAGTGGGTCACCATGGGCTACATTGGGCTTCCCTAGTGTCACTTCGTGGGAGGAGCAGAGCGCTTGTTGGCCCGGAGCCTTGCACATTTTGTAGGGTGTTTTCCAGGATGCAGCCTGCTCCTCTAGACATGTGTCCCACTTTTCCGCCATAGAACACTCTGGGGAACAGTTGTGGAGGGAAAAGGGAAGGGAGAAAGGAAGAGATTTCAAAAACTCTCATTGACATTACTTTCTTGTACCAAGGGCTTGTGATATTTTGGATATTATCATAGAATCACAGAATTGTTTGAGTTGGAATGGAACTTCAAAGGTCATCTAGTCCAGCTCCCCTGCAGTGAACAGGGAAGGGACTCTTACAGCTCCATCAGGTGCTCAGAACCCTGTCCAGCCTGACCTCAAATGTCTCCAGGAACGGGGCATCTTCACCTCCTCTCTTGCCAAGCTGCTCCAGTGCCAGGTATTAGTGGCAGTTTTAATCTGATCAGGCTTTAATCTGAACAGGTTGGTGATGTATTCTCTGAATGGTGACAACTGTTCTACTGTACTGAGTGAAAGTTCAGAAAATGTCTTCACATCCTCCCTGTTGCAAAACTCATTCTGAATAGGAAAACAGTACTAAGAGATTTATTTATTTATTTATTTCTGTTTTTAAGGTCATTCGTTTTAGGGAAGGCTTTTTACAGTACAAGTGTGCAGAACCTCCTAGGGCAGTGGTAATTTCACCTCAGGCTGCATGTAAATAATGGAAGTCAGAGACAAAAAAGTGCTATTAATTACATTGTCTTGCATACTGCCAGTGGAAACCCTTGTTGCTTTTTGTGCTTGCAAAATCTGGGTTTAGAATAGGTCAAACAGCACATGACTGACTTCTGAGTTGCCAGCATCAAAAAATAACATCGAGTGCAGCCTCTCAAGAAGCAAAAATTTGGCTGTAATGTGCTGACAGCTGTGCTGACTCCAAATGAGCGCAGCTGGTGCAGGTCAAGTTGAAGCACCTGCATCCCTGCCAGATGCTAGACTGATCCTAAAGGATTGCCCTGGGTTTCTTTTGAAAATATCTGCGAGTACCTGTGGCCTTCACAGAGCAGTTGGAGAACAAACTGCTTTTATTAAGTGACCTCCTTTCTTGTTTGCCAACTTTGTGAGACACCTGTGTGGCTATTAAGTGATGGAGAGTGTAGGAGTGGACAGAGGAGAAGACACAATGAGGCTCTGTGTTGTTAGATCATAGTCCTCATGAGTAAATTCTGTCCCCCTCTGCCCAAAAAGGGGGGTGATAGCCTGCGCTCCCTTGCTTGAGCAGAACTGATGCCTGGGCACCACTTCCTCCAGTGGGAGTATGAGCCAGGAACCATCTGCTTGAGGCAGCGTGACCCTTTCAGCAAAGCAGCAGAAATAACATTCCTCCCAGTCATCAATATTTAAAAAAATATGTATTTTTCTTTTTCTTTTTTTTTTTTTTTTTTTTTTTTTTTTTGACATACCCTTTTTTTTTTTTTGCGTACCCAGTATTTCATAACTTGCACCCGGAATAAAAAGTGCAATTCACACAACTTAAACTAGGGAGGCTAATTTAAATTAAGATTGCTTTATTAAACTGCCCTTCATTCAGTGTTCATTGAGGCTGTGTTCCCTAACTATCCATTATAACATTTTGATTAGGACAGTCAATAAAGACTTAATAATAAGACTTAAGCAATAAAGATTTGCTTTGACAATGCATTAAAAAAAAAAAGAAGAAAATCTGCTAGTACTTAAATTTTATTAGGTTTAATGAAAATTAAGCATAGTTGGATGTCTTTTGGTGAATTATCTCAACATTTGCAACTTAGGACTCTATCTCAGAGCTAGACTGATGAAAAACATTGAAATTCATAATCAGCTGTTTTGCTTAAAGGGTATAAACAATTTAAAAGGAAGGAAATGTTTAAATGTCAGAGTAATTATCCCACTGTGGTCATGCTCACAAAGGAAAATAATCCTCTGCAATTCAAAAGACCAAGCTTCAATTTTCATGCTATCATTTATCTCCATAAAACTTAGCCTGCAATGATCATTACAGCTAGCATTAACAGCAATTCTAACAGCAGTATTCCAAACATAAGAGTTTTAAATATGTCTGATTATATCTACCGTGTTATGTACGTCTCTCATTTTAAGGTTTTCAGTGCTTTAGAGTGGGATTTGTTTGTTTGTTTGTTTGTTTTTTTAAACTTCTACCTTTGTAGTGGGGCGGTAATTGCGTGAAAAGTAATTTCAAAATAATTATCTCTCTTTTTTTAGATTAAAAAACCTGCATTTTCACTATGTCTCTGTATCTATGGGAGTAACAGTATTGTTAGCATGCTTCTTGCAAAAAAAAAAAAACCCAAAACCCCTCAAAAAACTAACAACAAAAAACAAAAAGCAACACCTGTTTAAAAAAAGATAATAAATGGAAACATTCTTAACTGGCCATGTATAATAATGGTAGAGCACAGAGAGATGTTGCTTCTTCGTTATTATATTACGTTGGGTTTTTTTTCTGTATTGCAAACTGTACTTTTTGCACTTTAGAAAATGCACTTCATAGTATAAATATTGTGATGCAGAGCTTTCTTGCAGTGGGACTGAAATAGCTTCAGACAAAAGCAGGTTAGAGAAACGCTTTATTTTGGTGATCTAATAGAGAATAAACATCTCAAGCTGAGAGAAAGAGATTCACAGAAGGCAAATTAGCAGGTTATAACATTTATTTTTGGCCACACGTTTTCCTTGTTTTTTAATTTTTATTTTTTTTTATTTTTTTTCCATTATTATCAGCACAAAACACATTTAAACAAGAATCTTCTTGGGGGGAAAAAAGTACTTACGTTTATTTTAAAGTATTTTTGGAAGAACTGCATTGCATAATATGAGAAAACTGATGAATGAGATCAAAATATAATGAGTTCTGCTGCTTGTTAAGCTGCAGCTTGTTTCTTCATGATGTTTCATTAGGTCGGTTCTCAAAAGGATTCAGCAGTCCTTCAGACTCAGAGATGTTTGGTCCTGAAGAGGTGATGGATTTGAGTCCTTAAAGTAAGATAACAAAGGGTCTTTTCTGTGCACTCAGGTAAAAGATGACCTGTTGTGGTTTTTAAAGAGTAAAATGTTATTTTATCACCTGTATTTCAGCCCTCTTAGAAGCAAGCATTTTCTTCCCTGTACTTATTTTGGGGCAGATGACTCCCACATCTGTGCAGGGGATTTACAGGAACCACCAATCTACATAATGAAAAACAGTCCCTATTTCATATGGATAGTGAAAATTGTTCAAATTCTGAATTTTGTTCTAGTGGCCCTGAATGATGAGACCTGGTGTCCTGTCATTGAGTGTCTCCTTAGAGCCATTGCTTGAAAGAGCTTTATCCCTTCCTGATCTTTACCATTAAGTTAATTCAAAGCAGAAGAATGCAACAAAAAATGAACAGTAAAGATCAGCAGAAGTAAAGTAGGTGAACTCTACAAAGAAAAATCATTCTCAGAACTGTGCAGAACCATGTCTTGTGACATGCTCACTCTGGTTCTGATGGTTAATGATTATCATTGTCCACCCAGTTCATGGTGATGCTATTTTAAAGTCTCTCTTAGGAGTATTTTTTTTACTTATGCCACTCATACATTTAAAAATTGATACACAAACAGTTTGAGTCCTCAGCTGCTGGAATGTTTAAAAGTTAACAGCCTAATAAGATCAAGAATTTTGCATGAAGATTGTACGTGTTAGGGAGATAAACATTTCAGAAGGCAGTCAGTGACCTGAGACTGAGACTGCTGATTGCTGGCTTGTTGATGTGATGATGTGCAGTAATTATTCCAGTGAATTGAAGCTGAAAGTCAACATGTATATTTATTAATTCAGGATAAGCTTCCTCATTGTTGACATCTATTTCCAGAGCACAGAACTACAGCTTTCCCCATATCACTCTGCCAAAATAACAGCGACAGCATTTTTGAGAATGTTTCAGAGAGTGACCTTTTTTTTAATAACATTAACGCTAGGACTCCCAGTGGAAGGGTTTTCTCTAAAGAAACAATTTTTTAAAGCCTTTTGATTTCAGAATGCTAAAGGATACGTTACGTTACATTTGTTTCTGTTTGAAAAAAAAAAAAAAAGTCATTGCACTCAATGCAACCAAAGTTGCAACTGAAGAGATAAAATATTTTAAAATTACTGTGAAAGTAAAATATGTTTTTTCTTTATAAATCAGTTTCTTGCATAATTCTGTGTGCAGCAAGAGTTGAACTACAAAAAATGGCATCCTTCCTCAGATCAGCGTTCCCTTTACATTTATTTGTGACAAGTTTTCCTTCAGCTTCATTGTTAATGAGATGTCAACAGGAATTTGAAAATCAAGGTTATGCCTTCAGCTGAGATGTAATTCAAATGTGCTGGTGAGAAACCAGAACAGATGTATTTTCTCATTAGGATTAGGCTGTTTATGTTAAAGATGTGCAGACTGAATTGTCATTTGCATTTACTGATAAAATAGCATATTTCTAATAATTTTAATGTTCCCAAGCAGATTAGAAGCTGAAATATTAAATAGATTTCTGAAATACAGTGTCTGGTTAAAAAGCTGTTCCAATTTTCTTAAATTCGCAAGAGAGCTGGATGTTATTTCCCTCTATTAGACCAAGTTCACATGGCCAAGTCTACTCTGGAATTGTTTGAAACAATTCAGGATTTTTCACCAGTGGGTGATGGATTTCGTTTAAATTGTAGATTTGCTCTTCTTCAGTCTGCCACTGGCATTAGATTAATTTTTGTTGATCTCTCGTTGGGATGAGTAGCACTGGGTGCGTAGAATGAGGAGTGGTCCCCACAGTGCACATTTTCCATCGCCCTGACAATAACATGGATTTTTCTTCCGGCCACAAGCTGAGCTGCACCTTGGTTTAATTGATAGAGAAGAGAAATGCTGCAATTGCTGCATGCACAGACTCACCATGGTGACTCAGTGAGTTAGCTGCCAGTCCAGTGAATCCAGCAGTCCATTTTCAGCCAATTTTGGTACCACTTGCTCCCAACCTTTCCCTCCCACTTCCCACTTGCCATGCACAGAGAGGGATGCCAGAGAAGTTGCAGCTCTTTCAGCATCATGCTGAGCAGTGTATGGTACACTTGAGGCAATAGGTTTGTGTTCGCACAAAATTCTTTCCCAATGAAATGCAGAGCAAATAATTGCATTGGGCTGACACTGTACAACAGTGCTGGCTGCTCATTTTCTGTTCCTTAGTGGCTTTTAAGTGCTGCCACTGCAGATGGAATTCATGAACTTGAAGATCCTGCAGCCTGAAATCAAGCACCTGAAATATGTCTTATCTTCTGTCAAAAGTATCAAAGTAGTTTTAAAATTCTGTCGGCTCTTTTTATCCTGAATATTGCTGCTTCTTTAGTCAGAAAGTAACGTTATATTCCATCTGGATAACTAATATTATCTTAACTATCAAAAAAAAAAAAAAAAAGAAGCCAAACAGATGGAACGTATATAGAAGAGTGGAAAAATATAATTAGCTTATGATTTATTAACTACATTTTTAACTGCATTTTGGCAGCTCAACTTTTTTGTTTTAATTTGAAAAAGGATATGATTTCTTCATTCAAAAGAAAGCCATTTTCAGCCATTTTCAGAAAGCATTACCATTTATGTTAGCAAAATTTGCAAGAGCCATCCCTCGGTGGCAGACATATTAGACAAACATTTTATTAGAGGTTTACGGGATGAAACTCAGAATATTAAAATTCCATACAGGACTATATCTGTTTCCTGTTCTAGCTCTGTGAGTGAGAAAGTCAGTAGATCAGGAGCAATTACAAATTTCAATTGGCTTTGTTTTATGTACTTACACAACCATTTTACTTTAAAAAGTAGGAGTCTTGGGGGGCAGAAAGCAGCCATCCCTTTTCCTGGTGATGAAAAATGGGGTTATGCTGCCTCTTTGCTGCTCTGAGGCAGACAGATCTCCTCTAGCAATTTGTCAACCTACAGACTGTTCCTCACAGAATCATATAATCATAGAATGGCCTGGGTTGAAAAGGACCACAATGATCATTTAGTTTTCAACTCCCTGCTATGTGCAGGGTCACCAACCACCAGACCAGGCTGCCCAGAGCCACATCCAGCCTGGCCTTGAATGCCTCCAGGGATTCACACATTCTGTAGTTGTCCACATAACTATCAGAAAGAGATAAAATTAATGTGGAGATATAAATTAAGGTTGAGCTGTTGCTTCATCTGCAAGCAAGGAAATGATAATTGTGATGGACAGAGAAAGTTTGGCTTAGTATCTATCTGCCTTAGCTTTTCCCTGAGGATTCTGATAGTTAGCTGTTAGCATTTTTGATGTTTATGTGACCTGCTGAGATGTGAATAGACTGAGAAAGACTTTTCAGCCCCATCATATCAACTGCTGCATGACACTTCTGGTCCTTACCATTCCGGTGTTACCTAGCAGAGAGATGCTTACTGTAGGCTCCATGCTGTGTTCATTGCCTAACCTGTTTTATTCCTGGGAACAAGGACAGAGCTGGAGAGACGGGGAAGCGATCTGCACCCTGGGCTTCCTGGAGAAGATAATTTCATGTTTCATATCTCTGACAGTCTGCTGGGCTGAAAAAATAGATGGAGGGGAGGGTACTCTGTGCAGCATTTATGCATAGGGGTCAAAATGCTGTTGTACCTTCTTCCTTTTCCTGCTGTCTTTTGAATGGAAACTAACCATCTCAGTATAAGACCAGTTAGGAAGGCAGAGATTAGAAAATCTGGAGGTTTCATTATTTGAGGAGTTGCAGTTCTCTGAATCCAAGTTTCCTCCCTGTCCCTGCCTTTGGGATGACCGCCAAATAGGATGAATCATAGAGACACTGAATATCCTGAGTTGGAAAGAACCCACAAGGGTCATCCGTTCCAACACCTGAATGAAGCTGCTTGTCCCGAGTTAGTTCAGGTGGGGCACTTCACAGTTAACTTTCCCTTCTGCAAGCTTGTATATTAACCTGTGCTTACTGCAGTAGTGATATTACTACCACGTATTTCAAGATACCTCCGTTTTAAGAAGAGCTATCTGGAATAATATACTGCATCACTGAATCCCTCTGCAGTTTCTCTCTTCTGCGGAATTTGTTTGATGTTCGATAGAAAGACGTGCCTTGGAATGGCAGTAAGATTGTAACTTTCCTCATGCAGTTTCTGAGCTGTAAATGCTGAGGTGAGGGTTTGTTTGTCAAGAGAAAATAGTGAGTTGATTGCTGAGACAAGCTGAAATTTGAAATGTGTAAGGCAAGGAACAGATTGCATATCAAACAATATTTTCTCTGTCAGTGGAAAATAGTAACAGAAGGATTTTCAGTTGGAGAAAATCATATGAGTAATGTAAGTAGGATCTAAAATTGCCTGCTATTTAAAACAGAAAGAAAATTGCAAATGTAGTTGGCAGAGCCCTCACTAGCAGCGTTATTTCACTGGAAAGGACCAAACAGGCAGATGGATAATGGTATATACCAGCTACCAAACAGACTGCTTTTTTTTTTCCTTCTTTTTTTTTCTATATATCTCTACTTTAGATTTCTGAAAAACTTTTTGGCCTAAAAATTAGCTTAATCAGATTCAGAGGACATGTTGGCATCCATCATCTAAACAGTGTGTTCATTAAGAAAAGGTTTAAAAATGGCAAATGCTGATAAAATCTGATTAGCAACATGACTCATTCTAACTATTTCTTTTTGAAGAACAGCTTCCCTTTTTTTGATTGACTAATTTAGGGACAATTTGCATCTACTTTTGAAGTTAAGAACAGGAGCAACTTCACTATATATGCGGTGTATTTTGCTAGAAAATGCCTTCAGACACTCCGATTCCCCTGTGCTCAGGAACCTTCCCAATACGCAACCAGTGACCTATAATTCCATTTTCCACAGCTGCCCTTCTGGATTAAAGCTTAAAATTTTAAAATACTAACACTTAACACAGGGAAATTGTTGCTACCCATTGGTATGAGCGGAACAAGGCAAGATTCACATTGATCAGATGCGGCCTGCATAGTGCAGCATCATTGTGCCCTCAGGTGATGCTGTACTCCAGTTTGTACTGGAAAAGGACTTTATGTATGAACATACTGAGGGAGCATCATGGCAGTGTAGTTGATTTAGAAACTGTGAGGACTCTCATTTCTTTGGGGTGCCTGGCTTGCAATGCACAGCAGCTTGGAAAATCGGTACTTGAGTACTCTCAGCTCCGATTGGCTTAACATGACTGAGATTCAATTCTTCTAGGAAAGCAAGCTCTTCGGTTTCTGAAGCTAAAAAGATTTTCAGTCTCTAGGAGGTTATGCCATATACACACTACTGAATTGTAATTACAAGAATAGCTTCCAAAAATCAAGGGATTTAATATGAGTTAGATTAATTAAAAGAGTATTTATGAAGACAGTGTGTATATCATATTACATGAACAACTTGTAAAGTACTTCCATTTTTAATTGATGCAAAATTATATTTTTAAAAGTGCTTGCGGTATTAAATTTATAATCCCCAAACCAGGTATTCTTATTATCCCAGTTTAAGATCCACACTCAGCTTTTAGCTTATTAAGCATTATGTGCTATCAAAGTACCCATTTTTATGCCCAATAGATGGTGACAGCAGGGAGGCAACACACCAGGCGTGTTATCATCTACTGCTAAACTACAAGGCAGAAAGATGCAAAGGCAGCTTTCAGGCATTTGGGTCACAGTAATCTAAATTATCGATAGAAATATTTTTCCCTAGATGTATATATATTTTTTTTCTTGTCTTTAAATACAAAAGTTATTTCTTTGTAATTCTGTAACATTTGCATCACAGGGATTTAATAAACAACAGAATTATGTAATACAAACACTGGCAGAGACTTGGCACAGATATTAAAAGGAATAGAGTAAGAAAAAGCTCTTTGAATTCTGCAGAACTTTCTGCCTCAAAACACTTTGTTAATACACCACTTATTTTATTACTTTAGAGGATGATAACAGATGATTATTTACATTTAAGGACAAAAATTCAACTATTGCTCTCTTCCTCTTTCTATTTTCTTGTATTTTTCATTTGTTCATGTTGTTCAGAGCTGTCTTGTATAGACAGTTCAGTGTACCAGCTAATAGAGAGGAAGCAGAGGTAAATACAGCAAATTTAATTGTAATATATTTAGATTCAGTGAAATGAGGTAAAAATTTCCTGAAATTCTATTCTTAGTTGAAAAGGGATATCACTTTAAATTCTGTCTTGCTCTTTAAAATATTACCCAAGCTGTCTGACATTGTTACCGGTAATATTTTGAAGTTTATCAAAGAACTCGAGACAGAGAGATCTGTAAACCCGAAGGCCTTTCAGAGCCGCAGGGTGAGCTGACATGTCTTTTGCTGCTAGATGTTGTCTCAGATCCCTCTGGTGACAACTGCAACCAGCTTTCTGGCTCACCGCTGAAAGGTCTGTCACCACCCGTGTTGATCTGTGGTGATCTTGATCTCGATCTACCTACATTTGTCGTAGTTCAGAGCTAACAGGCCTTTTTTCAGGTGCTTCTCCACCATGTCCTCACCACCAGGACAGCAAGGCCCAGTTTGAGGATAGGAACTGAAGACAGGAATCGAACTAAATGCTGAGGTGGAGATAATTGTCTGTACAATGTTGTCTTTTAAACATTATGTCAGTGTTTTGTTTAGATGTGTATATGAATATTTAAATATGCACACACAGCCAAAAGCAATAAACTTCAAAACAATAAAGGAAAAAATAAGTTATGTTTTTTTTTTTTTTTTTTCTCATATGCTGGATTTCAGCCCTGAGAGGATTTTACTATCAAAATTATCAGTCACTGGTGCGTTACTGTTACAAAATAAATGAGTCATAATTTGAAATGTAAATCCTGGAGGATTTGGATGATCTTGGATTATTAAAATATTTTCCTGTTCGCAAGGAAAACAAGCAGAACAATCAGTTATGGTATTGATCTAATTTTTCAGGACCTACTTTTTTTGTGCTAGCAATAGTGGATCATCATGCGGATGATTCATTTTCCATCTCCTGAAGAGAATCCTGTTTGATGGGCATTTTGTTATTGTTAAATGAGTTGTGAACGCCTGAGTTTTTAGGATGATCTTCCAGCCAGTTATTGGTTGCTATGGTATACCTTGACCAGAGGAAAAGTCTCTGTAAAATTGTTATATTTCTTCCAAGTACAAAAAATTATTCTGCATCTTACATTCAGTGTTTAAAATGCAGTTGGTGAACTGATTGGCAGCTTTGGTCATTAAAAACATCCTTAGCTGTGGGTAGAGCCTTGAGCAGGGCAGTCAGAACCTACTCAGTGCCCGAACAACTTTCCAGTAGCAAGTGCACGAGGCAATTAGCAGAGATTTAAGCCTGTGGCCTGTTTTGTTTGTTCATTTGTTTTTTCCTACTGACAGTTGCCTTTGAAAATCTGTTGGCTGTTCCATACCCTCAAAAACCAGACTCTCAATTCTAACAATCCTGGAAGCTGAATTCTGTTTGAAGGAGATAGCCACAACAGCAAAACGTCATCGGTGTTGACAGGTTTAACTGCAAAAGAAGTGATCATCAAGCACGAAAAAATGGCTAGCAGCCTATTTTTCTGAGAACAGAAGTGAAAAACTTTGCAACCAGACAGAAAACTGAATGACTTGATGGTGCATCTCTTTGCCCACTTGTGCTCCAAGCGTTGGTCAGTGAGGTCTGTCTGTCCCAACCCTACTGCTTTTCAAACAGGAAAAAGCAATTGGCAAGTCATACGCTGCTTAACTGAATTAGTCAATATATCACTCAGAGAAGGTACATTTTCTTCATCATTCAAAAATGTAATAGCCTGTCTGACAGCACAGATTCTCAGCTTAAAATATATTGGCTGTTGCTGTTACCCAGCGTCAAATCCTCTGCTCCTTAGCACGATTATAAAGAAACCAACCAAAGGACAACTGGTAAATGGTTGAACTGAAGTCAAACGAGGTTTTAAATGTGAGCTGTTACCGCATGGATTCAGGACACTACACTTCAGTGGCACTGGGCAGACTGCAAAATGGGATACCAATGGCCATTAAGCTCTGCCGATCTCCCTCACATGCAGTGATCCCTTCACTTCTCCCATGGAGGCTGTTTACAAAATCTTTTTTTTCCATCATGCTGAGAACCAGCATCCTCTCATCACTTTTACTGAGTTCTGTTAATATTAAGCACTCTCGAAAGTCAAACTACCAAGGCAGAAGATGAACTTCAAAGAGCTATTTCTTAAGGGTGCACCATTTCTTTTTAAATCTGAATTTTTCCATTTAATTAATGTAAACACTTATACATATTTTATAAATATAAATGCATAAGTGCATATCTTATATAACATTTGAATTAAATTCTGTTCTCTTCCTGTGCGCTGCACACCCACCTTAGCTGAATGTTAACTTATTTTTATATTACATACACATGCTTTTATATGGTATGTGTGTACTACATAATTCTGCTGTAACTTATTTTAAATTTAATGATCAAATATAATAAACAAATTCTTAGAGGGGCTGAACATAAAGAGAATATGTAATTATAAAAATACATTTCTAGAGGATGAAAAAATCCATGTCATTAAAAATATCTTTTTTTTTTTTTTTTTTTTTTTTTTTTTTTTTGCTACCCAAGGCAATTTCCATTTTCACTTAGGATATAGTGTGCAGAAGCAAAAGGCTAAGATATTCATGTCCTTATCTCGTGTGGTGAGATGGCTTACTTTATGGAAAAAAATGTAATACATTCTGCCTTGCTGTGTGAATATATATTTAGTGTTATTCCACAATACGCAATCATATTTTAGGTGTCAGGACAAATTCCTCCTAGGTACTTTTTGATCCTACGGTGGATCGTGGAGGTATACAGGTGATTGTGGAGGTATACAGGTGATACAGAATTGAAACTGGGATCTTTGGAAAGTGGGGCACCTCATGTCTTACTGATACAGGCTGATTCAGTTAGGCCAGTGAGGATGATGGTATGGGAAAAATAGCAGGCTTTTCTGATGTGCAAGAGTACTTCTCTTAAAGGATGAAACCAAGCATAATGTGTTAGCAAGGTGCAGCATATCACAAAAAAACCTGCTCCGACATTAAGATAGGAGGTTGAATATGTCTGTATAGAAAACCTGACAAACAAAAAAACCTGTGGTCAGTAACTGCTGCACTGTAACTTTCCTTTCTTCCTATTCTCTCTCTCTGAACTGTTTTTACATAAATGGGCGTTACAAACATTCCTCAAGAATGGATCATACAAAATCCTTACATCAAATGCTCAAAATGCTTACATATGATTTCTTGCAGTACCAGCAATGTGTCCTAACTGCAGTGTGCAAGTGAGGAAAGTTATCACATTGTTTTTCTCCTGTAGTTGTAAGAGGACTCTAAACAACAGCATCAGATAAAAATGCAAATTTTCCTCTACAGTAGCAGACTGTGATATTTGCAGATTGCCCTTTGCTGTCTAAAGAAGTGTGTCTCCTCTTACCACATTCAGCATTTACAATGAACAGTGAAGAATACTGAAATAATTGCCAAGGAACTAACACAAACCATTTCCAGTTAATAAGCTTTTTTTTTTTTTTTTTCCCCTATCAGTTAATTTTATTGCCACTTTTTGCTGAACTGTCAAATATACCTTTACACTTGTAGTGAGTTGTATAGCCTAAGTGGATGAGTTGTTCCTGGTGTTAGCAGTTAGCTGAGGTAGTTACATCTACCATCCAGAAGGCTGTTGGCGTTGCTTCAGTGTTGCACTGACTTCAGCAGTAGTCAGCACTGGTAGCCAGTAAGAGCAGGCTGGGTTGGCATACAGCAGGGTAGATTTACAGAAATGAGCAGAAAGAGTGTCAGAACAGCTGCAGTTGATAAGAAGTGACCTGAGGGAAGAAAGAATATGGGAGACTTTAAGAGAAGGCTTGATTTGGAAGCATGATGCCTCTAAGAGATCTGCAGTGTGACAGCAGCTCTAGGATAAGGGAAGGTGAAGACCCTTGGGGTGGGAAAGATGTGTGAAGTGAAGACTTAATGGGGAGGAATAATTAACAGGGAAGTCAATGGCAGAAAATGCTAGACTGCAGCTGTAAGGCCTGAGGAGGGACTGGGGAGTTGGTATAGATAATTCCACACTGGTGTGTATGACCTGATTCTGAGGCAAGAACCCAGGCAAGAGTGACATCCATACCTAGTACAAAACAGTTGTTACAGAAATGAAGCCTTATCTAATGTTGTCCTTGTTTTGTTTTATTTACATAAAATGATGCAAGGTCAGGATTTTTCTTTTACTTGATGTGTCATGCTTTGGGGTATTTTCTAGCTACATGGAGGTCAGAGAGAAGTTTTCTTGCTCAGAAGAGACAAGTCCCATTGTTCAGCGGCAGGAAAAACCCACAACCCATGTGTGGCACAGTGAGAGGACCACAGTAATGAGGAGCTGTGGGAATGCTGTGCTGCCCTTCTCCAGCTTACAGTATGCTATTTTGCAGTAGCACATTCCCAGGGCGGTAGGATGGGTATGACAGCAAAGTAAAATTTCTGAGTTGTTTCACATCCTGCTAAGTTGTCTTTGTAGCAGCATATCTGGAGGAGAGGTGAGCAGGTAATTTGGATTCCCTTGTAAATACTTGTCAAACTCTATCCACAAAATCATTTTTTGTCTTCAATTCTGTTTCTCTTTTGGGGCTTCTGTTTAAATCTTTGGCCTGTTTAGTGCCATGCAATTCTGAATAAGTCATCCTCACAAAGATGAGAATTCTCTTTCCCACCCATTGTTTCATACCTCTGTTTTATGGTCTGTTATAGACTACACTAATTGAGGGTTTTCATCCACACGATTGGCAAATTTGGCTACACACGTCTTGCCATTCAGTCTTCATTATCTTTGGTTTTGGCATGTTTACTACACTTTCCTTCATAACAGGTTAATCTCTTCCTTTCTATAGATAGGCATCTTTTATCTGTGCTTTTTAAGAAGCAGTTAGCTCTCTACTGCTTCGAACAACCATACGCTTCCCGATGTCTTTAAACTTGATTTGCAGTCTCATTCAGTTATCAGTTTTTTCTGTCACTTTATATCACTGAACAATCAGTTTTCCTACGCTCCCACATTTCAAATTAAATCCCTTCTGTATGTACTGGTATTTTTATCATGTATTTCACAACAGCCATCATAACAGCAGTAAGCAAATAAATTTCTTCCTATAAAATGATAAAACTCAAACTTTCTCCGTTTAAATAATAATGAAATTTTGTTTTCCTTAACACTTTAAAATTTGCTACGTTGGATTAACAGTTGAATTGCCTTCATGAAGTTAGATTCACTGGTGTAGTACAGCCCTAACACTAGTATACTTTATTTCATTGCCTTTATTGTATCAGTTTGTGGGGTTTTGTGCCGTATTAATACCTAGCTGGTAAATCACATTCTTTTCTTTTATAAAAATGATATTGACTAGTAAGTGCCAACTGCAGATGTTTTAGTCTTGATTCTGAATAGTGTCATTTATTGGTGAATAGTTACCACATTCTGCAGTGTCAGTTCATCACTGATTTCTTCCTGCATTCATTATTAATGGTATTAAAAAGTAATTGAGAAAAGGAAGTGATTTGGATTTGATTCTGTCTATTAGAATACATTTCTCTAAAGTTCTGACTATATAATCAAGGAAGAGAGACTGTACTTTAGTTGTCACTCTAACTCACTTTGATATAAAAGTTAATACAAAGCATTACACTAAATACGAATGTAAAGAGTCTTTTAAAATTATGTGGTCTTTGCAGTGTGCAGTAGATTTTCCTTTTCGATGACAAGCTGAAATAAGGCACATTTTAATGTAGATCATGAAGTTGATTCTGATAATCATTTAGATTCAGGTAATCTGAATTTAGCATAAATCAACCCCTCTGCTAAGGATGTGAGACTACTCCAGTTCTTTACTTCTCCTAGTTTGTCCCTAATAATTTAAATTTGTTGTGTACATATTTGCTCCTTCTGGTAAGAAATACATAATATATTATTAGGTTCCAACTGACAGCAGGATGAAATTTGAACACTCTTTCCAATAATTATACTGGTTTTTGAATCCAAAATTGAATTCATGAATAAAAATGTATGAATAAAAATGTATGAATAGGAAACCATCTGTGTCTGTTAGCTGCTGAGCGCTTTGATTCACTTGCAGATTGATTCCTGCCTTAATAAAATAGGGCCTTATTTTTTTCTCAAAGTAGTCCGAGGCATGAGATGAAGTTTAGCAAATGACTTTCAGTCTGTATTCCTTTTTTTCCATCTTTTCTTACTGTTTTCCACAAATGAAATCCATTGCAGTGTGTCTGTAGGTGCCTCCCATGAGAATGTGAGTTGTTTCTTCATGGTGGTCCTTTTCTCTGCTTCCGTGGTCTCCCACGAGTGCAGAGGTTCCTGAATAGCAAACATTCCTTTGAGCTGCTCACCTGCATTTTGTCAGTTCTGCCTTTCTCTACACAGAAGTCCAAATCACTGAGCTCTGCAGGGCATCCAAATTTCACTGTGTTGGTAAGGCTATTAAAGTTTAGTCATTTAATGGCTGGGTAGACTTTTGCTAAGTATTATGAAAACACAACGGTTTCACCTTGTCTGACCACGTCTCTTGAAAATGTATAGTTTATTTTTAAATCCTGCCATCAGGGAGACGAAAGCATAAGTCATTGCAGATGATGGACCACGTCTTTGATGGGTGAAGCTTTGACAATATCAATAGATTGGTGTGCTTGCTGTATAATTGTCTTTTTTCTTCCCTTGCTGTTTTCTTTCTCACTTATTTGAAGGTTTGATGCACCTTTTGTGGATTCCTCTGTATTTGCTAGGTGCCCAGATCTTGCTGACTAAACAAGACAAAAGGTATAATAACAGTTGGTATGATTTGGAATAATACTAGTCCTCAAGGCAGCTTTATTTTGAATTGACACCATTTTATCTGTAGTCGAATGTTCCCCAGAAACTTCATTATACTGTAATAGAAAGGGAATGCTTAAGATCAATGGAAATGAGAACAAGTCAACTGCTTACGTTTTGTCACTAATCATATTTTTGCTTTGGTTGCAAAACCTCCAGCCAAAATAAACTGAAAACAAGCAAGAAAGGCCTCTCTCATCTACTTCTCTTACTCATGTAAGCAATGACTCTTTTCCACTTGGAAGAAACTCTAAGGATGTCACTGTAATGAAAAGCAACAAGAAATAATGTATAATCACATTTGTGGGTAAATGGGTACTTCCTGGGCTATTACATCTGAACAATTAATAGATGCATCATATTGAAAAAACTACAGCAAACCTTCAATTACTTCTGAGTAACAACTTTTAAACTTTTGCAGATGTATCCATTACTTACGGTGACCACAGAAGTTTCCTGTGGGAAAGGATATTTTCTTAATTATAATATTAAGCATGGTATTAAGTATCTCACAGTTAACTGTGATATGCTGTGATGCTACTGCATTATTGTAATCTGCTAGGCAGGGAATGATCCACTTTGCTGTTGCATAGAAAAACATAGAAAAATGTCAGATAAGAGTTACTTATTGAATTTTTTCTAAGCAGCTTGTATACTTCTGATAAATTCTAACTTTTCACTGAAGTTTTTGCATCACTAAATAATTTTGGCTGGACTTCCTAAGACTTTAACCATTATTTTGAGATTGACAAAAGGGATTCAAAATTTCCACTTTCAAATATTACCTTAGTATACATGTGGTGTATATATATATAGTGGTATATGTGGCTTATTCCCTTGCCAATGCAGACATGAAGATGCACACACAGTTTTGCACCGAGTCTTCAAGTTTCCTGCTTTGTAAATCCTGACTGTAAATACTTGCACTGTATTATTACAGTTCTTTGAGATTTTACAATTGCTGATGGATATTAAGCATTAAAATGCTTGTTAAAGTCATCATGCCTTCATTAAGCAAGTGAAATTTCTATCATGGAAATTGCAGATGTGCATTTGGGGTGTGCATTAACATATTTTGAGAATCCTTTATTGAGAGCTGATCTTATTTCATAATCAGGATTTGACACATGTTTTGGTACCAAACAACAAAAGAAACTTAACCTTAATTTACTTTATTTCTTTCTCAGTACAAGACAGTAAGAATTAAGAGGCTACTTCAATATCAGCCATTAATTGAAATTTAAGCAGATTGTATTCTAAGTATAAACTGGGATTTTGTCTCTACATAGCACAAAATCAAACATAGACATCAAACATCCTGTCCAACCTCCAGTTGTCACTCCAGAAGTTCTTATCTACTGTTGGTTCTTCATCATATTTGTTAGCTCAAGACACATTTCTTTGGAGCACTGTATGGAGGCACGTGAACCCATAAGTGATGTATGACTGAAGTACAGTTTTCATAACCTGTGTGATGGAAACATTGTAGTTGTTGTGATGGAAACAGATGTAGTTGCTGAGGGTAGCTCTGTACCACACTTTCTTTCCTTGCCATTTATTTCAGCTTTCTCACAGGCATTATCACTCTGGTGTCCTTTCAGATGTAGGTGAGAACTGTGAGTCAGATCCAAGGCCTGGAAGGAAAGGTGTCACTCAACCACATCTGAACACGTTATCAAGCAGTCTCTTTGTAAAGAAATTTAATGCACAAATAAAACCATCAAAAATATAGTGAACAGTATCTTAAATATTTGCACCCTTAGGGAAAAAAAAACAACAAACATTCCTAGCATTAAATCTATAAGTACTTTTTCCTATATCAGTTTTCAATACTGCGTTGTTTTACTGCTTAGAGTCAAGAAATTAAAGTTTTGTTTGTAACATCTGCACTAATATAGTGTCAAGATACCACTAACGATTCTATACTGTTTTGCTTGCATTCTCTTCCCCACTGGTTTTCATTCAGACTTATCAATTTACATCAGCTTGAAATGTACAGTGTCATTTGAATTTCTCTGTGTATTACAATAAAAAGTCTCTAGGTCAAAAATAAATGAAAATCCCCAAACTCATTTATATCCTATGGCCTAATAATAACTTTTTGAATAAAGAGTGATGATCTTGTAGATAGATTGCAAAATATTTTCCTACTTTTTTATTTATGAGATTGAAGTATTCTGTACTAGTAGCAGCGTATTTGTTTCATGCTGGAGATTTCTGCGGGTTTTTTAAGTGCTCTGTTGCTATCAGTGTTAATCAGATCATAGCCATGATATTCATCACCCCTTTTCTAGTTGCATTGAAGGGATTAAACTTCACTTTTTATACGTAAGAAAGAAATTATCTGACTCCTGAGTGTTCTTAGGTCCTTTCTTGTCCCTACTAAAGTAAGTCCATGCCACCTACCTCTGATTTGTTTTCTCTTTAGATGGGCTGATAAACTGTGCTTCGAAATTGAGACACGATGCAGTGAAAATACCCATCCACATTTTGAAGGATGCTAGCAAATGAAATCACTGCTAGAGTAAAATCAAATGTAGTGATCATAGATCCATAGAATCGTAGAATCACTCAGATTGGAAAAAACCTTAAAGATCATCAAGTCCAACCACAACCTAACCGTACCACCCTAACTCTAACAACCTCGTCACATGCTGGGTGGATAGCGGAAGAGCGGTAGATGTAGTCTATCTTGATTTTAGAAAGGCATTTGATACTGTCTCCCATGACATACTTATAACAAAGCTGAGGAAGTGTGGGATAGACGAGTGGACAGTGAGGTGGGTTGAGAACTGGCTGACTGGCAGAGCGCAGAGGGTCGTCGTTGGTGGTGCAGAGACTGGAGACCTGTAACCAGTGGTGTCCCCCAGGGGTCTGTGCTGGGTCCGGTCTTGTTCAACATCTTCATCAGTGACCTTGATGAGGGGATAGTGGCCACCCTCAGCAAGTTTGCTGATGATACGAAGTTGGGAGGATTGGCTGACACGCCTGAAGGCTGTGCTGCCATTCAGCGAGACCTGGACAGGCTGGAGAGCTGGGCAGTAAGAAACCGGATGAGGTTCAACAAAAGCAAGTGTAGGGTCTTACACCTAGGGAGGAATAATTGCATGCACCAATACAGGCTGGGGGATGAGCTGCTGGAGAGGAGCTCTGCAGAGAGGGACCTGGGTGTCCTGGTGGACGACAGGTTGGCCATGAGCCAGCAGTGTGCCCTCATGGCCAAAAAGGCCAATGGCATTCTGGGGTGCATTAAAAAGAGCGTGTCCAGCAGGTCGAGGGAGGTGATCCTCCCTCTCTACTCTGCCCTGGTAAGGCCTCATCTGGAGTACTGTGTCCAGTTCTGGGCTCCCCAGTACAAAGACAGGGATCTCTTGGAAAGAGTCCAGCGGCGGGCCACAAAGATGGTGAAGGGCCTGGAGGATCTCCCCTATGAAGAAAGGCTGAGTGAACTGGGTCTGTTTAGCCTTGAGAAAAGATGACTGAGAGGGGACCTGATCCAGGTTTATAAATATGTGAGGTGTGGTGGCCATAGCGGTGAGGCCAGTCTCTTTTCAGTGGTACATGGAGACAAGACGAGGGGAAACGGACATAAGCTGCAGCATAGGAAGTTTTGCACGATTGTGCGTAAGAACTTCTTCACAGTGAGGGTGACGGAGCACTGGAACAGGCTGCCCAGGGAGGTTGTGGAGTCTCCTTCTCTGGAGATATTCAAGTCTCGCCTGGACGCCTACCTGTGCGACCTGGTGTAGGGAACCTGCTTTGGCAGGGGGGTTGGTCTTGATGATCTCTAGAGGTCCCTTCCAACCCCTACAATTCTGTGATTCTGTGATTCTTCCGCTAAATCATGTCCCTGAGCACCACATCCAAACGGTTTTTAAACACATCCAGGGATGGTGATTCAACCACCTCCTGGGGAGCCTATTCCAGTGCTTAGCAATCCTTTCTGTAGAGAAGTGTTTCCTGACATCCAGCCTAAACTTGAGGCCATTTCCCCTCATCCTGTCACCTGTCACCAGTGAGAGACTAACCCCACTCTCACTGTAAGCACCTCTCAGGTATTGGAAGAGAGCAATAAGGTCTCCCCTCAGCCTTCTTTTCCCCAGAAAAGGGGAGCTGGGATGACTTTCAGGATACTCTGAAGCTTTTATTTTTTCTGTAGTATAAAGAAAACTGTATGCTATCATGAGAGTTGAAGGCAGGCAGATCATCTTGAGAGGCAGAAATTTATTATGATTATTTAGTGTTTTAATTTTGCTTAGTTTTACCTAACAGATTTTTTTCTAATCGTGGACGGCTCTGAATTTACAGAGGTTAACAGTTGTGCCACAGATTTCAGTGGCAAATTTCACTACACATATAGGGTCCACTTGGATCTCACCATGGTTAGCCTGATGCACATGTCCTCTGACAAGTGTTTTTCCTCCTGATAATCAATTGACAGCATCAGGGAGGCTTCCCATGTACCAAAACAATTATATTTTCTAATCATGCTCCTAACATTCCCATTTCAGCAATTTTCAGATAACTCAGAGAATGGCATGTCTGTTTGCAAAAAGTTATGGCGCCTGCCTGCCAGATAGGTTAAAAAGAAATATAATTGAGAAAGCTACCAGTCTTAAAAAATTGTCAGACAGACCAGAGAATAGCTTTAATTGTTGATGGCCTCATTAAACTAAATGGTGAAGCTGTGAAATATGAGTGATGCATTAAGCTTTCAACACTGCTATCTCCTTCACAGACTTCAGTAAATTACCCTTGTTTGGTCTTCACAAGTCCTGGTGCCACATGCATTCACTGCTTGACACAGCTGACAGCATGCCTAAACCAAAGCACTGACAGCACTGCAGCCTTTTTGCTTGAACTTTATGCAAAATAATCTGGTTGTGCATGGGGAACATATTTACTCCTATTAATCTGTTAGAGATCAATATGTTTTGTTATTAAATCAGTTGGAGATTATTATATAGGTTGGAGGAGAATAAATAAAATGTATGGATCAGTCTGACATGGAAGTTTTTTTATATAAAGAATAAGAAGTGTCAGAATAAGAGGGAAAAAAAAATTTCACCTCAAGCCATTCTGTGAGGAACTAGTGAGGAAACTTCTAAAATATGTGAAAGAATAAAAAGCATTTTGAGTCATTTGCATTGTGAAAATCAGTACTTTAAAACTTAAAGGGGAGGGGAGAAGAGTTATATGGAAAATGCTTAACAATTAGCATTTGTTAAGGTTACAATTGACTAAAGAAAAGATGTCTTGAACTAGAAAATAATGGATATGTGGGGGGGCGGTCTCTTCACCAAAAAACACTGAATGTGTTTGCAGGAGGAATCGCAGCCTTAAATTGCTTCAGTCTTTCAGTAGGTGACAGCTTCAGCTGTTGTGCAAGGAAATGAGTGACATTTGTTAGGATTATTTGTGAGAAACTCAAATCTTTACTACACATTCACTGATGGCTAAAACACCTATGCAGTTTAATGAAAACCTTACATTAGCTTTTTTAAAAAAAGATTTTATTTATGTATTTATACTGCAGTATAAGACTTTTCTTAGCAGCTGGGCTACAACATCCCATTAAATAGGAAAATAGAAGCTGTCATGCTGACTCAGACCCAACATCCAATTCCAACTTCCTTTCTTTCATAAAAGCCAAAATCAAATACTTCAGAGGGAAGTTAAAGATCTCCACAGCTGTGGCATCATCTGCCACACATTTGCTTTTCTCCTGATATCTAATAATTAGTTTGCTTTAAAGCGTGAAATTATATATCTAAATATTTTTGTTACCAAGAATTCTAAAAATTCTCGATATAAAAATATCTTCTTCAAAATATGAATAAATAGTTCATTTCAGATTGTTCCTACAGCATCAGTCATCATAACAATTCTATATGCTATTCAGAAACATTGTATCTCAGCTTTTTTATTCACTTCATATCCAATATCCATTGTACATAAGTTACAAAAATAGAAAGAAATTGAATTTTCCAAGTAACTTAATTCATTATATTTTATCTTGTCCTTGCTATTGTCTTCGATATTTGACTTGACAATTAGGAAATTAGCAAATCACTATCAAGTATATTAGATTAAAAAAAATTCTGTGAATTCCAAGAAGGAGGTGTATTTTGGGAATCAAAGTGGCTATTGCAAGATTCTGTTGAGACCTTATGAAATTCAGTTTTTGTTATGAAGAGAATGGTAAGCTGAGGAGTTTGCAGGCCACTCGCTGACTAGTGATGGTTGGTAAATGTTGCATTACAACAAACAGGATGTATGTGAGTAATAGCCAAAAACAGGGTCGTGTTTCCATGGGGAAAAGCTGCAGTATCTGAACAAATGTTTACGTGTCCTCTCAGGGAACAAAGGCTGATTTCAATAAACTTATACAGTGACATTAATGAGGAATTCTTTAGATTCCACTTTGAATATAGTCCAAATACAGTACATAGTTTTGCATTCATTTGTCATTATTCTAAGCCATAAAGCACTTGATTTTTACAAATTTTGGCACAACTCAATTTGTGGTTTGATAAAGAACAGAGGTAAATCCTATTGTTACATATATATGATGTCTTTCCTTTAGTGCATTGCAGGTGTAAAATCTTCCACGACAGCGGTTAACTTCGATCAATTGCATAAAGTTTGCCAGATAGTTTCATTTTAGATAGTCACTTTGAATTTAAGATCCCTTAGCATTTAGAATTCAAATTGTCAAGTTAAATTCATTTATTAAAATGTAATTGCTGTTTTTGCAATTGCATGGTACATATTGTCATGTAAATTTACTGTGTACATATGCAGAAAGAAACATAGCAAATCCATATTAACTGTGAAGTGAGTTGGCAGTGGGAGCAGATTATGTAGTTTCCAGAGTGTGAAAATTGGGATCAGAGTAAAATTGTCAAAAGCACATCTGAATAAGTTTTAGAAGTCAATTTTATGTGTATATGTTTCTTGCTGAAAGCCTTCAAGAAGCAATTATCTTTCAGTCAGGGGTACACAATTTTCAGGAGCACCAGAAGGAGACTAACTTTGTCTGAAACCAGGAAGTTTATGTTTTCAGTTTGTGCTCCCAGTGTATTTTCCATGCTCAGAATTTTCAAGGCTAATTATTACAGCAGCCTATTTTTTCTTCCCATCTGTGTGTTTACCTCAGAGCAGCTGAAAAGATCAGGGCTGTGCAGGGACACTCCTGGGTGGATTATTTGCAAAAAAAAAACCACATATCTGTAACAGCTAGCAAATCCCATTATTGAGATAATTACAAGATGTTTATGAAACACTTTGGAAATGTTTTAGTTGAGACTACAGGGTCATTTAGCCCAAGCCACCTGCAGCAAGGATGCTCTAATCCAGTAGTCCCCAAGGTCAGAGGAGGCATAATGGCCAGAGTGGGTTTTCCATTATTTTGGAGGAAGAGGCTTGCTACAGAAAAGTATTTTTCTTCATAACATTCTTTAAGAATGCATGCATGCAAATTAAGATTTGACTGTTTAATAAATGAATATGAATAAACATAGCATGAACCTGATCACTTTTAATCAAGACTTGAATTCAGAAGAGATAATAAGAAGCATTCAGAAAATCTCTTCTTAGCACATTTTTAATATAACCAGTCTCCTCTGGAGTTTTGTAAACCAGGAATCGTGCTGGTGAAATTCCCAGCTGTAGCAAAGAATCAACACAGTGCCTATGCTAGCATGAACTGTAAAACAAGTCTCTTAGTTTTAGATCCCTCAACATTGTGGATTTTGTAATAAGTGTTTCTAAGAAAAGCCAATAGTAAATATTTTTTCCTACCACTTGATTTTGTACAGTATTTACTACGTTAACTCCTGTAAAACATTAAACAGGTATGGACACTTATAACTACAGCATAGTGAATAAAAGTGGGACTTGGTTTTGTATTTCATTAAAAAGATCTCTATTTTAACCATTCTATGGCATCTAGAACCTGTACTGAGCCCAAAACTAGCTATTCAAAATCTCTGTCTAAAACCTTCTCATGTTCTTGGCCTCTTTTGTCCAGCTCCCTTATCCTATGAATTAACTTCAGGGACTTGCCAAAGGTAATATAAAATAGCTGAAGGGTTCTCTATGACTTTCACAGGCTTTAGATCAATCTTATATACATGCTGTTGTTACAAACCCTGTGCTTCCAGCCCCAGAAGCCTAATTTTGCAGGAGTTTCACAGCTGGAGAGAGGCTGGGCATCCACTGCATGTGTTGGCTGTGAGTCTTCCTACTGCTTGGAGAGCTCCAGGGGAGGTGAAGGACTTGCAGGCAGCAAACATCCCTCCTGCTTGCAGGATGTACCCCTTGGGTAACTGGAGATGTTGCTGCATGTAAATGACTCAAACAGCTAGCAAAGGCTGATCAACTTTTCCTATTACTTTCTGAATGTGTTTGTGTACATGTTTGTGTGAATCCGTGTGTATGCATATATGAATGATTATTGTTTTGCACACTGCATCACTTGGTAATTGCAACTCATGTATCATTTTACAGAGAGTGAATCAATGGGGTACAGCATATTTTCCCTAATATATACAGTGGAGATTAATCAACTCACTTAGTGTGCGGTTAGGTTTGTGTAACTAGAAATATTATGTGTACAACATGTTCTGGATACTTAGGTTTATTACTCTGGCAGTCACAGTTTGTTTGATGGTGTTTCAGAGAATATGTAAAATAAATGAGAACTCTTCCATTTATGTCAGCTTTCTTACTGATGTGCATGACTTGCTGTAAGAAATACGTTTTTCTGTCTGGTTGTGGTGTTTGATTCCATATCAGAATGAAAGAAATCTTGGCTGTATTTTACACGAGACTATTTTTTTCTCACTGATTTTATAATCTTTAATTATATTCATTTTTATCATAAAGCAAGTTTCTCCTAACAGATAAGACATTAACCGTATTTATTATTTGATTTAAAAATGAAGGCATCTAGTTAATTGAAGTTCATTTTATATCAAACAAAAACTCACTGTGAAGCTCATTATCTACCCTTAGATGGAGATAGAAGGTACAATTAGAAATGAATTCTAAGCAGTCTCTATCTGATTGTTTCACCATTAACAGTCGGTTATTCTTAGTGCAATTAGGGACATTAAAAAAAATAATTTTCTTTCTTTTCCTATTAATTCCCAGTGAGTTTCACCAAATTATAGTCCTGTTTCTATTGTAAATATGTTCCTTACTGATTTCCATGTACACTCTAGGTGAGGCTGTTTCTAGCTGAAAGCAAAACTCATGAGAGCAAAATAACCCTTTGGGTTTTCAAGCTGCCGGTGTCACTGAGGCCTGGCAATACCCAGCCTCAGCTCTTCTCATTTCTTTCCTCTCTCCCTCCTTTTCAGTAATGCAGAACAGCACACATTGCCCTTCTCTGGTGGATATTCTGCTGAAATAAATGGACAACACAGTAATTTCCACAAGTTCTCTGAAACTAAAATAGAATCAGAGTTTCTAATGTCACACTGTAATGTTCTTGCCGTCAAGTAGAAACATGTTCCATTTTCCTTCTCATCCTCTGATGATGACTGGATCTGTTCAGTATATTCCAATCTACCACTGTCTTGTCTTTTTTCAGCTGACACCTTGTTACAGTCCTCATCTCCTCTCATTCCCAAATGCAGCCTCCATTTCTCAGGTTCCAGCATTTGTCTCCCATCTCAGGTTGGATTGTTTGATTACAGGTTGGTCTTCATGCACCGTAGCAGTTCTCCTCTTCCATTCCTTTCAGATTCCCTTTCCTTATACTCTTGTATTTTATTTCTGCACTCCTTTCTCATTGGCTCCCAGCCATAGGCTCTTTTTCCCAAAATATTTCAATCACATTCTCTGCTCTTGTGAGGCCCTACCTGGAGTATTGCCTCCAGGCCCAAGCCCTCCAGCACAAGAAGGATATGGAGCAGTTGGAGTGGGTCCAGAGGCCACAAGGATGATCAGAGGGCCGGAGCACTTCTCTTGTGAGGACAGGCTGAAGGAGCTGAGCTTGTTCAGTTTGGAGAAAAGAAGGCTTCAGGGAGACCTCATTGCAGCCTTCTAGTACTTGAAGACAGCTTACAAGCAGGAGCAGTGACTTTAGACAGTCAGATAGTGGTAGAGCAAGGGGGAATGGCTTTAAACTAAAAGAGAGATTAGTTTAGATGTTGGGAGTGCATTCTTTACTCAGAGGGCAGTGAGGCACTGGCACAGCTGCCCAGAGAAGCTGTGGATGCCCCCATTCCTGAAGGTGCTCAAGATCGGGTTAGATAGACCCTGGGCAGCTTGAGCTGGTGGGGGGCAGCCCTGTCCTCCGTTGGGGGCTGGAACTGGATGTGCTCTGAAGTCCCTTCCAACTGAAGCCACTCTGTGATTCTATGGTATTTTGTCTTTGCCCCTAAATTGTAACTGTTTCCTCTGTAGACCAGCTGCTCTGAATCCTCTCACCTCCACAAATATGCACAATAAGATTACCTTCCTCTTTACTCTTATTTCAAGTATTTGTCACAGTGCAGCTGTGTACTGTCAGGACAGGGAAGCTCTACTTTCATCATCTTACCCCTGGCCTTGTTTGTGTTTGTGTATTCTCTGGAGATGGTACCTATAGTGACTCCTGCACAGAAACTAAATATGTCAGAAAAAATGCAGCTTGCATTTTACGGTGCCCTTTTTCTTGTCCAGCTGAGTCTGTTGAAAGCCATGGCTTGACTCCTCAGCCACATCTTCCAGATTCCCAGGCATCTGTGCTAGTAATTCAGTAACCACACAGTGAGTGGAATCAACTCTATCATTTGCTGACTCGAAGTAAACTAGTCAGAACAATGGTTTTCTCTTAACTAGTTAGGCTGATCCAATTCATTGCATATTTGAAAGGTCAGTAAAGTCTTACGCAAGAGAGGGAACTAATTAAGTGGCTAAGCTGAGAGAGAAAACAAAAGGAAATAGGGCTTCCCTTTTCAGCAGCAGCTTGTGTTGATGTATGGGTGTTTGGAGTGACTGAAGATGCTAACAGCCTTACATATTTTGTTATCTCCGTGTGCAACATTTTCTTATTCCAGAAAAGCCAAAATTACATAGCACTTGCCTTGTGTGGTTAGATTACTCACCAACAAAAAGCCAACCAAACCAACCAAACAAAAAAAACTCAAGCAAATAAATAAAATAAAATAAAATAAAATAAAATAAAATAAAAGCTTTCTTTCCCAGTCTAGATTTTTTTCTTTTCTACCTTCCAGTGTTGTTGGAAAAAATTATTTGATTTCACCTCAAACTGAGAACCCTTCCTCTCAGTTTTGCTGGTCCTCTGAGAAGAACTGAGGTACTTTGTTAAGAGTTCTTACAACAAATGCTTAATTCTTTCTGTCTCTTCTCCACTTTCCAATATTTTTTCTTTCTCTTTTTTTGTAGTCAAGTCATCAACAAGGATTATTGCACTTTTCATTATTTGAACTTTTGACCTCATTTATTAGTTCAGTACATTGAGTATGGAGATTGCATTCAAAAGAAAACAAATGATCTTTTCCATAATTGCTTTGCACACACACACACACACACACACACACACACACACACACAGACAATGCTAAAGTATCTTAAGGGAAGAATTTTTATCTAGTAATCATAACCTGAAATTGAAGCCATGACATGGAAAAGAGACAGATAAGTAGGAATGAAATTAATACTTATTCAGGGTAGCTCATCCTTATCATCATTCTGCACACTTCATTATGAACTATAGATCTAAAAAATGCTTTTCAAACTACAGTTTCTAATGTTCCAAAATACACTTTTTCATCAGTTTGTCTTCTGACTTGTATACAAGGATAAATGGAGCAAGTAGTTCTGACATCTTTTTTTCCCAAAGAAATGAGGAAAATGATAAACTTCACAGTCCAAACTTTCTGACAAATTTAATTGAGTACTCTATACGATTTTCCAGCTGTGAAATGGATAGTGCTGAGCATTGAAGGACATAAATTTATTTAAGCAGGTGTGTAAGGATGAGCAAAGAAACTTCTCTGATGAAAGGATTTATGCCAGACTATGTAATGCAGGAACAGACAAAAGAGCAAGTGAGGATTTTGGCAGCTGCAAATGTTCAGATGTTCAGGGCTTTCTTGGTTCCACAGGATGGACAGCAGCTGGACAGGTATGTTATCACAGCCCAGGGCAGCACCTGCCTTGCATGGTGCGGGGACTAAGGGCAACACATTGCTCTATCTGTATTATAACAAAATTAGAAGATACAGTGCTGCTATCAGGGAAATCAAATTAAGTTGTTGTTTTCTGTGTAAGGATCTGATGCTCATACAGAGACACTGCAGTAAATTATTCTGTGCCTGAAACCACAGTTGTGAGCTTATAGTAACCAGTTATTTGGATCATGAGTGCTATGTATCTGTGATTCTATATTAGTCATTTATCAGTAGGATAAATTGATTGACAGGTCAGTCATTATAATCTAACAAGGTGAGATTCATCATATTCAGCTTTAGATTTCTACATCTGAACAGACAGCTGAGGCTTTATTTCTAGTAAGTGGAAAAATAGATGCTTTTTGTGCAAGATCAATACATTGTATTTTAGTGATTCACTTTAAGATGATATGTATGTCAAAATGCATATGTATGTATATCGAAATGACAGCCTGAAAGAGCTTTCCTCCTCTGCCTAGTAAAGGTCTCAAAAAGTGTCTAGTTCAAGTTAGATGGAAATATACAGACATTTGCTTTTGTTCAGACAAATGCTACCTGCAACATCCACTGTTTTGCGTAAGACTTCTGCTTTGTATTTGGGGTGCAGTGGAAAGAAAAATTACTGCCTCCTGTGAGATTTGTTTCATTCTCTAAAGTAATTTTACTAAGAATTTTATACCTGTGTCTTGAACAGCTAACATGAGGGAATGGGCTACCAGGCTATATATCAATTATAAAGAAAAAATCAGGATGAAACATCTGCTAAACATCAGAAGCTCATAAAAACAAAAATTGAAAGACCAGCAGGGAACAAACAGATCACTACCAAAGATAACATCTTCGGTATGTGTTCTTCTGAGACTGCAATATGAATATGGTAAAAGCTCTATTGCTTGTGATGCACATGCTGAGGCACAACTCTTATGAAGAATGGTGATCAGATGAGGAGTTTCTGTACAGGGCTCAGTGGGCAAGACACTGTGCATCCAGCCTGATTCCTTCTTCTGGAGCTGAACTTTGATGGTAAGACTAAGGATAATGCAACATAAAAATCTGCATTTCCCTGTTCGGTGCTTCTGTCCTTCAGCTTTTCCCTACAGGAGTACAGTGCTTTGTCCTTGCAGTTTGGTGAAGCTAACAAGGCAGGCATCCTGCAACATCCTTTGACCAATGGTTTGTTAAAATGAGCCTTGCCACTAACTGTCAAAAAGTCAGATATTTTCCAGTAAATACAAGGTGCTCTACTGCTCACTGAATGTTCCCGCCAGTGCCATCAGCTGATTTCACATGCAGTCACGGAACAAGGTCTGTCTGCATCTAGGGAGCATTGGGAAGATAGAACTGGAAAACACTCATCACGTGCATCAGAGGAGGTCTGAGAAGTAGATGCTCTCAGACAGCTTGATGCCATCCAGCCATTTTGTGTAATATCTCACTGCTGTTTTTAAACTACACATAACCACAAATGGAAATGGGCTTTCTTATGAAGCAGCAAAACTGGGCTTTTCCTGTAAGCTACAACTTAGGATTTCCTGCTGAAATCATCTGTAGGGAGAGGAAGACAAGGGAGGATATCCTGGCTTTCCATAGAGAAATAATATTTCAAATGTTGAATCAATTTTGAAATCCTTTTTAAGATTTAAAAAGAAAAAATGAACTGTTTCTTCTGTATCTGATAGCTGTGTATCTCTCTCTCTCTGAGAGAGATCACTACCATAATATCTGGTAAAGCACCTCTTTATACATCAAACTGCTAATCTCTTTTTATAAGAAGGGAAAAATTACTGAGTACCAGTTATCAATTAAATGTTGGATGCTATTAATTTTCTTAATATCTTAGCTTTTCCATTTTCCATTTTATTTGGTTAGGTTCACTTGGTTGTTATGGGCTTTGCTGTTATAGCTTCTTCTGTGTTTCCAATTTTTCATAGGGTCTAAGTCATTTGTGTTATGAGAACACTCAGGAAAAATTACTGCCATCAGGAAAACAAATGTCGTATAAACATTGCAAGTCAGTGTATCCCTTCACATAGACATTTTCAATTTGGAATGTGTTCTGATGAGGATTGAAAAAGTTACTCCAGACTGGCAGGTCGTGCTTCTCCATTCTTCTCCCTAAATAAAGCTTAACAAGGCTAAATGAAACTGCTTCTACTAGGAGACCTTAACAAAATGAAATGTAGAAGGGCAGAAGAATAGCAGCCTGTAATAAACACCTATACTTGATCTGCTTTCACATATCTTGCTAGACATGAATCAGGACTTTTTATTGCTGGGATTAATGCAGTAAAGGAATTGTTCTCTCAGCAAAAAGTATTCATAATTCCATTTTACACTGATAAATAATCTCCTAATACATGTTTTATGCTGATAGAGACTGGAAGTATAAGTTATGTATGAGGAGAGAAGTTGCTACAACCCAAAGCCATGCAAAGGAAATGAAAAATTCAATCAACTGCATTGATCCTAAGGCAAAATTGCTAAGGGTCACTCTTATATCTGTAATTTCAGGAGCTTGCTGAGCATCAGAAAGTGGTAACGCAGATTCCTATTTCCTATCAGCACATTTACAGGATACAGCAATGATTGTATTTTGTTCTCTGTGCACTGCCAGCCACTCTAAATATCTTACAGAGGGGAGATCCTTTCTAATCAAATGCAGTTCATTTTCTTAAGATTTATGATTTTGGGATTGATATTTGTCAGTGATTTATTGCTGTGAAACAGGAGATATGATTTTTATTTGATCTGAGATGAGATCAAGAATATTTTTTTCAATGTGAACACATGTAAAGAAAGAAATCCGAAATTCCAAAATTGGATTCTTACTTCAGAAAAATACCAGATTTCTGCTTCACTTCCGCTGTTTTTAATCAGCAGAAAGAACTTAGTATTTAATTATGCCTCTTTAGATTCATAATCATAAACTCAGTACTACATTTAGAAAGTTGAATGACATCTGGAAAGAACGCTACAGTGATTAGATGTGCCCAGAGAGAAAGAGATCAGGATAACCTGAAATCTATTTGCTTTCTTGGTACCTCAACTTAAACTTGTACGGTTTAGTGAGCTACAAAAGAGGTTTTATTCCTACTTTCCAATGAAATGTTTGTCTAAATTAATATTGCTGTCAACAGACCATAACATCTATTTTCTATGGACTTGCCTAATGTGAAAATTCTGAAACATCAAGGCAAAAAAAAAGAACTTGCTGTGGTGATAAGCCGTGCTGGAATAAAAAGTGTTTTGTAGGCCATCTGAAAAAAAACCTATTTGATACTACTTTGGAAGCAATGAGCACCTGATTTCTCAGACAAAATCCAGCCTTATAATATCCTGTTACTACTTTAATGACCCCATGCAGTAATATACATTTCTAAGCTAGTGAGCAACCTTTAGGGGCATACAAACTCAATTTCCCAATATCAAAGATCCTTTTTTTTCCCCCTTGGGAGAAGAAAGCATAAGGCTGTTTTCTACATTATTAACATTTTGCCTCGGGGCAAGTGGCATCATAATCCCTATCATTTTTACCTCATGCTGCTCCACTGGGAAAACACAATCCAGCCGTGTGTATTTGTGGCTCTTCTTTTCATTCCTGTTCCCTGCTGCGCTGTGCTGTGACAGGACAGCAGCAGGTGGCATCAATAAAGGAGAAAGCTGGCAGAAAATTATAGACAGCTTCTGAGATTTTCGATCTGACAATATTTTGGAGCCCCAACTTCTTTAGGAGAGAAAAAGAGATTTTTATCTAAACCCTCTGCTTTTGGAGCAGCAAGGATGAACTCTTTACCCTTTAGCTTGAACAAAAATAGAAGCAATGTTAGCACCACTCCTGAGGTGCTGAGCAGCTATAAAATACACTTACTTTCATTATTAGAAGTTAAATGATTGTGAGTGTTTTCTTTCCACTGCTACTGGGCTTGGAAACTGCCTTAGAATGAAATTTGAGCTCGCTGAGAATAAATGGACAGGGATGGACTTCTCTGTTATCTCTATATAAGAAATACTGTTCTGCCACTTGTTACCAGTGGAAAGGTTTTAGTGCCTCCTGCAGAAGAAAAGAATGACCTTAGCATCTGGTCTTTGGAAGCTGACTGAAATATATTCCCACTGGGAAGGTTTCTCATTCTATTCCAAGGTAAATAGCTCTGGCTGCCTCTTTTACTAAGACCCCCCAGAGGTGCTTAGTGATTTTGTAAATATGTGGAACCAAAAGTGCAGAGCTTGCCCTGGAGAGAAGGACAACCCTTTTCTTGCATTCCTTGTTCCCAGTGGGAGCTATCTCGTATCAGCAGACCAAAGACATGAGGATGCTCCATGTCCAACAACAGTGATAAAGTTTAGGATTTCTGCTATAAATAGTAGCTTGACATTGTTTTTCATTCTGAATCAGAACAAAAGGAATTATTGCCCAGCTTATTGCTAATGTTCCCAGTGATCATTACTTTGATAGAATGACAAAAAATACACTTTATAGATTTCTTTTAGAATTTATACAGTGTGAAATTTCAGGGCAGGACACTAACAGAAGAGATCTATTATTATCATCTGACTTGTCATTTTATAACATACTATAAATACTATAAATTGTAAAATGCTATAAACATGAAATAAGTATATTTAACTTATTTCATAGTTGCCTTTTGTGCTCATTTGACTTCCTGAATCAAACTTTTCCCTAGGTGTTGTAAAATGAAAGTTTGAGATTTGGATACTTCCTTTAGTACGTCTTCTCACTTACCATAGCAGAATATAAAACAAATATAGAAATAAATTTTTCTAATACATAGATGAACATTGTCATTAGAAACAAAATTTCAAGTTTTTAATGAAAAATGGAGATAATATTTTTCTTCAAGAAAATAAGTTTTTTCCTAGAGTTTTCACTGCTAACAGTATCATTGCACTTTTCATTCTTGTAACAACAGCAAAAAGTACTGATGACAATCTAAGAGTCTCCTGATTTTACTTTGCAGTATAAACCCAAGTGGGCTATCATTCTCTAATCAGTACATAATTTCCTGATGGATTACAGTACTGGTATTCTTGACAGTGAATCTGTCTTTGGGTGGACATTAGCCTGTGCTTTGTCAGTGGTAATAATTTGAATGGAAATTTGTAGGAATTACTGCAAAATTTGCTGGAAAAAGTGGAGCACATGAAAATGTCTCAGTATATGACTAAAAAGGGAAAAAAAAAGTTGAAGCCACAAATACACATACCTGAATCTGGAGCATGTTGAGCATTTCATTTACTTCATGCAGTTGATAACAGAAGACTGCTGGTATGACGTAGAGGAGCAGAATTGAAGTAGCAGCTGTTGACCTCAGAGAATGTGGCCACACATAATTAAAGAGAAGAATGAAACTGTTGCAGTCTCTTGATATCAGCGTGGAACTGCATGGGCATTGCAAAAATTGGGTAAAAAAAAATTATGCTTTGCATCCTACAGAAAATTGCTCATGTTCAACAGAGAGGTAGTCAATTCAATATAGAGCGGACTGAGGACCATGATTTTCAGTATGATTAGACAAACTCAAGCATAAAAAATAATACACTTCCTAACTGAAAATACAGAAGTGGAAAATTAACAGATTGAATAAAGGGATTTCTCTGGCCTCTCTTCTGCTTGGAGTGAAACAAATCATTAAGAAACAGAATCTGAGATTCTTAAGCTTGACATGTGTGGAAAGAGTTTGTGAAAGCCATGTATCAATAATTTTTTTTCCTAAGCATACAGACAGATGGGGAAAGAGGCTTTCTATTGTCACTGGTGGTGGGATATAACTAAAATATTCATAGTAAAAGCTGTCTGGGAAAACACAAGTTTTCAAGAAGACAAGCTGATCCCTGATATTAAACTATGTTCTGCAGCATTTGGTAATGTCCCTTTACGGACTCTAGGACTTTTTTTATCACTATTTGCTGTAAGCACAAACACTGTATCAGAAGACTTATTTAAACTCTGAATATGTCTGTATGGTAGACCGTCATATTTGCCCCATCCAGACCTGAATGAAAAACATGCAACAGTGATAAACAATTTAAGCTAACTGATGAGTATTTATCACAAGGGCATTTGGAAATCAAATGCAGCAGGCAGGGTCGTGGTTACCAACTGAGGTTATTGGTGACTGGAGGAAAGAAGGTGGTGCACCCCGCTTCAAGAGGGGCAAGAGAAAAAAACAGTTGACTTGATTAATTCCTGAATAACTGATCTACCTCAGACTTGCTTCAAGTCAGGGGTGGGCCAGATGTCTCCCTAGCATCTTTTCAACCTGAATTATTTTGTATTTCTTTGCATTAAGAATATTTTCATATGAATTAGTCACTGCCAGGTAATACTGACCTAAACTGTCTTCCTCAAACAAAACTAAACAGATGTTTATTACTCAATCGTTAGACTCTTAGAAAATTCAAAAGGACAGGGAATAAGAGAGGTTCTTATGCTCCCTTTGACTCTGGTGAAATATCAAATGTTATTTCAGATAATGAGTTTCTGGAGAACACAGAACTAATGAAGTTTTAACAGTATTCAACCCTGGGGTTGTGGTGTCTTAGCTTAATTTCTTCCACTCCTCTGTCCATGTAGCTAATCAGCTCTGAGATCTGGAATGTATATGCTCTTTTCAAAGAACAGCATTGCAGCCACTCTTTCCTCTGGCCTTATGTTCATTCTTTTATTACAGTCAGTGTTTATATTGAAAAACTATAACCTCAAGCAGTTAACTGTGAAAAACAAGGTAGATATAATGAACAGCACTGCTTCCTGCTATTCAGAAACAGAATTAGGAATGATCCCTGCTTTGGTTTCTGGCATGTAATAAAAAGTCGTATTGACTTACTATTTGGATTTTTTTATTCTCATTAGGAAGTTGCAGGGCATGGAAAGAAAAGCTATGCTTTCTCAATATCCAATGAAGTATTACTTTCTATTGTAGGATACGTTTCCATAGTCTACTTCAGAATTTTTAGAAAGAATTGTTATGATAATTGGATATGCAGAGCATTTTAAAATACATTTGATCCTGTGAGTTAATGATGATGAGATTCAGTTGCCTAAATGTGGGGTCTAGTGCCATTTTAAACATCCTGATATGTTACCTTTCAACTTCAGCTACATCTCTGGAAGGTCATAGGTATCTCGCAACTCCTGTCTTGTATTTGTTAGCCCTGGATAAGCTAGGCCTTCTTAAATGGCACCAGAAACTTCTTTCTCAGGTCCAGCCTAATTCCTCTGAAAGTTTTGTTTAATGCCATGAGTTAGAAAAATGCTTAGCTCTTTCAGAAGTAGGTGGTTTGGTTAAATTGATTAGGTCTTCTAATTTCTACATGTTCTACCTAGGGCCAAAATATTTCCTAGCTTTAAAATGAAGATGAAAACCAAATGTTTGTATTACACCTGAATCTTGAGTTAACTTGTTTCTTGATTTAAACTAAATTCATTTAGCATACTGCTTGTGCTCACTGTAGTTTTGTGAAGTTTTTTGTTTTCTTTTATGAGCAGCAAATTGAAAAAGTGTTTGATGATCCTCTGATCTTTTTAGTGCTTTTGTCAAGGGTAGGATTCTTCTTTGGCATCTGACTTGTCCTTAAGAAAAGTCTGTCTACAGCCAATGCTATCTAACTTTGATTCTTAATTTTAGGTACTTGCCAAAAGGTTCATAAATGAGGGCAAGAGAGCATTTACACTGCTCTTACGACAAATTTAGATTGTGCCTGTCTTAAAATATTTTTGTCTCTCTTATCCATTTGCTGGATGGATGGGCTGAGGCCAGTGAGATGAATTTCAACAAGAGTAAATGCCGGGTCCTGCACTTTGGTCACAACCACCCAATATTTTGCTGTAGGCTTGGGGTAGAGTGGCTGGAGAGCTGCATGGAGGAAAAGGATCTGGGGTGCTGGACAGTGCTCAGCTGAACACAAGCAGCAGTGTGGCCAGGTGAACAAGAAGTCCAACAGCATCTTGGCTTATATCAGAAACAGGGTAGCCAACAGGAGCAGGGAGGTAATTGTCTCCCTGTATTCAGCTCCACCTTGAGATTTGTTTTCAGTTTTGGGCCCCTTGCTACAAGAAAGACATCAAAGCCCTGGACCGTGTCCAGAGAAGGGTAGTAAAACTGGTGAAAGGTCTGAAGCACAAGTCTTATGAGGAGCAATTGAGGGAACTCGAGTTGTTTAGCATGAAGAGGATGAGGCTCAGGGGAGATCTTATCTCTGTACAACTCCTTGAAAGGAGGCTGTAGTGAGGTGGGGGTCAACGTCTTCTCACAGCAATAGGTAACAGCAGTAGGATGAGAGAGAACGGCTTTAAGTTGCACCAGGGAAGTTCAGATTGAATACTAGGAAAAAGCTTATTTTCCGAAAGAGTAGTGAGGCATTGGACAGGATACCCAGGGAGGTGGTGGTGTTACTGACCCTGAAGGAATTCAAGAAATGTGTAGATGAGGTTCTTAGGGACATGGATTAGTGGGCAATATTGGAGGTAGTTTGACGGTTGGACTGGATGGTCTTAGAGGTCTTTTCCAACATTAATTATTCTATGATTCTATGTTTCTATGATCCTATGATTCTTTGTCCATCTCTTTGAAGGAATCATTATCAAGATCAAGATCAGTACAAGATTAGGGGAAAACAAGTTCAGACAGTACTAAGTAGATTTATATAATAACAGTTAATGTGACTGTATTTCTTAATTGTATTTAAGGCCATGGATGTGGTTCTCTTGTATGGGTGGTATAGAACAGTGGATTTTTGTTTCGTCTTTCTTGCCTCTCCCCATTGTTTATGCTGTTCAAATGCAAGCCAATGAGGGTTATAAATGGGTGAATTAGTAACTTAAGCAAATAGGTCAGATGTTCAAATACTGCAGACAGTACAGATTCAGATGATGTCTGTTAATTTACAAAATAATTATGCTTTATATTAGGTGAATTTTTAGTGAAATTGGAAATTGCTATCAATGCTATCAACAATACACACATGGGAAAGATGCACCCATTTTCAAAAACTGCCAAAATAACAGTCTGGGATACTACAGACTAGTCAGTCTCACTTATTGTGGGGTGAGTTCTCTTGGAACCTGGCCATTAAAGGAGAAGGAGGAGACTGGGAACAGTCAGAATAGATTCACTGAGGGAGAATCATGCCTTGCAACCTGATTGCATTATTTGAGAAAAATGACTGGACAAGGCAAAAGGTATCATTAAACTGGAGTGAGTATAGCAGAAAGATATCAGTAAGTAAACTCTCATGCATCTCTTATTAAAAAAAAGAAAATTTAAAACGCCAAAATCCCTGGAGAGATATATACATAGCAGACCTACTTTAAGGGATACCTGTCTTTGAAATTACTCAAGACTGCAAATGAAGAGGTTGTGGTTTGTATAAGTAGAAAGCATAAATTCTCATTATTTCTTAACCCTGTAGAAATCTAGGACTGATACTATTTTATTGGTAAAAGCAAGTCAAGGACATCAAAAAGCCAAATGGCAGGCAGGCAGCATCTTTCAGTTATATGGAAATGTGTTCTGGGAATAAATAATAGCTAGTCCAGGTGTCTGCTGCTCCTGTTTGTTCATCCCTGCAGTTGCTGAGTACCAGGATTCCTCACACCAGTTTAGTGATACATAAAGTTACAGTGAACATCAGCACATGTAGATCCAAATGTTCTCATGTCTCTCAGAAATTACTTTTTCTCTTTTTGTTGCTTACCAATTGTCATTGCAAACTGTCCACTAGACCCTAATACTTCATTTCTGAGCCCCAGACATCCAGCTGTGCATGAAACCACCAAGAGGATTGCTAAGACTTAATGTGCCATATAGGAAGTGACACCTTCCTTACTGCCAACTTCCTTACTGACATTCTATAAAAGTGGTATCTCTTTTTTTTTATTTCTGTATGTGATTATGTTATTTGTAAAATCTTATGTATATGTCTCATTCCTCATTCTGTTTCCAATAAGATATTTGTTCTTCTTGTGTCTATATACTATACTAATCATTCCTAATAATTTTCCCTACTACTAGACACAAGTATGTGATCTTCCTTAGAACACTCTGATATTCTTTTACGAAAAATGGGATGAAGACTTTCAAATGATGCCTTACTTTTGTTCTCAAACATTACTACTTCATATAGATTAACTATATCACTTGACATTACACAGCAGTCTTAATTTCTATTCTACAGCGGTTTTTATATCCTCAGCATTGCTCAACTTCTTTGAGAAAGCGGCATTTCCTCTCTCTTTATAGGTTCAGAGTTCCACAAATCATCTAGTGTTTCTGTAGTGGGATGGGGAACTTTAAGAGGTGTTTCTGTGTATCACAGGGAAACAGATAGTACAAGCTCATTTGTTGTTTTGGAGTTCCTCCATTACAAGTCTTTGTGTAGAATAGACGAGAGTTTTCTTAGGTTCTTCAGGATTGAACTGATCGTTGCATACTTTTTGAGGAAAAGACTAATTATCCAGCCTATTGTGTTTTGCTTTGCACCATCCCATCTTTTTCCTTCCATGCCACCTTGAACTTTTCAATCAACATTTCTTCAACAATTAAATATCTATAAATGGAAAGCTTGAAAAAAATGCATTGGATTGGAAGTTTTAATTCTTCATTAAGTTTCAGGATTAGTTCATAGATGACAGTGTTTTTGAAAGAATATAGGAAGCATTCTTATTCTTATTCTGAGTTTGTCCAATTTTGGGCTACAGAACAGATGACACTATGTAGACTCCCTTAGGTATGTGTCCACTTGCATATTTCTGCAGTGAGTTTTGGACCTTGTTCAGTTGTTCTTACATTCTAGACCGGACTTGCTACTTGAGACAGTACTTGAGAGTGTAAAGTATCTGCCTACTTTATTTTAAAAATTTAGTCCTGCTGAAGTGGATAGAAATCAATTTAGAAGTGTGGGTTGAAAATGAGGAATGTTCATTCAGTATTTTCATAATAAGTAGGGAATAATTCAATTCAACGTAATCATACTTGAAATATAAACCTATTTAAAACCTATTATTTTAATTGCATCAGCAAATATAACAAAAATAGCCAGACTGATTCCAAAAGCTATCTATTGAAGTTACAAACTTTTATTGTTTTTAAATATCTTAAGTTTTAATTCTTCATTAAGTTTCAGGATTAGTTCATAGATGACAGTGTTTTTGAAAGAATATAGGAAGCATTCTTATTCTTATGTCAGTGACCTACCTTAAGGTTTAATGTTCAAAGTGACATAGAAGTGTAGACTAAATACATATCATCTTCTATTTCATGTCATAGTCACAGTATTCACCTTCTTCTTGATGGTTCTGTGATGCATCAAGTTTCAAAGGTCCTAAGTAAAAGACAAATTCTGTCTCATATAATAATGTCAGCGAGACTTACTGGATGATTAATGATTGGGTTTTTTTTTTTGTTTGTTTGTTTTTTTGAGGGCTATAAAATTCTAAGTTGCAGATATGCAAAAGGCCCAATCCAACATCAAGTGTTTTTCATTCAAGATTCCTAAAAAAGACTCAGAAAGAGCAGCCACTGAATGGCAAGGTCTGAAATGTAAATATTTATTGAAAATACTTAGAATTTGGCATCATCATCACTTTTAACTACATTCCTATTACAGGAGGTTTCCACTCAAGAGGACAAGGTATCTTAAATTGAATCAGGACTGGCAAGGGAAATTGACTAAGCCCAGCTGAAAGCTGGTTTAGTTATGTCACAGTTCCAACCTGTAGGTAGTCCAATGCAAAAATAATGAATAACTGGAGATAGGAAAATAGCACGTAGTTCTTCAATATTTTTTATTTGTTTCAAAATCATTTCAAAAATTTTGTTAACCTTCTAATCACTGCTGATGCCTGTGGAAAAAAAAAATTGGCTTTTCATTTTAATTCTCCTTATTATACTTGATCTGTACAGATATGTTGATATGTGTAAGTCGTGTGTGTACATATAGAGGAGACATCATAACAGAAAGAGTAGCGCTTTCTGTAGCTCTGTTTATCATTATCAGAGCTGAGCTGACTGTCTATGAAGGATAGACTCATCACTTTCTTGCTGTACTGATGATCATTTGCATAGTGCAATAAAGCATTCATGGTTTCACAGAATGAAGGATTATTTACATTTTTGCGCGTTGGGCTTTGTTGTTTTCCATTACTTCACCTCATGTACCTCTTCAAACATATTAACTTTTTTCCTCCAATTTGATTTGTCTTGTGTGTTCCTTATCTGTGTTCATGTTTTCAATAATAGAGTAGACCTGTATAGAATGGAAAATTTGAGATGTTCAAAGCTTATGCTTTCCTTCAAACTTATCAAGGTGCTTATCTCAACAGTGATATATTAATTCTTTGTTTTTCTGTCTTTGCATTAAATACTGTTCTCAGCTGCTGACGTGTCTGAACAGTTCAACTGGATACTCAAAGATTCAAAGACTGCTCTTTGAATTCTGGTACTTACTACCATATTGTAGAATAATAGGATACTATTGTTATATTTCTTATATGTAGGTCACACCTAAAGTAATGTCTCCTTTTTATTTTCATGAAAAATACAACAGATATAAAGAACACTATTTAGTAGAGTGTGAGTTCTCAGCTACAACACACTCTATTTCTGCATAGTCCCCACCATTAGCTGTGCATTTTCACCAGCAATGAAGAAAAGCCTGCTTGCTATGCTCATAAAAATCTGTATGGCTATCTAGAACGTGACTTGTCCTTCATGTCATTTTTGTCACTGCTGAAACACACTACCCACTGCTTCACTGTGCTCACATCCACTGTTTGGTCTCCATAAGTATTCAGCAAGCATCACTGAATGTCAGTGGGTGCATTTTTTTCTGCATGGAGGAATTCAATTCCACCTCTTTGCTTCATACACATTTCTGTATCAGACACAATTGTGTCAGACTGCCCCTCTGTTGCCATCTGTCACAAGTCAGTAAAACGTAACAGAATATTGTTGGAAAGGTTCAGCCATTACTGCCATTCCACCAACATCTGCCTCTGATGTTGTGGGCCGACATTATAACATAGGAGGCATTATTTTTTGAGCAGCCCTTGTGTATCAGTAGATATTATATGGAGAGTGTACATAGCACATATAATAAAAACAAGCAATAACAAATAATAAAGTAATTAAAAAGTAACAAAGTAAGAAATGAGTGAAGCTTCTTGTGGGTGGAGGTTGTCTAGGTTTTGTTCTGCTGTATTTCAATTTCACACTTTCTAGTTCAATATTTGGAGGCGAAAAATACATATTTATCCTTGTCCGTATCCTCCTAGAACTCTTTGTGCAAATTCTTTTTCCACGTGTCCTCTTTGTTCCAGTAGAAAAAAAAAAAACAACACAGAAACAAACAGTAAGGACTGCAGTGAATTAATGAAACTCATCTATTTATTAATTAGTTTATAAGTTTTTAATTATTTTGTACAGTTGATTGTATTTCCAGATCATGGCATTGAGACTCTACATTTGTACTTACAAAGCATAGACACTGGATGTTTAGATGCACTTTTCTATCTATAAACTCTGCTTATGTAGATAGAAAGGTGTGTGTTTGGGAAGCACTTTTCAGCTATTGCAACCACATTTTTGGAGAACAGTTTGGGTAGCTAAAGCTTGTCAGTGTCATGGCTTTTCTTCTCCTTTGCCTCAGAAAGCCTTGTTAAAGCTGGAATTGTTCACTCGTGTTGCAGACTGTCCAGAGATTCTGTTTTCTGAAGTTTTACGAAAGCCACTGTGCTCTTGTTCCTAAGTGTTGATGCACCCTACAGAACTTACCTGCAAGGTGCATGACTGACACGACCAGGTGAACACTGATCTCACAGCTAACTCTCATTCAGGGAAATTTTCAAATGGAAGACTTATTTCCTCAGTAGGGTTATTGTCTTTTTCCTGTATATTTTGTTTTACATTTTATACTGGGAATACAGACTCTCAGCCCCTTTTATGGAGACAGAAACACTAAAAAATGTTGATGTCCTTCTGGAGCAGTCCCTACAGCGTTTGCCCCTGGCCTGCTTGAAGTTATTATAAGGTAGTTCCATCAGACTGATAGAGCTGCAGTTGATTGCAGCTTAGGATGCCTAACAGCTCTTTAAGACAGCTGGTAGGAACACAGGCAGGTTTTATAGATTCGTCATGACTTCTTTTTCTCCAAAACATCAGTTTTCTGCAACTAGGATTTTCCAGGGAAAAAACTATTTTGGTGGTAAATTGCTGATCTGCTTTAAACACCAGCAGAAGGAGAGGTCACTCTGTCAGTTTGGCAGTCTCATTACATATACAGCTATGGCCTTCTGAGTCACAAACATTCACTTGTGTGAATTGAATTCATGAGAAAACAAGTATATCCTAATGGGTATGATTTCTCAGGTAGGGAACAAGACAGCAGATACCGAGCTCCAGTGGTACACAGATTAGGTATCTGCTAAGAGCATAGCATGTTTCACCTGTGAAACCTCTATCTGTTTTGCAGTAGACTCTTTTGATAAAGAAGAAAAGTGGGGAGATGTACATGAAAGGTCTGTTACGACATGGAGCTATCTCAGTTTAGATAGAACGTGCATTAATTTTCTCTGTGATAACAATCATTCCTCTTATTTTCTCCTAAATTCAGCACTTCAAAGTGAATAGAAGCATGAAATGCAGCCAAGTTGTTTTAATCAACAATATTAGTAAATAGAAGACAAAGGGGAAAGGTTGGTTGTTTCAAGATTATACTTTTTAATCCTGAGAGGTTTTTTCTAACACCTCACTCCTCCTTCATACTTTAAGCATCCTGCCACATTGAAAATCTTTAATATTTTAAATCATGTGTGATTTACCAGCTTAATCTGGCAGCAGAACCTATCAAAATCCTGTCTCCTCAGCACTGTGAATTTGCTCACATTCTAAAACTTCATTTTTCATTAAATTAACAAATCAATAGCTAAAAGGATCAATGGATTAGGTAGCAGCTGGTTTCATCTCAGCAGAAATGGATTGCTGCCAAATTCTGTGTTGCTGTTTAAATTGATTCAGCCAGACATCTTTTGTTCAAAAAAGTCAACTGTGGCTAGTAAAGCATTTTGTTTAAAAATCATATATACAATTGGTGGTTCTTCATGCATGTATATACGTAGACACACACACACACACACACTGCAATCTCTTTTTTAGAAAACCCTAAGAAATAGAAATTGCTTTTTTGAGACAACAAAAGGTGTTTTTAATGGTGTTTTTTCCCAAAGTTGATGCTCCTCCTTATAAAAAGAAAAGTTTTTGTTTGTTTTATTTCCATTTGTGTTGGTTTTTACTCTGAATCTCTAAGTATTTTGTACTGCTTCTTATTTTCTCAGTCATTCAGTGTGTACATACGATACAGATCATTTTCTTTTTTGTCACTGAATGCCAAATGAAAGATAACTAAGTACATAGTAGGCATTTTACAGTCCTTATCACACACCATTAGACACTAATGAACTATAATAATGATTCTGATAATTGCTCTCTCACCTCACAGCACACCCACAACTCAGATAATACATTTTCAGATCTTCATCTTTTGTATAAATTAAGTAACTTTATCAGTATGACATAATGAAAATTCTGCTATTAATGCTAAATAGTGAACATGTATAAGTGCCATATGTAAAATTGTGATATAGGTAGGCACAAAACATTAGAAATTTCACTAGTTAGTGAAGCCAGTGTTTGGAGAAATGGGTAATATGAATCTGTTCATTGAATTTTGGATACTTAAGATAGAGAAATGGTCTCAGCCATCTGCTTCAGAGCCTAAAGCTTTGTACCTTATTCATTTTATGTTATCAAGTCATTTGCAGTGGGATTGAAATGTCATTGATTGTAGAACTTCTGTGTTCTCTGGGAGAAAACTTCATGTCTGGAGGGATGTTGGTATTGTTTTCTAAATTTCTTTTTCTTATCACCTGGACTGTACTTTTTTTTTTTTTTTCCCCCCAACTTCGTACTGTTTTTCCACTAAACTATCATCCACCTTGTTCTCAGTGATTACTTCTGTGTGTTTATATGGTCTGCAAATATTTACAGTATTGCTCCATTGTTATGCCGTTTGCTGATTAGTTTGCTTCTCATATTTAGCTACTTTAATCTTTTTTAGTTTACGCAGCACAATAATGTCCTTTTTTTGCTTTTCTATTAAGTATTTCCAACTGTTTTTACCTCTTTCTAGGAAAGGGGTTCTTTGAAGGAAGATGATATTGCAGATAAGTATCATCAGAACTGACCATCAAAGGTCCTTGCTCAAGGTTGCAAATGTATTACCTGTATATATACTCAAACCCTTTAGTTACAAACTCAGCCTTGTTTGGCTGTGATTTGTCACACTGATTCACTATTATTGGTTTTGTCACTTACAGCAATCATCTTCTACAGAATGTTCATTTCCAAGTTGTTTTCTTAGATGCATTAGGTTGGATTGAATAACTCATATTGGGTTTCATGAGATGCTCACCTGAATGGCTTACCCTTTGCTAAATGCTGGAGAGAAATGATTCGTTGCATCATTCAGCCAGGGGATTCAGCAAAGACATCAACACATCTAAATGGGAGAACTACAGAGAACTTAAAAATGCTTGGAAGGCTACAAGTTAGGTTTTATCATCCACGTTAATTTTAAATGTAATGGGTTTATGGGCAGTACAGTTAGTCTCTTTATTCTCAAACATGATAAAATTCTCGAAAGTTATATTTTTCCATTTGAAAAGATGTCTGACATTAAACTTATGTTCCACAGAGGGTGTGATCTTAGGAGTCATACTTTGAAGCTCATAGCCCTCCACGCTTTTGCACAGTTCAATTATTTTCAGGACCAGATTTTAATATTAAATTATTATTATTTCAACGATGAAGGCAATAGCATCTGGTCAGTCAAGAGACTGATTAAATTTAAGCAGTATGGGAAATTATTGTTTAATAAACATGGGGAACATTCTTGATTAAGGAATATCACAAAAGGCAAATTTTAAAAATAAATTAAAAACACTAATAATAACTTTTCCCATAAGGGTAAAATGACAGACGATATCTTAGACTCTCTCTACTCTAAGATTTAGGAATAATTCTTTTACCTAAGATTTCTTCCCTGAGAAAATCAGTATCAAACTGGTGACCAGTTTCCATTCCAGCCTCTCCTCATCTATCTCTGAACCAAATGTGCTGAATTTCAAATACTAAAGAAGACAGTAAAGCACATAGTGACTTTGCTACCAGTGTGTGACATCAGCAAAATCTGCAGCCTCACAAGACTCAGAGTATTTCTATTTACAGCTGATCCTCCTTAGATGTGGGATTTTGCTGTCAGGATTATTACTTACTCATTTCTGGGTGTTTTCTAAAATTAACATTTCCTGTGATCTGTTGTACTTACTTTTACTATGCCCTGGAACTCAGTCTATCTCTGAGACTCGGAGGTCATGAAAATCATCATGGGGAGGATGGCACTTCTGCCATCATATGATCCAGACATTTCTCTTTCAGAGACAGTGCTTTGCAATCCAGTTCAGGTCATCAAAAAAAAAAAAAAAAAAAAAGGAAAAACAAACAAACAAACAAACAAAAAAGACAAGACAGAGAATAAAGTCATCCTCCATCCATATGGCTGTTCGCAAGGCCTCATTCCTTAACTAAAGTACTCTGATTCTTCTGAGAGTTTATGTTGTTGCTTAAAAATCCTTCAACGAAGAACAAGAACACAGAAAGATTAAGAAGGATATGCTTATGTCAGTGTCTGCCATCTGTTCCCTGCATGAGAGAATTTAGAGAATGGTCTTTCTATTATTCACTTTCCTGCCCATGCAGGCATAGACATCTTTCTAGATGTCTGCTAAACTCAGAAGGAAGAACTCTCAGAATTTTTCACCTCCATGCTTGTATATATTCCCCAAATATTTCCAATCACGTGGTAGCAAAGAAAGAGGTGGAATTCACGCACACTTTTAAGAATGTGAAAGCATCCTGAGGCACTTAAAAATCTCCAAGACTTCACAGGGGAGAAACAACTGCCCTTCCATGAGAGTTTTTTGTGGTAGATTCCAGAGGTCTCAGAAACATAGAACCGTAGAATCATACAATCCTTAGAGTTGGAAGGAACCTTTAAAGGTCATCTAGTACAACTCCTCTGTAGTGAACAGAGACAGCACAGCTAGATCACATTGTCCAGGGCCTTATCAAGCCAAACCTTAAAAGTCTCTTAACCACATCTCTAGGCAACCTGTTCCAGTGCCTCACCACTCTCACTGTAAAAGACTTTTTCCTATATTCAACCCTAAATCTACCCTCTTTAAGCTTGAAACCATTTCCCATTGTTCTGTCATCACAGGCCCTGCTAAAGAATCTGTCCCCTTCTTTCCTGTCACTCACTTTTAGATATAGAAAGGCCACTATCAGGTCAGCTCATAGCTTTCTCTTCTCCACTCTTAGGTGTATGACTGCTTTCAGCAATTTAGACCCATTTCTAATAATCTCCCTTTACGATAGTATGTTCTGAAAAGCAATGATCCTCTGATCTTCTTTGTTTCCCTCTACTCCTTTTTTTTTTTTTTTTTTGGACACCTTGTCATGGTAACATGCCACCTGAGACCAGGCTGGATCCTGGCCACAGATACTGAGGAAAGTCATGATTCTGTTTACATCCATGCAACCTACCAAACTCAGTCTTCATGTCCCTGTTTCAGCTACTACTTTCTTTTTGCAGAAAAAGCCTACTTTACCGGCTCTGGATAGCACCAAAAAGTTTTTTTGTTTGTTTGTTTTATCAGAGGAAGGAGATATTACCATGATTAATTCCTCTTGCTACTAGGAATGTAGGATTGACTCTTCAGAAGGCTGAATCCTGCATTTGCAGATTCATGACGATGGCAGTAATTGCAACAGCATCATTTCAGAAATGGCCCAGCGTGCACATAGCATTATAATTACAATTTTTTTTTTCATAGATAGAGTTGCAATATGTTTTAGTCTATTAACACTTTAAGAATGTGTATTCCCACCCCTTAATCTTTCACCAAGGTTTTAGTAGGAGGAACAGGCTAGATCTCTTGCCATTGTTTGACAGGTAACTACTGGCTGGCTGGCAGCTCTGTGGAATGTCTGTAGAGCTCAATTTAATTCACTTTCAGTCTTCACTTACCTTTTAGTAGCTTGACCTCATAATACAGACTTTAAAAACTCACTAAAACCTGGTGTTATTGGTGCCCTCAGTGTGAATGTGTATATGATCAACAAACACATCCTGAGGTGCCTCCAGTGGCTAGTGGGTCCAATTCCCTTTTTGATTCCCTCCACAAGCTAACAATGTTCTGGGGGGAAGCAGAGCATGGCTTATTTCCTTCACCTCATTGTTCAAATAGTCATTACTAGCACCTAGCAATTCTCTTCACTCACCCTAATCCATCACAATACTTCAGTGGGATGGAGACTGGCAGGCAATAAAATGTCTCCTGGAATATAAATCAGCTGCTAATTTGTTTTTCTCTAAGCTATTATTTCTTGTGCGATGGTCCTCTCCCAGGTGTTTTAGGACTGTCAATCAGTTGTTGTAGGCATTTGTTTTCCTTTTCTTGCCTGTGGTATATCTCTGGACCTGGCAGTAACAAAGTGAAACACCTATCAGCTGTAATGCCATGTTAAACTCAAGCAAAATGCAAAAGTTGTCACTAGGAAAATCTAAAACACAAACTACATTACCAAAAGGGCGTAGTGTTCTGCATCAGGATCTAGTTCAGTTCCTGGAATGTTGATAAAAGCTTGCTCTGGGCTTCTTCATCACAAATGAAAAATTAGTTGTAGTGAGACACTGACTGATTCAAATAGGGATATATGTGCCCTCTGTGTCACCAGCAGAGCATTTTGGGACAGTAACAAGAACATCCAGTGCTGCTTGTGCCTGTGTTACAGACATTTACCTCAGATGTCCCTTCTATGTACCGCTACACCAGGCTGCTTTTGCTGACCAGTTCCATTTACTTATTGCACGTCTCCTGGAGGCTAACAGAACAAACTCACTGTCTGTGGTCCTAGTGATCGCTTTGACCAAGAGGAACTGGTTGGTTCTGTGTTATGTGTGGACAGATCTCATAAAAAGCTTTCTTAAGCAAGCGAACACTCATTAAACTGTCAATGCTCATGCGTTGAATTCAGTCACAGGGAGCTCTGCCATACTACTGGCTGTGTAATTGAGACTGTCAAAATTGGTCTGTAATACTCAAAAAACAAACCAAAACAGGAAACCAACACTTGTATGTAGCATGCCATGAAAAATAATAATAATAATAAATGAAACTAGCTGCTAATTTACCTTTGTAAGTTTTGACTGGCTATTTCCTTAGCAGAGCAGCGTTCATATTCTGTGCTAGTGCTTGCATGAAGTGTCCAGGTCTCTGCCTGTATGGGAAACCCTAAATCATCTCTTTGTGTTTTTTTTTTTTTTTTTTGGCAAGGCTGCATTTTTCCCATAGTGCCTTCCTGCTAGTGATGCACAAGAGAAGCTCCTACATTTCCCTTCAGTAGTATTTCTGTATGCTCTGCATGGACTTAACACTGAATAGAAATGGAAAAAAAAACGTACTGAACTGAGATGAGTAAAGGTAGCATAGATGATACAGCACATTGCATCCGAAAAACTGTTGAGTTTATTACAGGATATTAAATCCTGGCCACTTCACTACTAACACTGAACCTGATGGCATACTTGCTAGACTTGCCCCATCATTAGGAGGATGCTATTATCAGCTAGCAATATCTGTTTCATTCCACGTTTCTGGTGAGGGAACAAAAAAGCCTGCACAGTAAAATGATAATTCTGCAGTTTATCTGAAGTCACTCATTACAGCAGTGAATTGTTTGGTATTACATAACTAAGGACGTATTTAATAAAGTATAATATTTAATAAAACAAAAAAAACAGCACTAACTTATGAAAAGTGAGTCCAAAAAAATTAGGAAGTTCTAGTCCACTCCTTATAAATTGATCATTAGCTTCCCATCACTGTTTGATGTGTGGCCACTGTATTTTTTATTTAAACAATGTGCCAACTGCAGGATGTGCTAAAATGCATTACCATCAATTGCAACAGCTTGGCTGACTGGCTGTGCATAAATTGTAGTAATTCCAGCTGCTTCCTTGCTCCACTGTGTATCAAAAACTTTGCCTTTGCTTCTGTTTGTTTTAAATGAAGTAGAAGAGACAGATGATGCTGTTGTGGTCATTGAAATATTTTCATAAGCAAACAGACATCCCTACCTTGGGGACTGTCAAAGTCACATTTCAGAGTCTTTCCTTATCTATTCAGATGATTTAAAAAGAGGGGGAAAAAAAGAAAAAAATAATTCTTTTAATCTTTATGGTTTAGGGATGGCATTAGAAATCTGGGAAAACTTGTTTACATAGACTCAAAGAGCCATACAAGGCGTGTTGTTCTTTATGGTGAGAAAGGAGTTCTTCCTTTTTATGTGCTTTCAAAAATTCAAGTTAAGTTATTTTTCAAATTCTGCTATTTGCTGACACCTATGAGAATGAATAATGTGAGAATCTTGATGGTTCCTCACATTTCCCTCAGCAGTGATGCCGTCTCCCAAGCCACTCTGCCCAGGCTCGCTGACAGTTGTTGAAGAGTGGGAAGAGCAGTGCCTTCATCTTTCACTTCTCCTAAGCTTGTTAGGTGGCTAAGTCACATTGTCATGAAAGATGCTCTCATCTGTTTGGCCACAGTGTTATATCAATGTCAGTGCAAACCCTTAGAAATCCAGGCAAGTTCTCCTGTTTGCTGGAGTTAAGCTATGATGGCTATTGCCAGGACTCAAAGGCAATGTATCTGTCTTTCCCAAGGGTCCCCAAGTGTCAATGCACCTGATGTGCATCAGCGTCAAAAATAGCAAAGTGTTTGCAGCCATAACACAGTATCAGCACAGACTGAAACTCCATTTTATCACAGATACCACAGGAGTCCTTTCCTTTGCCTGGCTGTGATGGTGGCAGCTGATATGGACTCTTTTCTAAGAACTGGAGTTTAAAGTTCATTCTGGCTTTGACTTTGTCCAGATGGCTTGGAAGTGCTCCCAGTTTCTGTTTTCCTGTGGAATTCTCTTAAAAACATGCAGTTTGAGTTTTCCAGGAACCCGCTGGGAAAAACTTTGAAAAAAGTTTTTGTTTCATCCTGTTAGGGAGTGTCCCTGAAGGCACTGCCAACACAGTGTCACATTAGCAAGAGAGCAGAAGAGGGACCAAAGGTGTTGCTGACACGGCTTATCTAATGGGACCAGGGAATTTTGGTATTTACATTAATGTTTACAATTAATTTTTTCCTGATCTCTTGGTCTGCCATTCAGTGGAAAGGCTGACTTTGCAATCTGGAAGCTGATATTGCTGGTTTTTATTAGATTATAGAGGAAGGAGATTTTTCACCTTCCCATACATTTAGCCAATAAAGATTAAGAGTCTCATAGTTGATTCAAATCTCATTATTCCACAAACGTTGTTAAAATAGGGTGTACGTCAGTTTTGCATTAAAAAGGAGTCTATAAAAAAGCAGCTGTATTATTATGGATGAAATTTTAAAGACTTAATTTGGATCATGGAGGAGATGCAAGGGGCATTATGGAACCTAACACATTTTGTACTACTGAACTCGGCCTGTTTCCAGTTTTCTATTTCAGCAATATTACAAACTTAATAACTTGCAGACATCCCTGTTTTGTTGGCTCTTTTCTGGTCTTATCCTTTGTGATTGCTATGTTAAGTCATTTTTCTCTCTGTATTCATACAGGGTCCAAGTTCATTGTTTTCTTCCAAATATTATTAAAGGTGTCTGGGAGTCTAACTGGCAAGCTTCTTTGTGTGATATTTGTACGCCTTGAAAGCTTAGCTGTGCTACATAAAAGAGACTGATTAGGATCCAATCTGAAAATGCAGTACCTATGATATATGATGGAAGAAAAGGGGAAGAGGAATGAGAGAGCTTGTAATTAATTCCTATTGGTAATCCTCAAAATAATGGATTCATAGCATGACGTGATACCAAGAATAATTTCAGAGAAGTTATGCGTGCTGTCTTAGATAAATGCATTCTGTAAATTCCAGTCTTGTGCTTTTCTTAATCACACTGCCAGTCAAGTTCTTCTCTGTCACCTGTCATAGATGTGAGATGCATGCATGCAAGTTTATCACTGTGATGGGACTGCTTAGATTCATTTTCATTTTTGACCTAAGCTGCTGCTTCCTTTAATCCCTTTCTTATGTTAAGAAATACAAACCCAATGTGAAGAGGTGTATTATTATTTCCTATCTTTGGTTATTTAGGAGAATTCTCTCATCTCAATTAATGTTTACTTTTTTTTAAAGTTATTCTCTCACATTAATAGCATTATGCAGCATGATATACATGGACTTGCATTTTGGTTTTTGGTTTCCCTAAGTTTCCAAATGAACTGTGTTTCAAACGCTTGGACAAACTGTGAGGAGCAGAAGCAATCACTATCTGTAGCATGTATAGCACGATGAAGGTTTCAGTCTCACACAGAGCTCCAGAGAGTATGATACAGATTCAGTCAGCTTCAGTGGAATCAAAGTCTAGTCTGCTTTATACTTCCCAGGCAACCAAGTGTTTTGACTTTTGACTTCAGTAGTGCCCGACTAAGATGCACATGTGCTTTCACTGAGTAATCCTTTTATTTATTTATTTATTTGTTTATTCTCATAAAAAGTACACAGAACAGCTGCTTTCTCTGCTTTCTTATAGGACCTTTTCAAATTGGGAACTCAGATTCTATTTATCCATGGCCATAGCCTTAAACAGCGCTGGTAATAATTCACACTGACATAGAGCAGAGCTAGAAGAAATTGAAGAGGAAGATAGAAAAGGAACAGACTGTTTTTTGAAGAAAAAAACCTACAACCAAAAAAAATGGGGACACTTTTTTTTTTTTTTTTTTTCCAATCCCATAATATGTTGAGGTTTTTTGTGTGTGTATAATCATTACTGAATTTCAGTACAGAGCATATATGGAATATAATGCTCAGGTATTCATAGCAACAGAGTAAAGAAGAAAAGCAACTTGGGAGAGCAGAAAGATCAACAAGGTAGACAAGAAAAAATGGAAATTCTGAGAATGAAACCAGTGGGGAGGGAACCAAACAAGTGCTCCATGGTGTCACTCTAAAATACACCATGTTTGAAATAGATCTAGAAATTGCTAAGCAAAGCTGAAGTTCATCTGTTATGTAGCAATACAGACTAGATTATCACAGTGACGGTTACCAATGACCATACATCAAAATTAAAATATCTAAGTTATAATTAAAATACTCTGTAAATGCTGCCAAAAGAGTGAAAAATACTCCGTTGTTTTTTTTTTTTTTCCAAGACTTAATGTTATGTGACATGCACCTATGTATTGTGCTACGTATTAACTGAAGAAGTAGCTGACTAGTGTAAGTTATAGTACTGTGGCTGAGTTTGTTAAAAGAGCTAGCTGCTTCTTTCTCTCCAGATTCTTAATAAAAAAATAAATCTAGTATATAAAAGCAATATAATATGCAACAAATGTGCCAGTTGGTATATTGCCTGTTGTCATTCTTTTGACAAATGCAGATCCCTGATTTCACTGTACAATGATAGCAGTACAACCACATTTACTGTCAGACACACAGACACTGACCTTTTGCTCCCAGTCATTTTTTATTCACAGTATGATAAATGTGAATTTAAGTGAAATAAATGTGAAAACTGACTGCTTACAAGCATTCTTCAATCTCCAGTTCTGCAATAAATGTAATGTTAACTTCTGCAGAGCTAAGATACAACCAGTGTCCACAGTGAGTGAGAACTCTCTTGTTTATTATTGTGTGCCTATACCCTATTTGGAGTTGCAGATATTTATGAACTCCAAGCCTGTCTGCCTTAAACACTTCTTAATGACTATTTAGAAGCTGAAATTGAGTTAAACTTTAGTGGAATTAAATTCACAACCTGAAGAGAAATAGGTATGCAGTGTCAGTATTTATCTGTTTTGTGGACTAATCAATACTAAGTTTTCACTTATTTTGGTTTGTTTTAGCTATTATTTTAGCCATGTCTGACCACATGTTAAATATTTAAAATTCTATATATGTAGTATATATATGTAACTTGTCGGCATTTTTCAGATGTTTGATTGCTCTGAAATATTACTAATAGCACATATGCACGTTACAAAATTTGTACATTTTCTTTTCAGAATTAAAACTGCTGTCACAATAAATGTACATATTTAAAAATCAGTATTTGTGGTTTGGACAGACATCATAGGCATGTAATCCTACTTAACTGCTGTCAGTAACTTGGAAAAAAACTGCTGTCAGTAACTTGGAAAAAAAAAAGCTAAAGAATGGTCAGTTTTATGCCAAATATCTGCATGTTTGCATCTGTGGGGAAGTGTTTGTCTGAAAAAAAAAAAAAAAAAAGAAGTAAATTTGGTTGTAGATTGAACTGTTCATACTAATTACTGTTCCAAGGTGTTTTGTTCCTCATTCCATTAGCCACAGCCCTACCTAGACTATGAATTGTGAGGGTAATCAGCTGAGTGACCTTGCCTTTTCTTTGAGTTTGCTAGAAGACCTTGAACAAGCCCAGCTGACCTCTCTAGACTTCCTTCCTCTTCCTCTTCCTCTTCCTCTTCCTCTTCCTCTTCCTCTTCCTCTTCCTCTTCCTCTTCCTCTTCCTCATTTTTTTGTTTGTTTATTTGAATAGAGATAATTATTTTTACTTTCTTTGGAAAGCACTTAACACCATAGAAGTAGATGTCATAAATGAGAGAGGTAGTGAACAACCATAAAATCCAATTCAGCTGAAATCTAGAAAAAACCTTTTCTAGTACTTCTTCAAATCTGGGAAAGACATTGAGATTTTATGAATAATGAAAATGTTTTTACAGTAATACATATCTTTGTTACTTGATGCTCAAACCTCCCTACCCATAACAGAAGTCTTACTGGAAGAATGTTTTGTACATCAAACTGGTAATTTGAGAATTCATATTAAATTCATGGATCATCTTTATGAGATTCCTGTGAAATATCTTAATATGCTCAGTAGAAATACCTAGCTCTAATACTTGTCATCAATCATGTGAAACATTCTAGACTCAAGGACTGAAAAGGTATCCCACATACCTTTGGTGAAACACCAATTAGAAACACTCACCTGCTAAAGGACACCACGAAGATTTTTGTTTTATTACATGGGTTTAAATTTGCATCACAAATTGATTTACTTATTACTGTCTTATAACTAGTAGAATCTTTTATCCAGAGCTTTATACTGGGTTTCCAAGACGTTATTTATATATTTTAAATCCATATAAATTCAAGGTTAGCAGTGGTGATGGGTTTGGAGAAGTTGGTAATATTTGGTTGTAAAATAAAATAAAAAATAAAATTAAAAAAAAATATGAACATTGATGGCAAGATAAATGGGCAATTTATTTTGCTGACGTTTGTGCATTTACTTCATATATCTGTTAGCAGGAACAACAAAACATAAATGCATGCAACTTCTTGTACAGATCATTCAAGTAGCTGACTGTGCTGACAAAGGTTTATTGAATTAAAGTGCATTTTGTCACCTCTTCTATTGTTACTCTTAGTATTCATCTGTCTACACTGCTCTCTGCCACTATATATAAGACTAATAATAATTTGTAAGTTTTTGTCTATGTTTTATACACATAGAACTTCAAAGCATGTGTTTTTAAAATTGATTCTTTCTAAACTCAATCTATTTTTCTTATATGTAATTCACGGGAAGGACAAGGTTGCAGTTCTTACATCAATCTGAGGTTTCATATTTAAACAAAAACATAGCTTTTCATTATTCTGTATTCACTATTCCTGCTGTAAATAAAACAATATGAAACACGTTCAGTAGGAAGCCATAAATGTATCTGCATGTATGCAAATACAATTTGATAATTATTATCATTTAGGGTTAAACACTATAAATGTTTGTACATGGATGCTGGGAGGAGGGAAATGAAAGCCTGAATGGGCTATTTACAGAATTCTGTGTGGTGCTACAGAAGGAAAGACAGAGGAAAGCTAATTTTTTTTAAGGTGAGGTCTCTTATACTGATCATTAGCTGTAATTAAAGAAAAGTTTTCTAAAAGAACGTGACAGTACTATCTGAAAACACAGAAGTAAAGACATCATATCCATTTGTATTAAAAATCAATGATAGTATGGCCCGTGAACTCTGAAAGAGCATAATGTATCTTTAAATATGCTTGCATTTTATAGGCAGACCGCATTTGTGTAGTAATTACTAAAACAGAAATGTCTACAGTTCTTTTAGTCTAAAGTATCATTTGCTTGTAGTAGATTTAGATATAAACTGGAGATTTAAATAGGTGGAAAGATTTTGGAGCATAATTTATAAATTACAAACTGATGAGCTTCATTAAAATTATTTCGTGTAAGGAAATGATCTCAGGGCGTGTCAGGGAGATTTAGATTTAACATCAGGAAGGACTGATTCATGGAAAATGTGGTCAAGTATTGGGACAGGCTGCCAGGAGAAGCAGTGGATTCCCTGTCCTTGGAGACATATAAGAAACGTGTAGAGGTAGCACTAAAGGAAATGGCTTAGTGATGGGACTCGGTAGGTCAGGCAGATGGTTGTACTTGTTAATGCTGAAGGTCTGCTCCAGCCCAGATAATGTGATGATTCACCTAGTTGATGAGGGAAGGACTGTGCGCATAATTTTACCTAGATTTTAGTAAAGACTTTGGTTCTGTCTTCCATGACATTCTCCTAAAGAAGCTGGCTGGTAGTTAAAACAGGTGTACTAATTGTTTGGATGGCCTGTTCCAGAGTATGGTGTTGAATGAAGTTAAATCCAGCTGGTGACAAGTCACTGCTGATGTTCCCCAAAGATCAGTACTGCAGCCAATCCTGCTTATTATCTTTATTGATGATCTAGATGAGGAGATTGAGTGCATCCTCAGTAAGTTTGCAGATGACACTAAGTTAGGATGAATTGTCAATCTTCCTAGGGGTAGGAAGGCTGTACAGAGGGATCTGGAGAGGCTGGATTGATGAGCTGCATCCAATTGTATGAGACCAAGTGCCAGATCATGTGCTTCAGTTGCAAAAATCCCATGCAAGGCTACAGGTTCGGGGCACAGTGGCTAGAAAGCTGCATGGCAGGAAAGGACATGAGAGTGTTAGTTGACAGCCAGCTGAACATGAGTCTGCAGTGTGTCCAGCAAAAAACCAAACAGCATCCTGGCTCTATCAGAAATGGCATAGCCAACAGGAGCAGGGAGCTTCCTCCAGCTCTGGTGGGGCCACACCTTGAGTTCTGTGTTTAGTTTTGGTCCCCTCACTACAAGAAAGACATGGAAGTGCTGGAGCATGTCCAGAAAGGGCAGCAAAACTGGTGAGGGGTCTGGAACACTTGTCTTATGGGAAGTGGCTGAGGGAACTGGGATTGTTCAGTCTGGAGAAGGGGAGGCTAAGGGGAGACCTTATCACTGCCTACAACTGCCTAAAAGGAGATGGTGGTGAGGTAGGGGTCAGCCTCTTCTCCCAGGTAACAGCAATACGAAGAGAGAATGGCCTTAAGTTGCACCAGGTTCAGGTTGGATATTAGGAGAAACTTCTCAGAAGGAGCGGTGAGGCATTGGAATAGGCTCCTAAGGAGATAATGGAGTCAAGAACTCCATGGATGTGGCACTGAGGGATATGGTTAGTGAGCGCGGTGGGGAGGGGTTGAAGGTTGGATTGAGTGATCTTGGAGGTCTTTTCCAACATTAATGATTCTGTGATTCTGTAATAAGGTTAGAATAAAATAAAAATTACATGGTATTTAGTACAGCCATGTAGAAGATATGAAGATATGTTTGAAATATTTTTTAATAATTAAGAGCATTATTATACTGCAAACCTGGAACCTTTCAGAGATAATAGAAAAGAAAATAGTATTTGATTCCCAAAGAATTATGAAAGCTTAGAGTGTTATTGCATATGCAAAATCAGAGTTGGAATGATTCAGGAGTCACTAATCATGTTCAGTGTCTTTAATAATCAAGCTTGTGATTGTTTTTCTACAAACATGTCAAAGAGAATTATGTTTTAAAGACCAGAGGCCTGATTTTAGATGAACATTTCAGCATTTCTTGCATCAGAAATTGCACACACATTCAATCACTTCTCTGCTTCTGGGCGTTTATGTATTCTTCATGATTACAGTAATTTTGCCTATGTACACAAACTCCTGAATTGTATGTGCAAATAAAGCAGAGGCTTAAATAGATTGCACATATAAATCCAGACTTGTATGCGCAACCATAATCAAATATGTAAGCATGTAAAAAACATTTTCAAGTCTCTCCTTTTGAAGGTTGGATGATATAAAATATTTCTTGCATTGGTTTAGATTGTGCTCTTATTGCTGTGATTCCTTGTTAATTGTTATAATGTGAGAGAGACAGTTACACAGAGAAGGAACAAAAGGAATTGTATAGCTTTATCTGGTCTATTACGGAAGCAATTGATCTTGTGAAAGTTGTGAATCCAAGAAAATGAGTGCTGAGATCTTAAATTATTAAAAACTACAGTCTTATAATAAGGCCGTAACAAGAAATGGTATCCTTGTAAATAGTGACTGCACTATTCTTCAGGTTTTTATTGTGAGTAACTGCCTGTAGGAATATTACATTCACTCAAGGTATGCCTTCTCCAGAAAGCTGTTCTACAGTTTTGTAATAAAGTAATAAGTCATGTCAAGGAGAGCTTTAGTAGGCTTTCAGTTTACACCTTGAGTGTGTGCTGAGGCATGAATCCAAGTGTCATTAATTATTTGAGAAGTGTGCTGGTAACTTATTGCTCTTACACAATAAGTCAGTCTGGCAGTAATGGGTTAAGCAGGCAGAAAATGTTGTTGCTGCAACTAACAGCAGGAAGTTTTGATACTTGTCACAGGTTGAAACCTTACAGCCTCAGAAAAATCACTTCCAAAAAAAGCATCCGCAAAACAGATGAAATAATTGATGTCATAAGAATTAATTAACCCAGGCTAGCAGATTCACTTGTTATGAACAGACAAATGTGCACTGCAAATTCAAATGGTCTATTCTTGCACAAGGACTAGAGAAATGAATCATGAACTATTTAACATAAGCAGGGTTGAAAATAAAAACATGTTTTCTCATACTGTGGGAGGAAGTCAGAGGAGAAAAGAGAAGTATTAGGGAGATAAATCAGTTTACAGCATCAGTAAAAGGGAGATAGAGGAAAAATCACATCTCTGAAGGGTTTGAGAAAGGATACCATAAGATCAACAAACTGTTCTCTATATTCAGTTTTTGTATGTATATCAGTAAGAAAACACTGACAAATATTTTGAATCTTTTTAATGCTAAGAAGTGTTTCTCTAGCTCAGATGAAGAGAGAACATTTTTATAACTATTACCATCTATAAAACTTGTAACATAGTACAGTACAAGAAAGAAAAATCTATTTGGAAACCAACATCACATTGCCACTATCTGAACATATTTATGATACTGAAGAAAATCTTGCATACAACATGGTACCTACTTGAACTAGAAATAAAGCTAGTAATACAACTTTGGATTAGGAAATTTGTCTTTTTACAAGCACTGTGACAGTAGATGGGAAAGTGCAGAAAAGGACAAGACCATGACTTAAATGGGATGGATTATTTTTTCAGCCCCTATGCTAGCACCAGACTTGTGAAACAATCATATAGTTATTGTGTTCTGAGAAACTTAGCACACTTCTGCCTTCTCACTCCACACAAAAAGCCCTTCCAGAAACAAGTATAGCATAGCCACTATTTCAACTTTCCTTCTTTCCTTTATGAAAAGCAATTTTATACACTGAATAGTTCCCAGTGAAGTTAAATAAACTGCTCCCTGTGTGCACTACAGCATGGTACTCTTGGTCTAACAGATTTTCTTGATTTCTTATTTCCATATTGCTTTAGTCTGACTACAGCAGCAACAGTTCCCTTTTTTCCTTTTTTTTTTTTTTTAAACCTTCAGAACAATCTTTGGATATACATGCGACTGCAACACTCATTGTAGGGACGTGCTCCACTCAGTTTAAGACACAAAAGTTCTTCCATTTTGCCGTGGCTTGTGCATTGAATAGGAGCTAGATGTGTTAAATGCACAAAGTTCACCTGGAGATTTAAAGCATTCTCTCCATTCTCTGACATGTGGCAGTGAGCTTTCCTGACTAGAGTGCTTCTCCTTTTTGGTCCTTGTATTACCAGTTTCCAGATCTGTCAGGGCAGCTGAGTAGAACAGATCTTATACCCAAGCTGGGTAGAACAGGCCTTATACCCTAGACACCCAGCAGGGAGCATGCTGAGTGATGACTACTACAGCTGACTATCTGCTGTTTCAGTTCTAAAGATTTACATAGGTACAGAATGCTTCTTGGCATTACTCTTTTTCCAGGCAACTCAGAGATCAGCTTTACTGGAATGACAGAATGAAGAAAACATTTTCCTTAGAGTAAAACTTAACCATAATAATGATTAAAAATCAATTAAATGCATTGTTATTATTATTAAGATTATACTTTAAAAATGAAGATTTTTTTATGGCTGCTATTGATGAACTGGAGGACTCAATGAATACGTTCCATTCACTCTAGCACTGCATTGCCCTGTAGTGTTCTTAGAGTTATATTGCTCCTGCTTGTCTAAAGACGAGTAGTGGAGATACTAGAGATGACTGCTTGGAGATGGAGTGGGCTTCTTATTCCTTACTTTTCCTCCAGGCCTTCCCAATACCAGGAGTGCACATTGATATATTACTAGAAATCACTTCCCTGCTTTTCCACTGCTCTCACATTCCTTGATTACCATTTCTGTTGTATTCCCTAATTATTCTGACTAATTTACTTATTCTTTTACTATCTTCCTAAAACACAGTGGTGTTCATTTAAAATCAGACATTGTGGAAAATACTAGTTCAAGATTTAAGAAATCTGGTCAATTGCAGATTTTCGATGAGGTCTTTCCATAAAGCATCAACAGAGCAAAAGACTAATTTGGGTACAGTAGCAGTGCGATTGAGCATGCATATTTCCTACCTCAGAAAACTTAATTGATTTCAGGGATCCCTTCTACACTGAGTAGCACACATAAGCCAGAAACAGTTAATAGAGTATCCTGAGTTGGAAGGGACACTCTAGGGTCACCATGTCCAGTTGTCCGCCTGCCCAGGAACTGGCAGCCTGTCTTGTCTCATTTCTCCCAATGCTAATACAACTACCCCAGTTTTCCATTTTTGTCAGTTGCCATTTTGGTGGAAAGTCTTTCTGTTATTCTCAAGTATATAAAAATAGCAGTAGTGTATTTTTATTTTGTGACTGAGCACAGTCTGCCTATGTATTATCAGTGCATTGAATATTGCTGAGACAACTTGAAGACAGTCAGCTGAGGACCTTCCTGAAACATCTTCCCCATCTTTCTAGGGAGATTCTGCCTTTACCAATTAACAAGAGCTTTTAGGGCCACATGCACTACATTTACAGTATATTTAGGTACAGAGCTCATCACTGTCTTCACATGCTGGAATCACAGATTATTTCCACTAAAAATACTAAACCAGATTTGGTGTTCCTGCTTGAAAATTATGAACCAAGTCTTCAAAGATCATGTTTTTATTAATGATGGTTCCTTGTGGTAATGCAGTAACACAGCACTGCAGCGATGTAGTTGTGCAAGTGTCCGTATGGTTAAAAACTCCTATTCTAATAGCTGCGGCCTTTTTATTGACTTGGTTGTCCAAAACATGTTTATCTCAAATCACTGACACATCTTCTTTGGGCAGATGATAATCACTAATCTCGTTCAGGAACATCTAAGCAGCATAAAAGCTGCTTTTGTTTTGATTTTAGCTAGAATTTGTTTTTTGCTGTTGGAGCCTGTACTGATGTACTTAAATTAATCTCATGCAAAGTGAAACTCTACAGTCATCTCTGTAGCCCCTTTAGGCAGGTGTATCTGAGCTAAACATAATGTGAGTTGCAGGATTATAACCTGCTCAAAAAAATTAGCTGTATTGATTCATCAGTGAAGATTATAAAATTCAGTTAAAGACGAATTTTAAAAGGTTGCAGACCCTATTTAAGCAGTGTAGCCTATTTTATGATCAGTATTTATTCTGCAAGACATGATCCTGACCTATAGTTACGGTGCTTGATATTTCCCATCAAATGAGCCTCTTTTCAACTACTTGCAATTTTGTCACTTTTCAATTTATTTATTCTGAACCATTCTTACCTGCCATTCTTTGAATAGTATCTATGCTTCCAGTATCATATTCTTAAATCTAAGAAAGTATTTCAATACTCTTTTAAAAATATTTTTGAAAACAAAAACAAGTCCTTACTCAAGATTTTTTTTTGAAGAGGTTAACAATCTACACTGCATTGAGAAACATAACATTAGTACTTGAAGCTTAGCCAAAATAACTGAATAATTTAGTCCATTATTTGGGAAATCTGTTACACATAATTGAATTTTCTGTTTGTGTATGGGTTTTGTTGTTTTTCCCTGATGAATTACAAGGTCTTGGGCATTAACCTTTCTCCTGCAATGCTATATTGTAAATATTCTTTAGTTTTGTTATTGTTGCTTTAAGATTAGGAAGGTACAATTACAAAACAAAGTCTAAATAGTTGTTTAGGAAATAAGAACCTTAAAGTACATCATACGTGGTAGTAATTACATACACAGCTATCTGTCCTCTCTTTTCCTCAGAGAACTATGACATTTTATACTTTCACATTTGATTTTGAGAATTGAGCATTGTTCTAGGCATAGTGCAATGATCTCCATGGATATGAACCTACAGAATAATCTGAAAACTAAGCATATCTGCCAAATCTATTATTACACTATAAGATAAACAATATTTTAATTGCATTCTTGCATCTCCTGAATCTTGGGATCACCTCTACTTCTTTTAATGTAGCCTATTTTTTCCTGTTAGTCATTTTAGATTTGTTTCCCTCTTGTGAGGATGAGGAAAATAACATAAAATTGAATTAGAAAACATTTATATTATTCTTTTAAGCTCCTGAGAGCCATTTTACAATAAACTTCATTATTATTAATATGTTGCTTAGCATCATACACACTTATTGATATACAGTAGAAATGTTTTACTTTGCTCATTATAAATTTGATAAATTGCATGTGATGTAGGTCACATGGATCTTAAGCTCATGATGTCCCAGTGTCTGGATTTCCTTTGATGTAATGCAGAAAGAATTATGGATCATTGCATATACCATTACCCCCGTGGTTTTGTTTCTTCTACTATATTGTGTATACATAGATTTTTTTGTATAAAAAGTCATGTCTGTGTATGTAACATGTGTGCATGTACATACACTAACATTCAAAACAAAATACACAGTTTTCTCAGAGAGGGAACACAGGTGGTGGATGTTATGTTGTTCTGGAAGGCTCTTAGAGATTGTTTTAATCTGTGTAGTGCTGAAGCTTTCCTGGAATTAAAAAATAAAATTAAAAAAAAAAAGAAAGAAATATGTTAATTAACAGTGTGTTTAAGTCTGTATTTAAGTCTATGAAGGCAATGTATGAAAACAAAACAAGTGTGCCTAGTTACAGACCTTCAGGAAAAACATATAAGGTAATAAATACAATACATAGGCAATGTGACACTATAATTCTGCTAATAGTTAACAAAGAAAAGAGCACACTCAGATGTGTCATTCCTACCCTAACTCTTTTTCTGAACTCCAGTGTTCCCCTTGACTGCAGGTTAAGGGGAGGCCACAGTACTGACAGCCAGTCCTCCTCCAGAACTTCTCAAATCCTTCCCTTACTAGGCAATGACAAAGAATGGGTTTTGATAGACTCGGGAGCAACAGGAGCAACAGCTTAAGTCACCAAGTAATTGTTGCTCTGCATGCAAAAAGCGAAGTTTAACAACATAATTTGTTTTCACTCTGCAAAAGCTATTTGAGTCACCTCAGTGGCAAACAAGATGTTTCTCTTTGTTCTTATCAGAAGCCTTTAGTTGCCAACTTAAAAGGCTTTGAGAAGTAGCTGACAAAGCAGCTTAAGAAATGCAGAATAGTGTTCACCTGTGCTGTGCTGTGTGGATCCTAGCCCTTTGATGAACTATTGAATTGCATCTAGTATGACAGGCAGTGATAAAATTAATATCACTGGCTGTTCTCCTTGACTATGTGAGCTTTTGGGTAAAACTCAGATACTTTAAAAACATGGTATGTGACCTGAATCACTGCTCCAGTTATTGTATTGCAACTGATATTTTATACTGGAAAAAAATGTATTGAGATGAACTGAAAATACTGTTTGATATACACCAATTATCTCTTTTGTCATTGCTTGTAATCATTTTAATAAATAGCCTCAGTAGAATACTGGGAAATATGAGAATGAAAGAAAATAAGTCATGGAAAAACAAAAAGATTTATCACAAAGGGAAAGAATAATTAATTTAATTTGCCTGTCTTCGTCATGTACTTTAATTTGAAAAAAACAGCCTGTTTTTTTTCTTTTCCCTTGTTGCTTTCCAGAGTCAAAAGATATGAGTAACATTGTCCTCTGTTCTTCACCTCAAACAATAGGACTATTAAAAATCAGAAGATAGTGGCAAGCAAAGAGTCTGATTGGCAATAAATACACAGATGCATTTGAGTGCATACCCCAACACATAGTTGTGTAATCTCATCAGATTTACTGCAGATAAGAAGAGAATTTTTCCATTTTCCTAAAATGGTCGGGCCATTCTATCACTAAGTTGTCTGTGGTTATGTATGTGGGTATGTGCCATCTGTGTGAAAGGAGCCAAAGAAAACTTTTGATTTTTTGACATATGATGTCATATTCATGTGGCTTCAATACATGTCATATTCCTTATTCTGTAATCTATCATAGCTGGTCATCGTCTGGTAGCTCATCATGCCTCATGTTTCTGGCAACTCTTCATCCATTGTTTCACTATCATCACATAAAGCATATCTCTTCTTTCTCCCAGTCCATTTGTGACCTGAACACAGGAAGGATTATGTGAAGAAAGAAAAGACACGAGACTAATTAATCAGATAGTACTCACAGTTGAAGACTGTTATCCTAGCTTCTATTGTCCCATTTTTTTAATATCCTAATATTTGTGATCATATTCTTTTATAAGTAAAACACTACGTGCATCTCATTATATTTTCTCTTGTTCTTTTCTATATACTTATTTGTTCTTTTCTACGTACATTTAATAGAACATCAATAGATTAAAATATTATTATAGTTCCCAGTATCTGCACAGAGGTAGAGTCAAACAGGCTTTCCTAGATTGCTCTTTATATAAAGTGATCAGATATCAGAAGATTAAGAGGATATTAAACTTGAAATATTTATATATTAACAGAACATAACAAATATAGAAGATATCAATCTCATAGTACAATAGTGGGTTTCAGTAAGCAATTTAAGAAAACATAGGAGGTGTAGAAAAGCATAGCAAATTGTATGTTTCAGAAAGATTAAACCAGCTCTTCCACAGAGCTCCTGATAGTTACTATTCATTGTAATGACAGCAGTCTTCTCTTTTTTAATTTGATTGATGGTCACTCAGCCATCTATAAAAATCCCATTTTTGTGAGAAATGTTTCCCGCACACAGACCAACAAATGTCAGGCATGCGTAAAAGTTGCTCCTTAGTTTCATTTGCATTCCCTTTTCTTGGTAATGGTTGATGGATTGAATTCAAGGCATTCAAGGCTGGCTTGGATGGTGCCTGGGGTAGCCTGATCTGATGGGTGGCAGCCCTGCCCATGGCAGGAGGTTGGGACTGGGTGGTGTTTATGGTCTCCCTCCAATCTAAGCCATTCTGTGATTCTATCATTCTGTGATTCAGGTCTTATAAAACTGTGTGAAATCAGGGTAAGTACTTTACAATAACGAGCTCCACATAGCAGTAAAAATGTCCCTTTTTTTTAAAGCAGAAAGCTTTGTGGCCATTAATACGACCACCATATCTGCATTTGTCAGCATATGGAGTACCTGTCAGGTGAGGAAGGCACTCAACAGCCACAGCTTTTTTGATTAGAAAAGAATAGTAATTGACCCATTACCTTGTTTGTTACACTGGACAAATCAAAAGAACCTTAAAAATAATGTCCAATCTTGCAGGAATTGAAGCCCTCACTCCTCACAGCCTGAGAAGTGTCGCGAGAGCAGGGCCTTTAAGACCTTGTGCAGCCTTTGTCTGGGCCTGCTGGCATTGGCAATCTATCTGAATTTCCGGAGGTACCTCGGTGTAGCGTAGCTTTCTTTGCACTTTCTACAATATATATCCAGCTATTAGTTTGAGTTGTTGAACCGCCACGAGGCCTGCAGTGTCCAGGGCTCCCTGGGTAGGTCCAGGCAGGCCCTTGAACTTGAACTCTGTACTGACCCAGAGCCCCCATAGCTGAACACTTAGTGGGGAGAGGTGCTGGGGGGTCTTCTAGAGTGGTTATGGCCATAGGCTGTGCTGCCATGCATGGGGAAGAGCACAAGACCGTTTGGAAAGTGCCATACACATACGCTTGGGAACCATTAAGGTTGTATCTTATTGCAAAGAATATCTTAGGGCTCTGGTGCACAGTGCGCCTCAAATGTTTTTACAGTCTCATTCAGCACCCCTGCACATAGCACCAACAGCACTAAAACTGTTTTGCAACTGCTGGATAAACACCTTCTCCTACTCTCAGCCCAAGCTGAGACACTAGCAAGTCATAAATCACTTTCTTAAAGAGTTCACCAGAGCTTTGCAGAGTGTTCTCTTTGTATGCATTTATGTATAACACAATCAAAAACTAAATGTCATACATTAAACATTAAATAAGGAAAACGATACTCATTACAAAGGTTTTACAACTTAAAACACCATAATCAAATCCTGATAAAGCTATAGTAGTAGCACATTCATAGATGTGTTATCATTTGTGATGCCAATTAAGTTACCAGTACTTCTGTGTATGATCCCTGGTATTTCACTGGAGAAAACTTTAGTGTCTTTGAATTGTTCATTCAGACACCCTGTTAATTACTTACCCATTAAGGCAATATTTTATTATCATCCCCCAGGCTTTACAAAAGTCAAATCTTATACAGTTCATATAATTAGTAGCTGAGAAAGTCACTTCTGTTAGATAAAGTTAGGGAAAATAAAATGTCTCTCAGTCATTTAGAGGTTAGAAAAAACAATGCTGTGTGGTAACAAACATAAAAACAAACTTTTTGGGGGGAGTAGGGATAGTCATCGATGCACAAGTAATATCTGCAAATGATGTATATAGGTATTAGCTGAGTGAGGGAGATGCTGTGATAAAACCTTTGAAAGTGCGGATTTTTTCAGCACATACAAAACGAAATTTCCTGCATACATAAGTATCTAGTACAAACTTTCAACTTACATGTAATGTATTTTACATAGGCTGTCATTTTGCATGGAAAAGATGGCTTTTTTTTCCCTCTCCAAATACAAAACCATAATCCATTAATAATTAAGTCTCTGAATTTCTGATTTGCCCATCAGGCAGTTTGTGCACTGTGTGAGTTCTGAAGAACAAAAAATAGAAATGATAGGAAGGTGGGCAAAAATGATAGGAAGCTCCTGTTTCTTAAAGGAGTTTGGTTAACATTGAGCGTGTAGGTAGTTCTGTTGAATATGCTCTTTAGGGAGTCATATTTTTATCCTTATTTTAGATACCATGTGATTTTAGGACTCTGGACTTGAATGCCTCAAGGACTTGTATACGGTTTGATATCACAGTGAGTTGCAGTGATGCAGTCTGTGATCTCATAGCAGATCATTTACAGACTCCAGTTTTGCAAAATGTTCTGTACAAATTGGAAATGGAACACAAATACCATTGACTTATTTGTACAATTTTCCTCTAATTGATTGGAATTGCTCTGAGCTGGAAGTGGTCTTACAGAGCCTTACGCTCCATGGAAGAGGCCAAACCATAGTCAGTCTTGTTAAAATACGCCAAAGAAGAATTAGAGAGACTCTTCCTTTCTTCATGAGAGGACCATGAGTTGTGTAAAGATATACTCAGCTTGTGCCTGTTTAGTAGCAGGCCATAAACAACCTGCCAAAACCTAACTCATAACAAGTCAAAAGAAATCATAGTCCTTAAAATGTGGCATTGTACATGTTTTCTGATAAATAAGCTTTTAAAAACTTTGATAGTAAATCCAATTTTTGCAAGTTTTCCATGGAAAATTATAAACAATTCCATCTTGTTAAAGGTTAAATTCTGCCATTGAAGCGTAATATTAGCAGAGTCTAAGCTGTGTATGGCAGCTGAAGTGCTGTATTTCAGTCCTGTGCTGCATATTCAGTGATCCTAATAGACTATTTTGTTTCACCTTGAATATTGTCAGTGATCACTGAGTTACAGCAAGACGTGAGTTCTCCCAAGCTTGTGAATATGCAAGGGTTTTCAACTTGTTTAAGAAAGGCTGGATTTTATTTGAAAGTATACAGTAATTGTGATTGTCTTATTTTACATTTGGATGTGGGGAGGGTTCTCAACAGCTTCATAAACTTAACCATATGAGAGATGCTCTGCTGTCTTCTTTTTGGAACGTATGGGATACATGTGACATGATGGTGCATGTATTTGGGTTGGCTTCAAAAGAAAGTAAAGTATCTACATATTCACCCATTTTTTACCCTGGCATTTCCATGAGTGTATACATGCTTTCTTTTAAGACAAAAACAAATCAAACCATATTGAAACCACATCTGCTTCAAATACACTCCAGGAAACCATTTCAGAATAAAACAACTGCATTTTTAAATTGGTAGTAATTTTCTCTTTGAATTTTATATTAGTGAAAAGCTTAAAGTTCAAATTTATCTTGAAAGGGGAAGCTGTGTTTCTTTTGGTCCAAAGTGGTTTATTATTTGTGGAATGGAAGGGAAGATGGAATTATTTAATGGTTGATAGAAAAGATTTTGGAAGTGATAAGAATTTTAAAAAGTATTCATTCGACTGCAAAGACAACCTTGAATTGCCAACTCCTTAATCACAAACTTCTTTGTGTGGCAACACACATATGAAAGGTACCTATTAAAACAGTATCCATCTTCAGATAAGAACGGCATGAGAAAAAAAGGAGCAAGCATTCATGCCACCCTTTCCACATTCTACTTTACTTCGTCTCTTACTTCCTTCCAGCAAGGAAGGAAGAGTCAGCATCTCCAATACTGCTATCTTACTTACACCAAACCCACTGTCATTCCAATCAGTGGAAAATTGCCACTGACTGAATCACAGAGGTATCAGACCAGCAGCTATTTAAAGGGAAAATCCCTGCTGTTCCCACCTTTCTTATCTGTAGCACCAGGATTACGTTTTTTCTTTTTCTTTAATGGCAGCAGGACAGAATTCCTTCCTCATATCTATTCAGCATAGTAAGAAGAACACGCTGGGAGAACTGCTGAAATAGTTCAGTCATAATTAAGCTCTTATGCTTACATCTGAAAAAATGGCTCTGGATTCTGGTAAGGAATCAGCAGTTACTTTTTTTCAGCTCCTCTCACTCCTTTTCCCCCAGACACTTAATGAAACCACTTTGGTATCAAACAGGTGCTTTGGAATCAGAAGCAAAACTGATCTGTGTATATGTTATCTAAAAGTTAGTACCTTTTAATGACAAACCTAGTTTGAATTGACAGTTTATCTGTAAAATTCATAATTCAAAATTCATATAATTATTTATAGAGCGCTTAATTTTAATATTGTTATTTTACCATATTGCAAGAGAAGGAAATGCAGCCTAGTTCCTGTAACACTGTGTAAAGGAAACAGTCCTGAATATGTTGAAAAAAGAAAATTCCACATAGGGTCGTAAAAATAATAATTATAGCCGGAACTTCCATTGTACTGGTGAAAATCAGGAGGAATTTGAGCCTGTGCTGTCTGTACATGCTAGAATTGCTCTTCTATTTGTTTTTGTTCTGTTTGTTAATTGGGAATTCAGAAGACAGTAACTGCAGTATATACTGGTATGTGTTTAAATGTGGTAGCTGGAAGGAGAAAGGAAGAAATCTGTCTAAACATGTGTGACGATTTCTGAGGACAGTTTAAAAATAATATTTCAGAATGCTAACCAGGCACTTTTATGAAAACGTATTTTAACTAGTTATTTCTGCTTTAAAGGCCGACAGATGGGCATCTAAAATTGTGCTGTCACCAACAACTTCTGGAACTCCATCTCCAGCTGGGTGGGCAGTGGGCTCTGATCATTGCAATATCTGTCCCCAGGGCAGCTGCTATCCCAGTTGTTTATTAACACAGTGAAGAGTAGCCTGAGGCTTGTTGTAGTTTGTGCTAGATTTATTGGCACCTCTTTCCTAGTCTCCAAAGATTGTTACAGCAGCACACAGCCTTCATTCCAATAAGGTGCAAAGGACCCATCTAATATGACCCTTCTGTAAGTGCCATCTCAGGGGAATGTGGACAGATCAGACCCACCTGTAAGAACAGGGGTGTCATCCTTGTCATCAAGGCATTGTGAGGATAAGCATATTGAGCCTTGCGAGTTTCCATTATTTAAATAAGGAAGCCATATAAATAGTATTGATGGATGAGAAAGTATCCCATTCTTTCTATTTATTAATATACTGGACATACATAGATCATTGACTGATAGACTGTGTGCTTGTGTTTACTGATATTAGTGAAGTTTTCTAGGTGACAACTTCAAGCAGCAGCAAGGGCTGTCAATATATTAGGAAGCTGTTTCTTTTAATGTTTCCCCGTCAGATACCAAAGAAAGCATTTTTTTGTTGTAGACCAAAATAAAAACTTTGAAGCATTAAGTGGAAATAATAACATGTATCTAGGTTGGAAAGAGAACGCGTTATAACTGCACGAAGCAGATTTTACCTATGGCCAAAACTTGCTGCTGTTAATGAAATATTATCTTCTTGTTTTGCAGCTTGCAGGCCTGGATTCTATAAAGCATTTGCTGGAAATGTAAAGTGCTCCAAGTGCCCTCCACACAGTTCAACCTATGTTGAAGCAACTTCAGTCTGTCAGTGTGAAAAAGGTTACTTCAGAGCTGAGAAAGATCCACCGACTATGGCATGTACCCGTAAGTCTGCTCAGTATCAGTGTCTGCAATTCTCTTGCATGCTTCATTTTTGTATTTAAAAAAACAATGGCACATTTTATAAAGAATTCTGCTAAAAATTACCAAAAGAGATTTTTTAAATCAAATTTTGAACAGCAGATTTCTATTTAGTATTGGTATCCCTAAAAATACTGACATGTTTTGTACTTCAATGATTTATTAACTTGTAGTTCTGAGAAGTAATGTAAGGTAATCACTGTCATAAAGATAGCAATGTTGAATTTTAATTATCAGTATATATTTTAAAGACATGAAAATATGTGCAACATCCAAAAAACTGAGGATGCTTGTAAACAACAACAACAAAAAAAAACTGATATGGCATAAACTCCTGTCTCCTCAGATTAAAAAAAAAATAAATTAAGAGTACTGTTGCAATAACTAGCTGTGCATAGTCAATTTTTTGGTGTGTCTAATCATGTAAAAGTAACTGAGCTGACAGCAGTAGAGTTGAACCTTTTCCCGTGCTAATGTTAGTGTCACCATATGGCACTGTACTGGGTAAATAGGGAATATACCACACAATTTGGATTCATGAAGTTTTAGGCATTCCATAATCCTGAGATCATTACACAGACTAAGCCTTGTCTATCTACTGAATGGGAGTAATCTTCACCAAAAATAACATTTCACAGATCCATGGAGCTTATCAGAAAGTTGTCTAATCTAACCATAGAGCATTCAGAGGTGAAGGGTAAGTCCCAGTCTCCAGCTGCTTAAGAGACATAATGTCATGACACATAAGGTTCAAATAAGGAGTTCAACCCAACTAGCACAATCTGCTGTCAGATGACTCTGGAGCAAAGCACACAGGCCTGTCATTTTTCACAGAATATGTGAGGGGGAAAAACAATGTTTTTCTGGACTTCCCACGGGAAGATGGGCTTACATATAATTCCAGTCATATGAGTGACCTGAGCACAGGCCTTGAAAACTTACCCACAGAGCTAACACACATTCCAGGCACCCTTGACAGTTTCATGCTTATGACAATGGTTTCACTCATGCATTATGTACATCTGATTCCATATTGTTTATGTCATTGATTTTTCATTTACAAAGGACAGTTCTCTGAAAAATTACTCATATATGGCATAAGGTTTCCCTCATTGTCTTTCAGGGCTCAGTTTTAAACCCTGCTACTCACTACTCTTGGTAAGGTAGGTCATGTGTGTGGGATCCGTGTGGCACCAGGGCGTGGGTACTTACAGCACCCTGAATCCCTCTTTCCCCCAAAATAAAAAGATGCAGAGAGCTGCTTTGGTTGAAAACTGTCAGTAAAGACTTTTTGCCAGATCACTCTGTTTCTCTGAGAATATCAGGCAAAACAACCAAGTAAACTGAGGTAAAAAAGAAAACAACCACAACAGAAGTGCCAGTGTCTCATCTCACTTCAGGCTTGAAGAAATAGTAAGGGAGACAGTGAACCACTTTCTAGTTTCTGCCTTGTTCCTTGTTCAATGCCACCATGCATTACCTCTTATTCAGCCTAGATTGCAAGGTGTCAGTACTTCACTGAATGTAACAGCAGATATATTCATCTTATACCTACAATGATGATTATTTCACTAATTGTCAGCTCTGCAAATGACTAAGCTTCTGACAGGCAGACTGTGCTCTTATCTTCTTTCACATCATCAGTAATGAAGAATCTGCAGACCAAATTACTCCCTAAGTGGTATATTTAGCCCCACTGCTTTCAAATTATGCTCTCAGTTATTAAAATTGTTTGTCATAAATACAACCTCACTGCTTTTGGAGGGTCTGCACAGATGTGACTAATTTAAATTTAATAAACAAAGATACTAGTGATGTATGAGACAGGTTAGAATTTAGCTTGTTTCTTCCAAACTGTCATGCTTTGCTCTAATAAGAGGAGATGAAAAGTTAGGAAAAAAATAAGCCATTTAAAATTCATAAAGAGAAAGGGCTGTACAGTAAGAAAATGAATTTTGTACATAACTATTTTTGGACCAAATCTACATTTTTTATGTCAACCTGCAAATTTGTGTTCAGACATGTTAGTCACATTTTTCTTCTGATTTTTTAATCAAGAGTCATTCTTGAATCAAATACAGAATTAATAGTGAATTCACTTTAAAAACCTCTTCATCTTCAAATATTTTAAACCAACTACATTCATGCCTTTTTTTATTTGCTTCCTAGATCCTGCAAAGCAAGATGGCTAAAATAGGTAGATCACAGCAATATAGACTTATATAGAGGGCTTGGGTTGGAAGGGACCTTAGAGAGCACCCAGTGTCATTGCACGGCCGTGTGCAGGGTTGCCACCCACTAGATCAGGTGCCCAGATTTTTTCTTTCTTTCCTTGCATTCCTTTGCAGGGTTAGATGTTACTCCTCACTCCAGTATTTTTTTCCTTGATACTGGAAAACTTGCATAAGCAGCAGTATGGAGATTAATGGCCTTGATTTAAGACACCATGCATTTAAGAGCCTAGCTTCAGGCATCCATTTTTTTTAAGCTGAGCTTTGAATCTAATTTTATTAATTCTGCAAAAGTGCATATTGTATGTTTTTCCTAAATTGTACAGTATTTTATAGGAGCATGTACTTTGTAGAAAAGCATAATAGAAGGGCAAAAGAAAGTGACATTAGGATATTGTTAATTACTTTCTCCTAGCCCTTTTCCATTTGATTGGCACTTTTTATCAATCTCTTGCTATTATTCTTTATCCTTTTTGTATTCCTTTGCCATATGTGAATGTACTCTGTCGTTGATCTCTCTATACATACAATGAGCAACAAATAGCAGCATTACCTAATTCTCCATCTGATTACTGTGTACATTAACATTTCTCACCAATGTAAGTGGATAGATTGATCCATCTTTTCAAGGTCAAAGACAGGCAAACTTATGTTGGGTCTCTGGGTATGAATATGACTCTTTTCATGTTACACTTAAACAGTTTTGCAGCAGTACCGCTTATGTTCTGTTCAGTAATCACTGCTGATACAAACTGTATCCTCTATATTGAAGCTCTTTAAGGTCCACCTCTATTTTCCAGCAGTAAAATCAAGCAACGTGCTTGAAGCCTTTGACTCTACTGCTGCTATTCTTATTTATAGGCATATATTTGGGTGCAGTTTATGATTATGCTCAGGCTTGGAATATTCGTTTGCAGTCACCAGTTCCTATCATGAGGAAATCTTCCTGCCTGCCTCACTGAGAAAGAAATAAGTAATTCTGAAAAGGCAAGAGTGTCATACAGCATTCCAAACCAAGTGGCAATACTCATCTATATTGCATATATGTGTGTATATAATAAAGCTACTATGAGCACAAGGGACACAGCTAGATGCTGATTCTAGGTATTCTAAGGAGGTGATTAATTTCAGCCACATCCACTGTGAATTTAGTAGTCAAGTAACACCCAATTATTAGAGTTTAGTAGTTGGTAATGAACAGTTCCCACTTGAAAAAGCAGAAAGTATTTTCCAGACTATCATTGCCCAGTGTTTAAATACTACCTTGCCTTCACTGGACTTCTGCAGCATTTTGACTGCTCCTCCCTTCTTCCATGAAGGGCAAAATGCACTTCACCTTCATGGAAGGAGAGGATGCACAAAGCAGCTAGATGAGGTGCAAATCACTGCATGAGGCATAAACTCAGCTCTGAAGCTTTTGGAGTGAGTCCTCTACTCCGTAATAAATCAGTTCCAGTCTGCTCCACAGAGAGTATAGAGATAGTTTTTTCATTATAATTTGTAAATGACATTGTTCATACCCAGGCTGTTTTTATCCGAAAAGCAGAAGAGCTGCCTTTTTTTCCACTGCTCAACCATCTGAAGTGTTTTCTACATAAAATCTTAAGTCACGAATTTTGCTGTTGAGAATACAATCCATCATTTTCACCAATATACTTGGTTTCCTTAAAAATCAATGTAAGGAAATCCCCAGGAGCTTTGCACATAAACGTCTGCAGAAGGGTTATTGCTGCCAAGATTTTTGATGTGTTGAATAATCTTTGTATAATTTATAAATGATAACAAAGCAATCAGGCCACATTCATAAAAGCCCAGTGACACATAATTTAGCTGAATATCAGGGCTAGAATTAATTGTTTCTCTTTGTTCCAAGTTCTAAATCTTAGTAAATGATTCACTGCATGTCATTACAGCTTAATATTTGCATGAAATCACAGTTTAACTGGCATAATTTAACAGCAATTAAAAAGCTATTTAATCGTCATGCAAATTGGCATGAGGGGCTTTCAGTATGAAGGGTGTCTGAAGTTTTTGCAGACGGACGGCCATTACTTTCAGACACCTCTAATGTAATTAATAATGTTCTCCTATTTCATTGAATTGTGAATATACAATAATTCATGTTTTCTTGTATAATTGAGAATTAAATCCCAATTCATGAATATAGCACCTTCACTCTACGGTATACATAAGAAAAAGTTTATCTACTATATTGATTCTTCCAGAGATACCATCTACATAGAACTACGAATTGAACAAATTAAAATTCTTTTAAAAAGGAAAAAAAATGTTTCCTGGTGCCCAGATACACATTAAATCATATGTTTTGGCCTGCTGGAGCCTCTGAAGTAACATATAAAACCTGAGCTGTGATGACCCATTGTCATATCGGTTGTTTATATAAGATAAAATTTAAATCAGTTTCAAAACACTGGTTCCAGTCCTGTGAGCGATTACACACATGCTTAATGTTAAGTGCATGAGTATTATCAATTATTTCATGGGAGTTACAGATCAGCTTAAAGTCATGCAAACGCATGAATGTGATTAGGGCTCATCCTCCATATTCCTAAAACTCCTCATTGGTTTTAACAACGAGAATTTGTTAAGACCAGTCATTATTTAATTATAGCAATGTCTTTAGAGGAAACATAATTATCCTCTCTTCTACACATAAATACTAAGAACTGAAGCTGAATTCATCCATTCTGGTTTTAGTTTATTCCAGTCAAAGAACTGTTTTCCAGAGTAGCTTTAACTGCCAATGGCATAGTAATTTTATGGGAAATTAAGTTTGTAAATCTGAGACACTCTCAGATTGTAGAGGCTTGTTTACTACATCAGCATCTTCAAGGCTGTACCTTGCCTCTGCTTTCTGCATCAATGGAAAAATGAAACATCAGTGTAAATAGTTATTGTTAACAAGTTACATTTATAAATACTTCCATATTACGTTATTTCATATTTCACTGTTAGATTTATCACAGTCAAAGGCCAGGAAGGAAATAGTCAAAATGGTTTGTGAACATAAAAACTGCGGTTTTTTATTTACAAAAATAATTTTCATCTGTCAGGTTCGAGAAATATTGATCTTCAGCACAAATGAGGCACGTAGCATTCAGCAAATAATTTCTCTCTACCATGAATACTAACTGCTCTTTACTTTCTCCCTACCATAAACTTCAGGCAGGTAGATATAAAAATGAATACATAATTCAAAATATCTTCTTATCCACTGAAAAAAAAAAGTAATATAGTACCTCCAAGTATTTTAATGATCAAAAGCTTGAAATCTAATACCTAACTCTTCATTTACCTTAAGGCAAAAATCATTCTAATAAAGCCATAGCTCCTGCCGTTTAGTATTACAAAAGTATCAGAAGTCAAAAAACAACTCAAATGTTTAACTACAATTCACAGAAAACCCCAGTATTTCTTAGTTCACATCATCCCTCCCATGCCATATAAACAGTTTTTCCTTTTATAAGCATTCCAGCTTTTATAATTATGCTGCATAAATAAACGGATAACATCACTTTAAAATTATAAATTTTGATGAACAGTGACATTTTGTTCTGTAACTATTATTGCCTCTTTCCTTCTTTAAAGTTAGAAGTAATTCTCTCTGCAAAACGTGGCTATAATTGTATAGATCTTTACCATTATGTAGTATTTTACTAAAATATAAGATGAAGTAATGTTTTCATTTAAGGTATGATCTGTTTTTGTAGTCTAGGTCATCTTCAAGAAATAAGAAATTGAGTAAATGAATTTACTTCAGTTATAGGTACATATTTAAGAGCTACTCATAAGCTTGATTTTCTAAATTTGTTATTTGTTCAGCCAAAAAAATAGCTTAAAATAACTGCAAATATTAAGGAAAAATAAAATTTAAAATTTGAATTGAATAACTAGGAAAAAGTGATGTAACTTGATTATATTTTTTTTACTGAGATTTTGAATCCAAATTTATATGGAATAGCATGATAGTAATTTTGTTTTCCTTCCTAATGCAAAGTTATATTTATCTGACTATCCTTTGGGCAAAGGCTTTGTCCTCATGCTACAGATTTTTGAATTGGAACTTATAAATGTGTTGATTAATTATTTGAGGGGGGTTGTTAGTTTGTTTATTTAGTTCTTCTCTGATTGTCTTAAAGTTTCTATAAAAGATCATTATGATATTTCATTTATCTGACTTTCTCAGATGGACTCACTTCGCTGCTCAATTTCTGGAGTGAAATCTACTCTACAACAATTAGCTGAGATCATTTTCAAATGTTCTGTATAGTCTTTCAGGCTGCTTGAAAGTCCTTGGAATAATGAAAAGCTCACTCAAAGTTTAACCAGTGTCTCACAGCTATGTCTTAGTGGCAGGTTGTATAAATCACGAACAGCTGTATAGCAAGTTTAAAGTTTTGAAAGCTTTACTAACAATTGACTAAACTTTCCTCGTGTACTCTGACTTAATCTTGAGATCTGAAAATGTAATGCTCATTTAACTCAACAAAAATCCAGAAATTGCCAGTTGGGTTTACCACATTGGTCTTACATCCAAACCTGTAGCATAAAGCGTTGAGTTTTGTTTTGGGTGTAAGTTCTATGGACGTTTAGAAACTGTCTTTGAAAACTGTGTGTCTGTCTTTTTTGTCTAATGCTCTTAACCTGTGACCACCTACCTCCATTAATGAATAGCAGCAAAGAAATCCCAGAGGATAATAGCAGGAAATGATAGGGAAAAAAAAAAAAGAAAATCTGACACTGCAGGATTAATACGAACAATTTTACTTCTTGTACTTATTCCAAAGCTGTTATTTATTTATTTGCTTACTCATTTTAACTCTTATAAAACATCAAAGAGCATAAGTATCAGAAAAGTCTACCTTACTAAACACAAAATAAGGAAGTAATTTTTGTGGTTAAAGCTCAACGTCAGTATCCTACAAGATCAGTTGATATTTAGTGCAAATTTGTGTTACCAAGCCTAACTTGGACATTCCCAACTAATTTATATGTTGCCTTAAATTATTTCTGAAATAAATTCTCATTCATTTAGATTTTTCAACTTCTTATAATGTTGCCTATTTATTTTTTCTGGTTAATATTCAAGGAATTTAATTGTCTAGACAATTTCTAAAATTTTTCTTTGAATTCACCATTCAGTCATCGGTATTTTAACGCCTGTTTGTAAATAATTGCTTTAAAATTAATATAATTATTTATGTATCTCCTTCCCCTTGCCCCCCCAGATGGGCTGTTGTCACTTAGCAGTCTTTCCTTACCTTCTTTGCAGGGCCACCTTCTGCTCCCAGGAATGTGATTTTTAACATTAACGAAACAGCTCTCATGTTGGAATGGAGCCCACCAAGTGATACCGGAGGAAGAAAAGATCTCACTTACAGTGTCATCTGTAAGAAATGTGGGTCAGATGCCAGCCAGTGTGAAATATGTGGGGGAGGAATCCGCTTCATCCCCAGGCACACAGGTCTCATCAACTCCTCCGTGACGGTGCTGGACTTCGTGTCACATGTGAACTACACCTTTGAAATCGAGGCCACAAATGGCGTCTCGGAGTTGAGTTTCTCTCCCAAGCAGTTCACAGCTATCACAGTTACCACAGACCAAGATGGTAAGTCACTGTACTGCATGTCTGTTACTTTGCCCCTGTCATCCATGCATATATTGGGGGTATCATTTTGATTTTTTGAAGTTGGGGTCAGTGAGTTTGATGCTTTGCAGGTTGTAACATGCTTTTATGTGTGACAGCTTTCAGTTTCTGCTGATGGGGGCGCTAAATCTTTTTGTTAGTTGGCAATTGAGCCCATTACACAGAAATGACATCTTTTTGTTTAAAGCATCTTTCTGTATAAATTGAGCGCATGCTTTAACTACCTGAATCTACCAGTGGTTTGTCACAACTGGAGTCTGTGTCTGATGCTTTTCAAAGTCTTTCCATATGATTTTGGTTTTGAAAAACTAAAGGACAGCTTTATCCATCAATTTACAATTTATAGGTAAAATAAAAGCAAACTGTTTTCCTTTAGTATCAGTGTTTCATAGTACGAGTAAAATGTGCTTCACTGTAAGATACTCCAACATCTATATGAGCCATTTTCTTAAATGACCTAAAAGATTTTGTCTTCCTTTAATTGTCCCTTTTGTATTTATTGTTTCTGAGCTTCCCCCTCCATTTCAGTTCAAATTCATGTTGAAGGCAGTCCTTTATGAGAAATTTGTGAAATAACAGGAGTTCTATAGTTAATTTCTACAACTATTTCCCCTTCCATCTATAGAAAGAATTTCTATGCTAGCAAAAGCAGTGTTAGGTTACCAACAAAGCAGCCTATATGGCAGTGTTATCTTCTGGCTTGTGCTACTATAGATCAGAAGGTTATTTCAAAATTATCACTTGCTGACATTTGTTCCAGAAATATTTTTTACCTACTGTGCAATGACATTGCAACTGTAGTTGAAGTGTTAAATGTAGGACAGGAACTGAGTTGGCCAAATGAGGGTTTGGAGTGGCAGGCCTTTGGAAATAACAAAAACTGCTGATGTTGAGGAGGATACTGTTTTGTAGGAAGGCCTTGGGTTCATTCATTGATTGATCAGCCTAGCAAAAATCTGCCTACCTTTGTATCTGGAACAAGTAGTTGTGTGGATGAGTAAGTAATGACTTATTTGCCTTTGGGCATACCAAAATTAACAGCTTGCTGTGATGATGATGATGATGATAATCACAACGATGGTAACTGTAATAATACTCTTGAAAATGGATTGGGAAAGCCATGAAAACTACTCACTCACCCTTAATGTGATGATAGTAACAGAACAGCTGATTATATAAGATGCTTAATGATACGTGCCTGGCAATGAGAATTGTCTTAAGCTCTTAGGCTATGTACCACATTATGAAACTTTATTTCCTTTTTTATTAAATAAAAAATGTGGTGCCAGAAACTCCTCCTATATATACACTTATTTTTGGAAGTTTTGTTACATGATACTAAACACAAGCCACTTATCACACACAGGTAGGTCAACAGAGATACAGCTTATTTTTAAAGTGGCTAACAGCTATCTGAACACGTTTTGTGAATTGTATTTAAGCAGTAGGCTTTTTGCTGATGTCTGTTTCTGGTTTAGGGATATAGATTTTCACTTCAGTTTACTCAAAACAGGAATGAGACCAATGTTTTGATAATTTGTGACACACTGACAGTAAATGCTAGAGTGTAGGCTGCTTGCATGCCCTACAATAATTCTTACATTGCTAAAAAAAAGCTCTTGACAGGGCTTCAGAGAATTTAAGATTAGATTTCCAAAATATCAGTTGGTTTATTTGGATATAAAAAGACAGCTTTGCAGGAGGAAGTATTGTAATAAATGAAATGGAGGCATCTATAAAATGTAGTTATAAGATAAAATAATTTTGGTAGGCTTAGAAACTCGTTGTGTAAAATCATAAAACTGTTAACTATATATTTAGAAGGAAAAGAGAGGAAGGTACTGTTATATGAAAGAGATTTTCGAAGAAAATTAATGGAGGTTTATGGAAATTGAGAAGACATTAATAAGCATTTTTTGTGAGTTTAGTTTCGTCATGAATAAGAAGTGGTAGTATGGAGAAAGTTTGAGTATCTGACCTAAGGAAACAAAACTGTATATCTAAAGCTTCATTGCAGAGCTTTTATTAATGTTTGTAAATCATGCTAATGTTCTGTGATAAAAGGATTTATGACCTTTTTGATTTCTATTGGAAGCCAGAATTAGTAAACAGTTTAGAATTTTATTCTTGCCTTATTTACCAGAATTACAGGCCTTTATATTGAAAATATTTTCCAGATGTACCACCAAACAGTAATCTCACTGTTGCGGTCTTTCCTTGTAACTTTAATCATCCTGAAATGGGCACTGCTTACTGCCAGGTGCTGTAAAATCATGCACATGTTCATATAAGCAAAAGATCCAAGGTTAAAGATAGGAAGTGATAACAGGTCAAAAACATCCTAATGTGGACAAGGACTGAATTACCAAAAGTCCAAATTTGGAGCAATTCTTCCTTTTTGATGTATCTAATTTCAAAAAATCTATATTTATAATGACTTATACTTAGACAACATGTTTATCTTCTGTTCATGTCTTCTTTTTGTATGTATTTTTTTCATACATAATATTTTAATATTTTTTACTATACACGTTACATAGTGCTTAATATCTTTATTAAAATACAAATTGTTTTCTTCAATTGTTTTATCTTTTTCAAGAATGTAGAATTATATCTTTAGCTGTTCTAAATCCAAACCATTTTGTTAGGTGCAATAATTGACATTAGCTGAGGAGGTGGCATTTTATTTTCTTTGAGCATATTGAATTTACTTCCCCCTTGTCAGGCCGTCCCCCCCTTATTTTTTTGTTTTTGTTTTTTTTGTTGTTTTTTGACACTTTATTTGGAATTAGAGTCTTCTTTAAACATACAAAATAGTTTGTTGTTTAGGGTTTTCTCCTCGCTTTTTGGAAAGGATGCTAGTATTAATTCAGGATTAATGCAGTAATGTGTACGTACCATGGGCATACGCAGAAACTGAAGAGCTGTATTATAACACAGTTAGTGAGTACAGTCTGAGAGCATCAGAGGGAGAATATTTGCTGACAGGAGAAGTGAACTAATTAAAAAATGATTAAGACTCATCTCTAGGAGCTAATATTAAAATCTTAACTGCCTCTAAATGGAATCACCACCATCAACAAGATTGAGTACGCTGCTCAGCTCTAACAGTGACAAGAGGTAAACTGAAGGAAAGTAACACTAATTTTGAAAGGTTTTGCAAACTGCATCCTGCAAACCACTTCATGGTTTGAAGACCAAAGCATTTCCAGATCTGACTGAATACTAAAAGAAAACTTATTGACACTACTGTAAGCTGTATAAAATCAATTTGTTGCCATTCGTAACTTGTTTTCATATTACTTTTGTGCAAATATTCATAAATCCAGTAGCCTTATTTTTCTGACTTTCATAAGGAAACAATGTTTATGCAGTCATATTGTCTATCGGACATACTGAAGATACATTACCTTAATAGAAGTGTGAAAAGTGCCCCTGGATTTTATGTTCCCCAAGCTGCAGGTTAGAGCTTTCAGTTAAAAAAGCAAAGTGCAACAGCATTAGGCCAGCTGACTGATCACCTAGCCTGTCTATTGACTATTCAGTCAAGAAAGAACAAATATAGTTGGTATACGACCACAGAACATGCTGTCTTGTCCAGCAAGTGTAGCAAACAAAGATGGGGTAAGGCTGTGTTGGAAAGGTTAAATGTTGCAGATGGAGAGATGAGCGAAGATGAGATGTGTGTTACTCTTGTGTAGTTTTGTTTCTAAATGTTACAAGAAATGAAAATAATCCATACTTTCAATTCATATATGAACAGATAGAACAAGATTCTGCACTTAAGTCACTGTTCAAGGAAGAATATTACTATGAAGTGTGTACTCAGATTAACTCTGAAAGTAATTTGTGAACAGCTGAAGGGCAAAACATACAAAAAATCCTCATCAGCTACTGTTGTCCTGCAGAGTGATATGATGCCTTTTATTTGTGGGGTTGATAAAGTTTTACAGCAGTAAGTATGCTGAGCATGAAGGAATTGTACTCAATAGACTTTAAATCATTGTGTAACGAAGTTGAGAATTATATGCTGAATTGTAATTTATTTTTTCTTACAACTAATGGAAGGAAGAAACACCTCACTGCATAACGTTCTTACCACACCTTGGAGTCTGCATTGCATAAAGAAAACTCAGAAGTACTTGAGGTTTTTCATGCATAATTTAAGTAAAAAATAATGAATAATTAAGCAAAACAGAACTTAAAGCAATAGTTCCTATTTCCAAATAATAATCAACATATGCATTCACTCAGTAAGCATTCGTATGTTCTATTACTTGAGTGCAATGTTGGTTTTTTTTTTGAAGTTACTGTTTGGAGGAGTGGAGTTGTGAGACACATCCTGAGTGTCTGGTATGTATGTAGAGACAGAGTGTGACTAGCGTTTTCAGTGGCACAACTAAGGAGTAGCACTCTGTAACTAGAGTGCCTCTGAGTATTCTTCTCACTGTCTGATCTCCATCTTCGCCTCGTCGTGTCTCTCCTGTGGAACTCTGTGCCTGCAGTCCTCAACTCAGCTTCTTTATATGAGTCCTCCAAGCAGTGACCTCCCCTAAAATCACGTTCTAGCCATGGGACATTTTACAAGCATCATTCAATTTGTGGGTTCCTTCTGCATGTCTTTCCTTCCTTGGCAGAAAGTTACCACTGGAGAAGTGTTCCTTCTGCCATTGCACCCCAAAAAGCTCATTTTATCCTGTCTCAGTCCTGCAGTTCCTGAGTGACTCTGGCCTCCATGACATCAAAGACCTGCTACTGGTAGACAAGCTGGCATGTGAGACTTCCTTCTGCCTGGGCTTACACAGTGTCACTGTGCTAGAGGTCTGTCTATTTATGCTGTGCCTGTCTGATGCAGACAGCCTGTGCCTAGCTGAAGTGTTACGGCAGATTCTGAAACTGGAAATCTGGCACCATTCCTTTCTTTAATTCATATTATCTTATATCCATTGGCAGATATATTTTAGGTGATGTTTTCTAAACTGGTGGTAAAGTCTTGCCAATGTCCGAAAGTGATTACCATTCATTTAATTCATGTTTCCAAATGACTTATGGCCAATTGCTTCTAGTACAGGTGACTTTTGAGATGCAGTTGTATCCCAGTGTGGATTCTCTGTAGCAACAGCAGCCTCTTATCATTCTCTTAGAGCTGAGGGAACTGAGCAGTGCACAGAAGGATTTCAGTGCTTCTTCCAGGAGTAAACATCTATCATCATAATAGGAGTGCAGTCTTCAGAGAGACTCATCCAGCTATCAGGAAAGCATTTCAATAGCTTTACTTCTACCAGGACAATTTTCAGGATTAATTCCTCTGGCTGATCATGGTAAAGTTTCAAGATGTTCATTAGGATGGGGTGGAAGTGCCATGCTCACTCTTCCAAAATTGCTTCCCACAGTAGCATTGGACTTTCACCCTTAATCAACAGTCAGCCTTCTTTTTTTTTTTCCTCTTAAGTCTCTAAGCTCTATAGGTGTGATTCTCTTTTGTAACTTTAAAGTCAAGAATGCTTCTGTTCATATATTGACTTGGCAAAGCGCTTTAAACCATCTTCCATACTATTTATGTTAATGGTGTAGAAAACTGAAGGAACAGCCATTTCTAATAACCAATTATCAATATGGGATAGCAGGTCACATAAAAGACTCTTATGAAACAGTCACAAAACAGCCTCCAGCAGAGCACAAGCCATGTGAATTGATTAAATAAGAAATATCATGACATTTTCATAGATTGCAGTAAATGAGAAATGTATGGCATCTGTTTGACCTGATACCTACAGCTGTACTGATACTTCCACCAAACTCTGTACTGTTATGAGAGCAGTGCAAAATACTACTTTCCAGCACTGTTTATGTGAAAAATTTGAAGCAAAATATTAGCACAGTGGTTACTGGCTAGAGACAGTCCATAAAGTCCTATGCAGAATGCAGCATGAAGACAGTAAGAGAGATTACTAATAAATTAAAAAATGAGATGAGCAGTCTCTATTTTGAGACATTTCCGAGCTCTTTTTCAATTAGATATCTAATTTTTTAAAAAATCAGTATTGTGCAGTGAATATTCATGCAGATCTGTGAAACTATATGTGTATACATGCATATTTGTCTCAGTGTGTGTATGCTTTAAACATTTACAGTTGGAAAGAAAACCACAAGGCAAAAATACCAAATCGTTATTCTCAGCCACAAAAATGGTAAGGAAGCTGGAGCACCTCTCCTATAAAGAAAGGCTGAGGGAGATGCTCTTGTTCAGCCTGGAGAAGAGAAAGTTCCAGGGAAACCTTAGAGCAACTTTCCAGTACCTAAAGGGTGCCTTCAGAAATGCTGGGGAGTGACACTGAGAAGGTGTGTAGTGATAGGAGAAGAAGAAACAGTTTTCAACTAAATGATGGTAGATGTAGATTAGGCATTAGGATGAAACTCTTTAGTCAGAGAGTGGTGAGGCACTGGTATAGGCTGCCTGGAGAAGCTGTGGATGCCCCATCCCTGGAGATGTACAAGGCCACATTGGATGGGACCCTGGTCGGTAGAAGCCTTGCCCATGGAAGGGAGGGTAGAATTGAGTGGGTTTCAAAATTCCTTCCGACCCAAGCCATTCTGTGATTGAAACACAATGTTTTCAAGGAAGAACTTTGTGCAGAAAAGTTGGTTATTACTCACAAGATTTGTCTGCTGGTCATTTCTGTATGTTTAGACTACTTTTTGCTAATGATTCTTTGCTGATATTACTGATTGTTACACAATAATCACAAGTAAAAAATGACTTCTTAAATAGTCTTACTATATGCCCTGATTATTTTAAAAATATTTACATATTTCCTGTGACAAATGTGTTTTCTTTCTGCAAGCAGATATTGATGTTCAGCCAATGCTGCAAAAGTCAACCCAACTCCATTTACTTTCATTTCTCATTCAGCAATGTTATCCATTAAGTTAGTCAGACAATATGTAGCTTTAAGATATATTTCTTTAAGTTATTCAGTGTGAGGAGAAAAAAAATTGAAAGTCTTGTTAGAAGATGGAGGGGAAAGAGGTTAATCAATACCATAAGGTATTTTTCCCATAATCTTCTTACCAGTGTGGTCTTTCAACTTTTATAATAGTGTATTTCATTGCATAACACACTATTATTTGTAACCATTGGCAATTTGTCTATGGTGTGACTTTTTTCAGCAAGTTTCTGTTTTAAGTTGCAGTCACTAAAATACTGCATACAATTTCTTCAACAATTGTTTAATAACAATAGTTTATTCAATTTGTGAAAAAGGGTATTTATGGAGAATAGTGTGAAATATATTTACATACAAACCAACTGCAGACAGCACTGAGTAAGGAATATGCCTTTATTGTGTTTATTCCTTTTGTTGTCAGCAGTTGCTAAGGATACTCAGCACATTCCACGATCAAGATTAAGATGTTTATTTATCAACTTAGGAAATTTTAAGCAAAATTGGTCAGCTAAGCTTATTGGTTGACCTGCTGTCTGCGCACCATCAGCCATGAGCCTTATTAGGATAATCAAAGCCCATTTTATTTGGTTGTAACCTCTTCCAATGAATGATATGTAGTTAGAAGAATCATTAATTATATGGGTACAGATGAGGGCCACTAAGATGATCAGAAGGCTGGAGCACCTCTCCTATGAGAAAAGGTTGAGGGAACTGGGCTTGTTTAGCTTGGAGAAGGCTCTGGGGAGACCTCATTGTGGCCTTCCAGTACTTGAAGGGAACTTATAAACAGGATGGGAACGGCTGTTTATGAGGGTGGACAGTGACAGGACAAGGGGGAATGGTTTTAAACTGAGACAGGGGAGGTTTAGGTTAGATATTAGGAGGAAGTTTTTCACACAGAGGTTGGTGACACACTGGAACAGGTTGCCCAGAGAGGTTGTGGATGCCCCATCCCTGGAGGCATTCAAGGCCAGACTGGATGTGGCTCTGGGCAGCCTGGTGGTTGGTGACCCTGCACATAGCAGGGGGGGTTGAAACTAGATGATCATTGTGGTCTTTTTCAACCCAGGCCGTTCTATGATTCTATTCTAGGCAGGGTAGTTTACAAGAGATTACAGTTATAAACTGGTGACTTAAGTAACTAGAAACCTCTGCCACAAATGTTAATTGACTAACTTATGAAGTTATTCACACTTACATTAGGAACTTTCTGCTTACAGAATCTTCCTAAATATTTCCGAAAGCTGTTTCATTAAACAAGAAAACCCACACATAACAACAGTCTATCTCAAGTGTTCCCAGTACATGACAAGTGAAACTGGGACTTCTGATGCTTTCTTGGCAAGAGGAGTAATTTTAGTCAAGCGTAGTAAAGGAAGACATTCATCACGACTAGTTCAATCTAAAGCAAATTGTGTTTGTAGATGTCTTGACTTTGATGCAAAACTTTAGAGAGCATGTTCAGAAAGAAGGACACGATAAATTACAAACCTGTTCTGCTGATGTTTGCTATGAGGTCATTAAAGCAATTATGTTGGTAGCTGGTTGCTTCGATTCATTTGCTTCTTAAAATGTAGTTTCTTCATTATACTCAACAACCCTTCTCCTTCAACTTCTGTGACTCTTCTATATGCATTTGCCTTAGGCTCACAGTTTGGAAATATTTTTCACTTCTATACATTAATGACATGAAATAGTACACATTGGAATGAGATTGAGAGCATACTCAAAATTACATCCTTTCTAAAGCTTTGGAAATCTATTTATTTTACTATTCTATTAGTTTCCAGATAGTATTTATGATGACATACTTTTACTTTTTCCTGCCCAAAATAACAATGAGAGACAGCTGTTTCCTACCTTTTTATTCATATAATTATGTTACATACTCAACTGTCTTATCATTGTTGTAAAATTTATAATGGTTCTCCAATGAAACAGAACAAAACAAAGGCACAAACAATGCTCTACTGAAAAGATAATGTTACAGAATATGCACATTTAATATTTAATTTACAGATTTATGTTGCTTTTCACTGCCTCTGTCATAAGTCAGACTTCATGTTCCAGTGTGACTCTAGACTGACATAGGAAAGGGAGGGTTACAACCAATGTCAAGGAAGAAAAAGAAAGAAAAATAAGACACTCTTAATTTCTTAAAAAGTATTTCCATCTAGTATTCCATCTCTGGTTCCCACTGAGAAGTAGGATTTGCATATTAAATAAGAATATTTTTTATCCTCTCTTTAAGACTTCCCTAAAATCTTCACTTAAGCAGAAATATTGTCAAATATTCAAGAAGCGGATACAGCTTCAAAAGTGGGTTTTTCCAATAAACAACTTTAAATCAATTTCATACTTTGTTGGTCCTCTGGTGTGACTGCATCTAAGTCTGTACAGGTCTAGCTATTCAAAGCATTTTTTGTTTCTGTTGTTTTCGTAAAGTGATGTATAAACAAGCAAAGGTGTATCAGCAAAAATGCTTGAATTTTTATTTTTTTTGCCTGTGTGTCAAATCATTTTTATAGCCAAAAGGAGAAGGAAGGTGATATATATGACCACTCCTAACAGAAATATGCATCTGAGGAAGAAGAATGGATGAAGTAATTTATAATATAAAAACAAAACAATACAAAATGAAATAATAAAACATATCTAAGAAAAATGTCTTTAGCAAATGAGACTGATTTGTTCCTAAATTTCTTTCTTGAAATAAAAATGTCCTCTTGAAAACTGAAATTCTAAGACAAATACAAGAAACTATGTAATTGCAAAATTAGAGCTAATGTCTCAAAACTGTTATGCTAGAAGTCAAGTACAGATATCCCATTGGCTGAATTGGAAGAGACGCATGGCTCAGCTAAAGTTTTGTGAACTTTTTTATCCTCTAGTCTCGCTTAGCTCTTTCACTCAGAGCACTTAGATAATGAAGCACAATTTTTCTGCTTAAGTTAATGGCAAAACCCTGTAAATTGCTCCACTATTAATGAAATCCCATCTACCATTGAATTAATCTACATTTGCAAGGATTTTTTTTGCATTAATTCTATCTGAATATAAAGTAACATTTTTTGAAGTTGTCTACTCCAAATAATTTCAAATAATACATGCAGCAGCATCTAAATCATGTGCTTGATCCATAATTGCATTGAAAGGTTTAGAAATTAATGTGCGTTATCTAAGTAACTCATAAATTCTAACTCGTTACGCATTGCAAACAGCTGATATATGATCCTGTAAGATTCTGACAAGTTGTTCAGCCGGTTTCCAATACTATATTTTATAGTTCTGAAATAAATGATCATTTTATTAGATTAACTCAAGTTAGTCTGGGAAACAAATTGTCTGATTCTGGTGACTGGCTCAGATTCATACTATACTAAATTCTAGGTTCCATTTTTCAAAATTAGATTGTCCTCCTAAAACTAGCACTTTCTTTTATCCTGTAATTGAGGATCAATGAAGATTTTAAAAAGGGTAGTGTGTAGGTTAGTAAAGTAATGGGAATCAGAGTTTCTGCCTATAGATCAATTGTAGTATCACAGAATTGTTTGAGTTAGAAGGGACCCTTAAAGGTCATCTAGTCCAACTCTACTGCAGTGAACAGGGTCACAGAGTCACCTACAGCTTCATCAGGTGCTCAGAGTCTCATCCAGCCTGGACAATGGCTTCAGTCTGTAAAGAAAAGATATGAGATTGCCATGTTTCTGTCAAGCTAAAGATGTAATTTAGTCATTAGTCATGAAGTGTCTTGGTGATGTACACTTGTCTTATATATGATATAATACTGATTTATTTTAATAATGAGAAAATATTCAAGCTGATATTTAGCATCCTTCTATACCAAACTACAGAAATATTATTTTCAGTTTATAAGTAATGCAACTCTGATTAGAATCTTTGAGGAGAGGAAATAGAAAAAAAATGACGTTTTTCTAATATGAGAAATTTATTTGTATTAAAAATGCTTGCTCGTATTTGAAAGTTAATTTTGTGTGGTCAAGGATGCAAGTTGACACCATGGAAGACTGAAGTCTGTACCTTTTCAGATAATACGTGTGGCTAACTATTAACTTAATTCCCTGGTATTTTATATTTTGATGCGAGCTGATTAAGAGAAGAGCAGAGCTTGCAGAGCTTTATCTGCATTTATCTCCCTGATCTGTTCCTGAATTAATCGGTTTCAAAGGTGCCAGTTTCAGTGGCAACTTTTACTATAAATAAAATATGTTGTTGAGAGATAAATGAAGCTAAACTTCACTGTGAATGGTCTCTCATGTCACAGTCCACAAGAACTGATGTAGAAGGAGGTTGCGTCCTGAAACCTCCACCCCATGAAACGTACAGCTTCTGTGTGCCATTTAGACATCTGTACACAGCTGCTAAGAAATTAACGTGACATTGTGGTGTTTTTATATCATATTTGAAAGTACGTATCTGTTCGTTTCTGTGTCGCTACAGAGAAATACTGCAGGGATGTATTGTCTCTTTTCCAAATTATCTATCACGTTTGCTTCATTACCTTCCCCTTTAAAATTCTAGCTTTTCTGTTACAGTCATTAATCTGTGACACAAATGGTTCATAATGATGGCCTAACATTTCTATGTAAGTGATTTTTAGGTAGCTGCAATATTGGATGTTGAACAGTTCCAGAAGCCAGGCTACCACATGGAAAATAAATTCAGATCTTCTTTTTCCGTGTTTATATGCACAGTTGCATTCTGGGTGTACTTCCTAGATAATATTTACATTCTCATAAACATAATAAATCTAAACTCTTTTTAACATCTGTGGAAATAAAATGTTCATTTTTCTGTTGTTCCATTTTAAGATGATGGTCATAATGTCAGACACTGAAATACAATTTTCTCATGCAGTTTTAGAGAGAATAAGACTAACATCTTCAAAAATAATTTGAGTGGGTGGAATACATGTCAGACTGTCAGATTTTATGAGCAAGTCAGTATTATTCAATCTCTGAGTTGATGGAGATTTAAAATAATTCAATCTCAATCTGGAACTTATTCTATAATTGAATATCATGTAAAGGGTAAAAATGCATAACATTTAATACATATAGCTTTATTTTTATATGCATCTATATATTATACAAAAAATGTATTTCAGCATATGTAGAAATAGTTCGTAAATAATGATTCACCACTGTGGCTTTTTTAAATCTAACTACTACAAAATGTGTGATACATTAAAGTCTTTCCGTTTGATGATAAGAAAATATCATTTTACTTTGTGGAAATATTTGAATAATTTTGCATTATTTACATCTTTACTGGAGTCATATATCAGCTACTCTTCCATGTAGCACTAAAATCACATTTTCATTAAAACTATTTAAAAACTCCTCATAACTTCCAAAAAGTTCATCAATTCACTGCACTCCATTCTTTACTGTCTGCATTACACTATATTTAAACTATCTGCCCCATCTTCCTGTTTAAGTATAGGGGTGACAGGTCACATTTTAAATAACATAACTGTATAATCTATTTCCTCAGTAGAGATATGGCCAACATTTAAAAGCTGTTATGAGGGATACAAAATAAAGTCCTTACCCACAAGAAGTGATACTACTGATAGATACTGTGGCTGATAGCTACTGAGAGAGAACTCAGTTTGGAAAGTCTGTGCTTGTTCTCTGCAGGAATGACAGGTGAGTCGCTGGTTTTCAAGGGAATTCAAGTCTCATTAAGCACCTCAGTGAAAGCAAAGCTCTGAGACCTGCAGTTCACTGAGCTTCTGAAAGTGCTGCCCCGTCACTGGGACACTTAATGGAAACTGGCTTGTTTCACAAACTAGGCCATTAGCCCCATCTCAATCGATAAAACACCCTGGAAGTATAACGTTTACATCACAAGGATGGGGATTGCATATTATCTCTTGCACTGGCAGAAGTGTGGAGTAACTTTTTAAGTAAATGACTTAAACAGAGTATGTTAAATGAGCATTTCTGATTTCTTGTACTGCAAGCCCAGTACACTCATTCGTATTACCAGGTGGCCAGTGTTATGACCAGACGGACTTTTCTAAAAGTTTCCTAAAGACTTAAAAAAATCTACTTACAAAGTCTTTATTTATTTCTTTTTTTACTATTTTGTTCTTTTTCAATTTGGAAATTTCTTCTTAACTACAATATCGTCTGGATACCATTGCAATAATGAATAATAATGTATTGGCCATGCTGTTTGGACTTCAAAGCGTGAAGGAATTCCATTACTCTGAGTTAGAGCAATGTGAGATAGTCCTTATAAGAGTTGCAATATTTGCAACACCAAATAATAGTATTACAGATTAATAGCAGTAATGCAAATGCTCCAGATCTTAATCAGGGTGATTGTATTACTTATTGTGACTTACATGGCCAATTTTATGTGACATAGTGTATTCATTTCCTTGAGAAATTATTTTTAAGTACCTATAAAACTTAGAATATTAAGCACATATACTTAAGTAGCTACTGCTACTGTTATTTTCTTATTAAAAAAAGTTAAGGTTTCTAGGTCACTGAGAAGTTTCTCAAGTAACTTTAATTAAGAATCATGCTTTATGTTTTACTGTGCTATCTTTAATTATATAAACTACCTGCACATTTTTCTGTTTGATCTCTCTGATAATGGATCAATTCTATTCCACATCACTCTCATTTGTCCTTTGTCCATTGTTAACCCCTTTCCCAAAGGTTAGCCTCTGTGTGCCATATACGCTGTAGTAGGTTTGTTACTGCATTCATATTCTCTAGAATTTGATTGCTTTTATGCACATTGTGAACATTACATCAGGGATCCCTGAGGCAAGTAGAATTACTCACATTTTAGAAGGTAAGGGATATGTTTCATATGTAAGACCATGTAGGACATAGCCACCCATGAAATTAGTATGGCTCCATTGAGATGCAGATATCCTGCTTTTCAGACTTAGAATTCAGACATTTCTGTAGCCTTTACAAGCAGTTGAGCACACTCAGCGTTTGCACAAAGAAAGTATCCAGAAAACAAAGAAATAATGTTTTCAACTAGCTCAGTAATAGTGAATACTTAAACATTTTGTTGATTTTAAAACTTAATAATTTTCTACTAGGAAGAACTTTTTTTTTTTTTTTTTTTTTCCTTGGTGTATATTTCCCATATGCGAATTTTTGTAGAGAATGGGGAATGCTAATTTTGGCCACTTCAATGAATGAAATTTTGCAAGATAAGCAACTCAAATTAGCAGATTAGAGGTTGATAATCCTGTAAATTCAATGAGCTGCAGTGATTCTAATGAAAGAGAAATTTGTCCTTGAATGATTTTTGGCTTTTACATCTAAGATGTGGAGAAATCTCCAGTATTTGGTGACATTAATGATCTTAAAACAAATATATATCTGAATTTACCAAAATATTATTAAAGATTTTAAACTCCTTAAAAATTTAAGAAAAACAGTCTTTTTCTGGATGGAAAATGGGATTGAGGAAAGAAAGACTGATCAGGAAAAAAAGACAAAACTGATAACATCCTCCGAAAATAACCAAATGCAGTCTTCTTTAACATTTTTAAATGACTTCTTAGGTTTCATGGAACAAGAATGGTAGAATGTTTCATATTCTGTTATATGGAATAGTATATGGACTCTTGCTTCTCTCCTTCTCTCTGTTTTTCTTGTGCATTTATGTGAACATGCGTGTGTATGCCAACATTATATGCAGACACATAGATACAGTCTTTCCTTCATGAAATCCTTCATGAATTAATTTATTTTAGAAGATATATTAGCAAATAACATTGATACATATCTGTTTATCTGTTTGAAAGGATATTAACTCCATATTAACTGCTAACTGTGAGATGCTAGACCAAATTATCCAGATTATACAGTGCCTTGGTTATCAGAAACATAATTTACATTGATTATGACAATAATAGTTTTAATGATGTTCTTCACTTTACTAATTACTCTTATGCTTTTGATATTATCTTATAATAGTGAACTAATTCATAATATCAATAGTGTTAAAAGAGAAAGACATACAGTAGTAACTTTCAAACAGTCCACATTTTACCATTTGGGTATTAGTGCATGCCTCATTTGGTTGCTCTCATCTTTACTTGCTTTGCTGTATTTCCTGAGGATATAACATCAACTGTCCGCTTCTGTCCACCTAGTAGTGGGTTACTGCTGCAATAAAAAGATGTTCTGAGTGTTAACATGGGAAAAGAACTGCTTGAAACATTAAATACTTTCTGTCAGGCAGTTGGGATTTAAGTGGAGCACACAGTTATAAAACAGTTTTTTTCATCGATCTGAGCAGCTGAATTCTTAACTGCAGTTTACTTTCCCTTTGATTTTAAAATCCATATGTGCCAGTCATAGCTTTAAGAACCAAAATCATTGGCATGGGAGTTTAAATTAAAAGTGATAAATTAAGACTGCTAGTGACCACTTCTCAGCCAAACACAAATGGTACGACTGTAACTTTAACCATCACTGGTCACCTGAATTTAAATTAAGTGTGACAAATTAGGCAGGAAGTTGATTGCTAGTTTGAAATAAATACAGCAACACTGATGGAAAAAAGGCATTGTTTATTTTTTCCTTTGCAGCTGTACCATCAGACATATCAAAAAATAAAGAAACTAATAAAAAATAGTCTGATATACATTTGCTATGGATGTGTGTATTCATGGCAATGCCTATGTGTTTCTGAAGGTGACTTTCCTTCGAGAATGTGTTTGCCAGCTTAAAAATGTAAGAGCAAATTGAAAGATGCATGAGACATCCTTGTACCTAGGTTGTAGGTTGTTGGGGATCAGGTACATATATCTTTATCACTAGTGACTAGATATTAGTGTTGCTGTCAACTGTTTTAGTGGCAGCAAGTGACAGGATGAACAATTACTCTCTTTAAGAGAGTGTGACCTTAAAGATCACGCAGAGCCGTAAATCTTGTGTCTCCCTAAATAGTCTCTCATTTATTTTACTTTATGCTCACTATACACAGACATAAAAGTGAACACAACAATATTCAGGAATTTAGTGGACAGAAGTTTCCCATTTCTAAAGTTTCAGATTTAATGTTAGTTTCAGTATCATTGGGACTTCTTCACAACTGATGATGTTGTTCTTTTTAGCAACACATTAGTTACTGTTTTGTAACTATTTTGAAAGTTTGAAAAGACACTTGGTGTAGTATATGAGTTGGTGAAGTGTTTCCTCAGTTGCCTCAGGTGAAAAAAAAAAAAAGTATTTAAAAAGAAATTGCAAAAAGTGGTCAGTGTAAATGAGTCATTACCTCCTAAATTGAGGAAGTACGTATCGGGCATATAGTTTTCTCTAGCTTCTGTATTGTAGCCCATTGCAATACAATTTGCAAGGACTGCTTCAAAAGTAATGCCTTCTATTTTATTATGTTAAAACTTTACATCAGAGGCAGATGTTGGTGTTGTAGAGTTTGGACCTTCCCATGTTGTTGCTATGCAACAGAGGCAATAGAGGGGCAATCTGAATGGCGTCGGACATAGAAGTGTATTTGGAGCAAAGGTATGTAATGGGATTCTTCCATGTGGAAAAAATGGCATCTATCGATATTCACTGATGCCTGCTGAATGTTTCTGAAGACCAAACAGTGAATGTGAGCACAGTGAGCTGGTGAGTGGTGTGTTTTAGCAGTGGTGACAGCAGCAGTGGGTCACCTCCACTGGTATATGTTTTTACAAATGCAGCATGCAGGTTCTTGTTCATCACTGTGAAACTGCTCAGCTAATGGTGGTGCTTATGTTGAGAAATAGTGTTTTGTAGCTGATAATTTACTATTAAATAGTGTTATTGTGCTCTTCATATCTGTTGTAGCTTCTGTGGAAATAAACAGGAGGCATTAATTTCTGAGCAATCTACATTAGTAGATTAGTGTAGTTAATTGGATAGTTAGTATAAAGCTCACAGTGCACTAAGGACAGGGTACTGAACTGAGCTTGGTTTGTCAAAACAAGCTTGATTTGTCAATCACCATTAGGTTTGGTGCCTTCTTCAGCCTCTAATTTTCAGTGAACCACCTTGCTTTCCATATCAGCGTATGATGCCACACACATTTTACTTGCTCCAGTTTCCTTGCTCCAGTTTCCTTGCTCCAGTTTCCAATACTGTGTTCAACAGCTCTATTCGCTACATCATTTGCCACACTGCTTCTGCCTCCTAAACCAATGATTCACTCCACACTGCTTCTGCCTCCTAAACCAATGATTCACTCCTTACTCCATCTTTTCTGTCCTCTTTCTTGAGTTTGTTTTTCAGTAGCTCATGCTGCCTCTCTTCACTGGTCTCCCACAATCCTCAGCTGAACCATTCCTTTCACGTCACCAGCTCAGGACATTCTATGTAATATTTCTTCTTCCGTAGCACCTCCAGCCCTTCCCTTCCTAGTTTTTATCCTAATCTACTAGCATACACATCATATTTCAAGTCTCCTGCAGTCACAGCTCTGTCTTTGACTTTCATCTTTGTAGCACTTTTAGCAGCTTGCTTTACACTTCCCTTCTGGTCTCATGGTTGATTTCTTTCCCTGTTAAAAAGTTCATTCCATGGTTTATATATGTCCTTCATTGTTAATGCATGTATACATATATATATCATCAGCCACTATGCAAATGTTGCCATGTTATTTATTCCTATAGAAGGTAGACCTAAAGTGGAAAAAAAAAACAAAAAACTGGATCAGCACGTCACTGACATGAATACTAAAGATAATTCCCATATTCTCTGCAGTTTTAAATCTTCTAACAATTGGCTCTTTATGAAGTGAAATGGTTGGTTTATACTGTCACTAAGGTAAGCCCTATTACTTCTGGAGAGATCAGTTTTAGTCAAGATTTGTTGCTGTAGTTGTGCTTATGTAGTTAATGGCCTTTAAATCCATTCCATCCTACACATTTTCAGAATTGTTTGGAACTCTTATCTTGTAGAGGCTCAGGCCAAGAGTCAATAAACTGTTTCTAAACAGTTTAATAAACTGTTAAGATAATTGTATTAGTCTGTTACCATGACCAGAGAGAAGGTCTTACCAATTTGAAAATATTCTCTTGCATAATTTCAACTGGTGTTGTAGCAGAACAAATGTTGCAAGATATTAGATGGCTAAAAAAAAAAATTGTTTTTGGTTTTGGTTTTTATTTTAGTAATTGAAAATAAAAATAAAACCTATAGCCCTATGTATGGATTGCATAGAAAGCCACAGCTTCTGATGGGATTTTGGATTAAGAACTTTCTGCTCAGGCTATACTAATATATCTCTACATGTTGCAGGAAACTATATGAACCCTAATGTTAGGACTAGAACAAAGGATCTTCAGACCTTGAACACCAAAAGGTTTGCGATCTTTGTGCCATTCACTGAGGCTTGCTAAAGAAGCATGCACACTTCCAGCATGCACATTTTCCAGTCTTGTTCATATGGAAACTATAAAAGAATTTCAGCATTGATAACAAAGAAAGACCAGTTGTTTTGCCATTAATATAGAAGAAACCTGGATGGTTAACATGATCTGAAATTCAGTTGTCCATTATCTGCATCTTTTGAAATCACTGTTTTGAAGTATGATTTTTGTAGAACTGTTAGAATTGTACAGCTAGTCTTTCTCAGATACAATCTGCCAAATATTTTTTTTTTCCAGATTAATCTGCTACAATTCTGTTCAAATATGTTTAATAACTAGGTATGTATTTTGGTAACAGCGGAGACTGCAAAGCTGTTTGGTGTCAGTAGCTACTGGCTATGGGCATATTCCGACCTGAAGTTCTATAGCAAGTGCGAAAGGGATAGAGTCCATGTCTGTAAGATCATAAAGGCATATCCTTAAATTTCCTAATATCTCCGTAATGTAAATATTGTAATGTTTTCAACGTATCAAACCCAATGTACTCCAGCATTCATGGAGATTATCTGAAAAAGAGTCTAGTTTAGTTAGTGCTTCTTGAATGAGTCAAAAATATTGCATCGGACATTAGAAATGACTTCTGCAAGTTCACTTAGGTGATCCAGCTAAGTAACAGCTTTTCACTCCTTTGGTAATATGGTGTGTTGGAGACACCTGTTTGACCTGCAGTTACTGATCTAGCAGTACATTATCATATGCGTGAGTTTGGGAATATAAAATCATCTGTCAAGCACTCATCTCAGACAGCAATTAATTTATTTTTATCCTGGAAACTCTGGAGAATGTGATAGGTTTGTAATCAGTGTGTCTTGCAATTTAAAGGTAATTGTCCTCTAAATGTATTGGTTTCAGGAGTTTAATTTCTTCTCAGGTTTTTCCTCTTGATATACCCGAGTAGCTCAGTATAAACAATTCTGTGGAAGAAAAGTGTTTAGAAATGTACTCTCCTTACATACTCTGCAGCCATCATAGATTCTGCTGTGGCTTTTTCAGTGAAGGTCTGCCTGTAACTAAAGGCATGCTTTTCAGCGAAGAGATTTAACTGAGGCAGAAGCTTTATGTCATTTATTTTACTTTACACTGATGTCAGTATCAAAATATTTTCTTTTGTTAATGGTGACTAAACTCTCTTGTCAGCCATAAAAAACATGATGCTGCTTAGTAGAATTGACTCCATCTAATTTATCAATGGAAACTTTAATTATTTTGTATTATCCCCTCAGAAGTACAGGCCTTTAATTTGAGCTTGGTAAAATTAATAATTTCTAATTTTCTTTTGCAATATAAAAATTACTTCTCTCTTATCAAGTGATATCATCAGCTGGATACAGGAAAGCGATGAATAAAGACTTCTGCTCTAAGTCTCTAAGTATTAAAGTCAGATCTACCTAATTTTAGCCTTTCACTTCTTAGTAGGTGTTATCCCTTGTTCTCATAAAAATAGCTTTTTTTTTTTTTTTTTTTTAATACAGAATCATTTGTATGATCATAGTGTGAGCAGTAGGACTGGTAAACTTCATTTCCTTTGAATTTGTGCTTGGGGCTCTTTCCTGTATTTCCTAGTGAGTTGGCTGGACCACTGAAAATAATTGCTGCAAGTAGTTCACAGTTACACATTTATTGGTAGCTCTGTTTTTATGCATTTATTGATTCTCATGAAAGCTGTAGGAATATGTATTCTGGACTTCTCTCAAGTTATTAAAATTGGCTGTTTGTATCTGAATTTGCGTGTGAAAAACTAGCAGAGAGGAGACACTGATAAGCATGCTCACATAAGGTGCTTTTGTGGAAGATAAAATGTTTCATTTTAAAAGATAGTATTTCATATTACCTAGAATTATGATTTTGCTTTACTTAAGACACAGACAGAGACAAAACCACAGTGAGTTCATTACATTTTTCTCTTGGGATAGTCCTGTAGTTTCTATGCATAAATACACACATATGTGCAGAAAAAGAATAGTCAAAAACAAGTTCAACAAAGACATTTCAAGTTGTTTTACCTGTGATTACTGGCAACACTTGGCTAATATCTGCTTTGCTCTCCGCACTGTGACGAGGTACCATTCCACGTCTCTTCTCTGCACCTTGCCTATTTTAAGACCAGATTATAAAATAGAGACATCTCTGCAGTTACGAAGAACAGCAGTGTTGGGGATTAACTATGACCCCTGCTGTCCCTAGTAGGAGCAGTAGCTTCCCCACTGTGGGGCAAATAGGGAATGGAAGAACTGAGTTCCAGCCTCTGTTGTGGCTCACTAGGTTAGGGTGCCCAGGCACTTTGCACAGGCCTGGCTGCCAGAGCCTGCTGCTAGCTGCCAGCAGTGCCTTTCCTCTCAAGCAAGGCCGGTGCCAGCTCTCACTTCCTTCCTAGGGCAGAATGATTATGGCATAGATTTTTGTCTCATGCTGATGGATAGAGAGGAATCCTGAAAGCATTTACAAATTGAGTTTTGCTTGTCGATCACTGTTAAATCAGCATTGCATAAACCTGCCGGATGTCACGCCTCACAGCTGTGTAGCTGACAGATCTGTCATGTCATGTCAGGCCTCAGGGAGAATGGGAAGGAAGAGACTCTCCCTCACACAGCCACTCTGCTTGGGAGGATGATCTGAAAGCCAGGATTTCTGCACACGCTCTGACTTTTATCATTCAAAGTCTTGTGCCTCTATGCTCTGTCAAGAACTATTATTTTACTCTGAAGTCACCTGAAAAATTCGACAAGGTCATCTCTGGAAAGTGTGCCACCTTCAATAGAACCTTTGTTCTGCCAAAGTTAAGATTTCATCCTATAATCATCCAGAACTTAATGTGCAAATGAACTTGCTTTGGACTGAAGTTAATTAAGAATTGGTTAAAATTCAGTTGAACTAAGTTATTCGTAATCTAAAAAAAAAGAGCTTCTACATTATATTTGCTCTCTTTCCAGAAACCCCTTTTTAAAAGTGGTTCATGTTAAATCAGGATGCATTTTTCTCTCAGCAAGGCTCCCAGTTTCTGCTCCCAGCATATTCTTGTGCTGGTCACCAGTGGAGAAACAAGGTGGGATCCCACAACTACATACATCATGAAAACAAGAACTCCCCAAGTCAGAGCTGATACACACCTATGCAGATAGGGAAACTGTATTGCTACACTGCAGATAAACAGAAGTTCATGAAGCAGTGCTGGTGAGACAGTTCCTTTCCCACTACAAAATCTGTGCCTTTGTTAAGTTCTGAAGCTTTCTGCATATACAAGTTATGTGTGAATATGTAAATTAGATTATTAGAGCCAAAAGCTGGAAGCATGGAGATTATCACAGACCATTTTCTGTACTCTTGAATTAAACAGGAGTTATTTGTTAGGCTTTTTGGAGCTCTGGAAACAACACTGCAAGAATGAATGCAGCCAGGAAAAACAGTGAATTACATCTTTATATTTCTAAAGACAGAACAGAAATAGAAAACATCCAAACAGGAAAGAGCTGAAACCTTTTTTTGGGGGGAATGGCATACTATAGAGTATAGGTTGTGACATCTGTGATCATCTTGGCATTTTCAAGTTGATTTCCAGACCAGTGTGATGCAGATAATTTTGTATAATCTCTCTTTTGTAGCTCGATAGGAAAGCCTCAGTAATCAGAATGCAGTACTTCAATTGTCATTGGTTTTTAATTATTATTATTAATACTATCCTAGTGATACTGCTGCTGGCACTATTAATTTCAGTATCACCATTCTTATGATCAGTCATTAGTGGAAAATTCTTAGTTGAGGTATGTATTTTTTGACTAACTTTATTGTTGATTAAATTCTTCAGTTAAGGTCAGAAATCTAGTTTTCATTTCAAATCATTGTTTTAAAAATTATTTTTATTATGCTTACTAAATTCTAGTTTTGAGAGCTGTTACAAAGGAATTTATGTAGTATACCTATACCAGCCCATATTCTTTCAAAGGATTGGTTGCTTCAGAAAGAAAAGCATTTGCTGGCCTGTAAGCAATCTTGGTTGCTAGAACACACTGTTATGGGTTTCTTTCCTCATATGTTCTCTATTAATGCTCATTAGCATTCATTTAATTTTTATTTAAGATTTTAATTGCCTCACCAATGAAATTATAAAAGAGCAATTGGGGATAAGAGGAGTAATTTTGTACAGGTGACTACATTTGTAGTTCTTCAGAAATGCTTTATTATGTTTTCACAACATGCCCAATACCTCCCAAATGCAAATGATGAACCTTATGATGAAACAGCATTTCCTGTTGGTTGTACTGTCTCAGTTGCAGTATTTACTAGCTTATCCCTCTGCCAACTGAAAACATGTTATTTTCTGAAAATCTGCAACATTTTTACAAGCCAATTTCCTTGGAGTAATTCTCTTTTGAAGTCCTGGTTATGATTTTTGTGTTTAATATTAACTTAATTAGCTGGCAATTATTTGTTGGGATAATGTTCTAAGTGTATCTTAATATAGATACACTTAGAGCGCTGTAATCCACTGCTGCTCCTGCTGATGGTGCCTTTTGTAATTCCTTGCATAAAATGATCAGTCTTCTGCCCCGACACCAGTGAGATCCTGCTTAGCAGTCACCCTCTCCAACAGTGTTTTCTGATTTGCAGGACTTACGAGCAGGGCTTCCTTCTGAATGTGGAGCAGCAGCACTCCGTGACTCCTGTAGACAGTGTTCCTGTGCCTTTGCCAGTGCATTTGGAACTGGGCAAAACAAAACTTGAGTACATGGGAGCAGGTTAATTCTTAATATTCTTTCTAAGCGAGCACTTTCTAACTATCAAATTTAGGTGATAAGTGTTAGGGCATGAGGAAATGATCTCAAGTTGCACCAGAGAAGGTTGAGATTCAGTATGAGAAAGAATTTCTTAATAGTATGGTCTGGTGTTGGAATGGTCTGCCCAGCAGAAGCCCCAGCCCTAGAGATATTTAAGAGTCAAGTGGATGTGGCACTAAAGGACATGGTTTAAGGGTGTGATGTGGTAGGTCAGGCTGATGGTTGGTGATTCTGAAGGTCTCTTCCAACCCAGGTGGTTCCATGAGTGTATGAATGATCACACTGTAACTTAGCCAGATTCCTTTAGACAGGAATCCCTCTTGACCCTCTGCAGTGAGGATCAAGGATGACTTTAGAACTGAAATAATTTGAGAGATATCTGAAATAATAAAAAGTAGTTATTGTCATAAGAAATCACTTTCCTGCTTTCAGTAAAATACTGTATTAAGGAGTGGAGTCCAATTATTTGATTTTCTGGTGAGCTGATAGTTTCCTGTAAATTGAGGACATATAAAATAATGTGAATGCAACAATTAAATTGTAAATGTAAAGTGGTTAGATGTCTGGTTTGTAAAGCACCACAACTGTATAGGCTTCATTTTCACCGGATTATATTTAATTAAGGTACTGTGTACCTAGAGGCAAAAGCATTCATATTTGAGGGTTGGAGTGGAATGACTGGAAACCTGTACTTCTTTTGGCATTTTCAGAAATACACTCTGAGATATGATTGATTTAGACAAATGTGTTGCTGAAGAAATTTGCAGTGAAAATATTCTCTCTCCTGTGTATTAGTTATGATTTTCCACAACGAAGCAAATGGTACAATTGATTTTCTTTAAGTTTTATAAGTTTACATGTTCTTTTCTACAGTTTATAAACAGAGCTGTAACAAATCCCTGTGCCAAAATACCCACTTTGGAAGATGCAAAAGATGATGGTCTGAGAAAGGCAGCAATCTCTTAAATAGTGGAAGTATATAGCAGTAGTTATATGAAATAGGAAACTATTTAAGCTTTACATGCAGAGACAATGATTTAATTTTGAGAAGGCACAAGTTCAGGTTATATCTCACAGCCCAAGTAAGTACAGAAAGCCTTCAAAGTTTCTGCCCATGGAAACTACAACATTTGCATGGGTTTTCATGGTTACTCAGGGTTTCAACATTTAGACTCCTGAGCAAAGCTGTGTAGCTAATTGATTTTTCATTTCACTGGCCATAATAAATATTGAAAAGATTATCCTAATTGAGTATTAAAAAAATCTAAAAATAGGTTTAACTTAAGCATGCAAGCAGGAATCACAGCGTTATTCTTTCTTCAAATCCAACCAATTTTTGAACTTTGGAAATTCTCCACCCTTCATGCTAATTATTTTTCTTTCTTGCCTGCCCATATCACTCAGACAAGATAATTGGGTGTTAGACATGATGGAGGGTCCATTTAATAATGCAGCTTTTGCAAATGAGCGCTGTGTAGTGTAGCTGGTGATTTCTGTCAAATGCCAATAATAAGGATTCAAATTTCTGTCTGATAAATAAATTGCTAAACATATTTGCCATTAAAAACTAGTGTGACATTAGCTGCAGCTATACCCAGTCGTGGTTCTGTTCTTTGTTTACAAAGATTTTACATCATTCCCTAATAAAAGGTTCTCAGTTTTCACAATTATGAAACTTTTTAGTGTCAGTCATTAACCAAGAAGAAGATAGAAGTTGATTGACTTACGCTAGCTTTTTTATTTTTTATTTTTTTAATACTAGGGGCTGATCATCAGAGTTACTTTGAAAGTGTTTTTAGAAATATAGGAGAAATATATACCTGACGGCAGACTCCAAGGTTCCAGTCATAGCTGATGCCAAAGAGGTTTCCCCTTTTACTTCGCCTGAAGATGTGTCCCAGAATTTCTTTTTCAGAAGCTCCTGTGATGTAAGGTTTTACCTACACTGAGAAGTGAAGGAATCTATCTTGCCTTCTGGACATTTATTGTGATAAATTTGCTATGTATATATGATCACAAAAGTAGATTTGTTGTGACATTACATGGACTAGACAGGGATAATTTTATTTATGAAGTAATGTTCCTCTTTTGAAAGTTCTGAATTGCATGATTTCAAGGATGTTTTTGATTGACTTTGAAGATCATTCTATTAATATCTAATCTTTTAAACTTTTTTTTTCCATAAATGTTTATAATTCCATAATGTTTATTGTCTAGAACTTCTTATTTATATATCAACATCAATTCCCATTTTGTTGTATTCGGTAAGCATTCATCCTTGCCTAATGATTATTTATGACAGATGGAATTGAATTGTGTTACTTCTCATGACCATGAAATGATTATAAACTTTAAAAAACTCTGAATCATTTCTTTAACTTAAGGGTTCTGTGAAGGATTTCCTTTGCCTCAAGGATTAAGTTGTGTAACTTGCTGTAGGAATAGGTAGGAAGAAAATATCTGCCAGTTGCCATGTTGCTTTCCACAGATTTATACACAGAGCTGTGTGGCACGGTTGCCTGCAGCAGCCTTTCAGTTCTCCGTTTGTCTTTCTGCAGGGATTTCAGAGGTTTTTAGATCCCTTTGGAAGCTAATTGAGATAATGTGGATATGCAAGTATAAGTTGGAGACACTGTGATATCTTTACTGCTGCTGAAATAAAATTTTAGGCTTTCCCTCTAGAAAGATAAATATTCCTTTATTCAATAAAAGGCTTCTCATTGCCCTCTATTATTTGCAATGCACATTAGAAAAAAGTCATAACATAAAAGCCTAATTCTTAAAAGCTAAACCAGAAATCTGTTCAATGTCATAAAAATTCATAGTATACTTTGGACCCCTAGAGACCAAAGGTGTGAATGACTTCCAGAGTTGGAAATGGTGCTCTGAGAAAGTCTTGCTCACTGTCTTCAGCAGTTGAGACCCAGGGGATTGCAGTTGAAACTACTGCAGGATGACACAGTAAAACACAAAATTGTGCATAAGGTTGCAGGACTAGTCTGTCTAGCCTTTTACCCAGGCTACAGTGCTACACTTTTGAATTGTTTTCCTATTTATTTGTTTTTATCTTTTCCTTTTCAGCTCTATCACTACCATTATAACATACTGTTCCTCTGCTTCTTTTATTTTACTCCCTTTAGTTAGATGCTATTGGAGTGTATCTACATGATCAGCTGAAAAGGCACTTTTTTTTTAATTTTGTTTCTTGTATTTGTCTGACTGCTAGTGTTACACGGTAGAAGGAACACAGCTGCCTAAAGTACTAATTCATCACAGTGGGGTAGAAATAGACCATACTGGTAGGGTACTTTGCAGTGACAAGAAAAATAGTAGAAATTCTCAAAATTGCTTTATTTTCAAGTGATTTATCAAGTTATGAGACAAGTAGTCCATCACTGCTTGTTTGTTTGTTTTTCTCTAAAATGTTTTGTGAATAAGAAATTCTTTACTTGTATAAAAATAATGGAAATATTTTTACTTCTTCCTATTAACTATTTCTTAAATATATTCTCTTCCACTTTATGCATTTTCAGCTGAACTGTTTGCAGTTTGAAATTTTCTGATGACATTGTACAGAAAATGGCTAAGATAATTTAAATGTCAACCTGATAAATGTAGAAATAATGCAATCTATGAGCTATACCAAGTGTTTTATATAACATTTATGAATATCTATTCTTACCATGTTAGCACCTGGTGACCCAGAATAAGAATAAAAGTTCTTGTACAGAAGGGACACCATCAGCAAATGAAGAGAGTCTTTGACAGAGTGAGAGTTCATGAAACCACAATTTAGTGTCAGAATAATGAAGAACAAGTGAATAAGTTATAAGAAGGAAAAGGAAAAGAAGCCTCTAAGAAAATTGCTACCAACCTGCAGTTTGTCCTAGCCAATTTTTGTTTTTTTTTTGTGGCAAGAAGATATGGTCTGGAATTTTTAGCTCAAAAGAAACAGCAGAATAATCAGATTGGTGACAGTTGACCTCTTATCTTTCTTCAGTCTGTTCTGGATGTAAGAACAACAGGAAAATAGAGACTCATTTGTTGGGATAAAGAACTTTTGAGTTAATTACACATTGGTCAGTAAATCATACTCTCATTTGATTACTACATCAAAATATTTGTTGGACAGTATTTAGTATTATACTTTCCCTGCCAAAAAGGCCTATCATAAAAGACTTTGTAAATGTGGAATGACGTAGAAGTCAAAAAACAGGATGCAGTCTCTAAGCTGAAATTAGAAACAAATTTTCAAATGAAATGCCTTAGTGAAATTTGAGATTTATAACTAATCTCACCCATGTAAAACAAAAGGGGCTCTGAAGCAAGGTGACATTATCAAGAATTTTGCAGTTGGTTTAACCAAAGCATAGTACCCCAAAAGCATTCCTAAGCAACATAGGTGAAACTGGCAGCATTAACATCTCTGTCGTAAGTTGATTGTTACTAATACCTGACTTATTATTGCCACCCAGCAAATAAATGACAGGAAAGATGACAGAGAATGCATTGCACCTCAACTTAATGCAAAACTAAAATGTGACTAGAATGTAAAGGAATTCAAAAGAATAAGAACAGAAGTGAGGAAGTCAGGAAAGTGAAAAAGATTTAGCTGAAGTTTTCTCTAAATTATTTATGAGGGTTATGATGGAGCCCTGTCTCCCCATGCAAAATTCCTCTGTGTGACAGGGCCGTGATCCTATTCAGGTAGCATCGTATGATAAATATCAGCCTGAGAAAGGATAAATTCTATGTTATAAATTAAACAAAAAGTAAACCTGATTTTCAGAGATTCAAGACAGAGAAGAGTTAGAGGGGCTACATAATAGTTTAACACCAATCAGCATGTAAATATAAATCTACTTAATAAATCTAGTCATAAAGGAAATCAAGAAAATTTATGCACCTGCACCTATCCTGTTTCTGTTGCCTCAGAGAAAATGCTGTCCTCCTCCAGAAGCTGCAGGAAAAGGAATATGTTCTTTAGGAAAGAGTAAAGGAAAGCGGCCAAGGGCACAGGGAGGAGGGGTAAAAAATGTACTGAACTAATTTCCACGGATCTGAGACAGACTCTGTACTTGTGCAGAGAAAGTGCAGTGGTGTGACCATTGTATGATATCCCAATGCAGTAAATCTTTTGAGGAAGAACAGATTCGTTGCTGGGAGTTCTGTTATTCTTTTTTTAAATGCTCTTTCCCATAATGTATTTTAAGCAAACATCATCGTCTCTGCAGACGTTATTCTAGATGTGAACAGAAAAGGATTTACTGGCACATGACACAAATCTTTTGAGTCCTAATTAGAAAGTAGATGTTCGTAAGTTATGACTCTAACACAGAGGTTGTTTCCAATGTGTGTAGCTGGCTTTCTGACTATGATTGGAAGTGCAGTCATACTTAGTATCTTTACAGGTCCCCTACGTAAAGAATCATTATCTGGGTTTTACTTTTTCATTTTCTTTATATGTCAAGACAGACCACTTGACTGCTCTGTATTTTTATTTGTAAAGTAAAAATCATAAAGAATTATCATGCTTATTCAATTTCCATGCAAAATGAACAGAAGTACAAAAGCAATGACAGTAGGGAGAAGATGAAAAGAACTCAAAACTGAAAGACTGATGTGTAGGAATTAATGTCTCCTGTTCCCACAGAATTCAAAGACTCAAGAATGTAAAACATCTCTAAGAGTCAATATGCTGTTTTAGGAGAAGATAATCTAAGTTATCATATGTGCTGCAGCATTCTCTTTTTTATCTAATGCCGTTACACTGGCAAATTTTATTAGTGACTTTAGATTTATTATTTTTTTTCCCATTCTTATGTCTGCAGTCAACATATTTTCTTATTGAAGCTCCAAACAATTATTTGCCAGGTTGAGGTTTCAGCATTACACCTCAGTGAAAATTTCCCCAGGTGTTTCCTTGGCCCAGGTAACCAAAGTGCTCCTCAGTCACTGCCTCACTCATTTCTTCTGCAATCCTACCAGGGGGTAGCACAGAAAGAGAACAAATGATTACAGGGCAGCCTTTGTCATTCTCTCTGTGTTTATAAAACGTAAATACCAGACTAACCTGAAAATATGGAAAACTTCCTCAGTTGCCAAAAGGCCAGAGTAGTTTTTGATGTTTATCTTTATGTTAGCATGGCTGGCATGTGGCTTATCCAATCAATATCAGTATTAGCTCTTCTATGCCTGACAGCATTTGAGAGAAAAAATGTCTACAGAACATCAAACTGACAAACTCTTATGTATAGCAACTCTCAAGATGAATAGCTGTAAAACTTACACAGGCTACAGAAGCACTCTCCATGTCTCTCGCAGCAGTGTCTGATGTTCACTTTGAGAATGTACTCACAAAAACAAGGAAGGAAAACTTGATCTTGATTTTTCATTTAATAAGTGGTGTCCAAATATCAGTATGTATAATTTTTATTTTCCTTGTATACTTCTCAATGCTTACAAGGAAAAATAATTAGGCTGTTATGTTGTCCACTGCCTTTTCTACAAAAGTCTAACTGTTACATTTCACAAGCTGTATTTGTAGTGAAAAATGTAGTCACTCGTAAGTGACGTAGGGTATCAGAGTTATAAAAAAAAAACACAAAACCTGCTTAAAGCAGAAGACATTTTTTTCCCAAATCCCCAGTGAAGTAATAGAATAACATCTGTCATCTGAATTAACAAAATGACAGGCAAAGGACAAATTATATCTACCTACGAAAATGAATTCTCTGAAATATAGTGACCATCAGATTTACTGAGGTAGGATTATTAGGTAGAAATGGTTAACAAATACAATAATCAATTCAAAAGTGTCTATTTATCCAACTGTATTACAGGAAGTATCAGTCCCTTAGTGTCCTTTGACATAAAGGAAGAATATTGACATACATACATGTCAATCGTAGCACATAAAAAAAAACAAAAACACAACAGCCATACCATCAGTATAGAAGAGCTGTGATAAATGCTTTAAATACTAACCTTGATTCATTTTTTTCTGCAGACAAAATTAAATCACTTTTACTATCACTTTGGAGGTAAAACTCAATTTCCTGTTACTCATGAAGATACTCAGGTTTTCTGAGTGCCTGTTACACTAAGCACTTATACTTTTAATATATTCCTTTTAAATTTTATGCATCAGTCCCACATTCTGTGGCTTGAGTCCATGTGCATGATATGGACATGCACAGCTAATGTGATCTATTTCATGCCCCTCCTATACAGTCCTGCAGGAATTTCTGCAAGAAAATATCTTGCATACTGCTGTAGGAATTTGAGGAAGAGAGTTTAGCTGTCCTTCATGAATAAAAATCTCATTTTCTAGAATAACTTTCATAATGATATTCTGCTCATCGCTTCATACCCTCAAGGAAATAAGAAGGCATGTAGTAGATGCCTTCGCCTGACTTGTTTAGGCATGGGTGTCAGTCGGTGACTAGGAAAAGATCAGAGATCTCTAAGAAAGAGGCCATTTCGCACACAATAAAAGGATTTAGAAGGTACTCAGTAGTCTATGAAGTATCACATGGCAAAATTGAGATAATTTTGTGGTATTGAGTGCTCTGCTATTGCAGAGCTATATAATCTGTTTCAGACAGAGTTGTTTTATTTAGTAGTGTGAAAAAGCACCAAAAGAGGTAACTGCTAGCTTTTTACATTATTTTTTTCTCTGGTTACAAAGTCTTTCATTCAAAATATATTTAATTTGCTAGTTAACGCACTACAGATGAAAAGATCTAGAATAAAACATAGTTTGCTTGTCTTTTTTTTTTAAGCATTGCTCTGTGTAAAGCAGGAAATATTTGCATTTTCTTTCTATTTACAAGGAATTCTCTTGGTAACAAATGGAACTTTCAATACAATAAAATTTACATGAAAAAGCTGTCATTTGAGAGCTATGTGGTTGGAAGGATGCCAGTCAATAATAGATTGCATACCTCTGGTTAATTTATTAGCCACCTGTTCCAGAATCCATTACAAGAGCACATTAAGATGCTATCTGGCTGGGGTTGTATTTTGAGCTTAAGGCCTTTGAGAGTGTTTTTCGTGTAAAATGACATTAATAGAAAACTGAAATGAAGAGTAGAGCATGCTCCTCCATAGAGGAAAAGGGGGGATATTCCATAGGTAGCAAACACTGCTTCCACCTTCTTTGAGAGGTGTTTTGTTAGGAAAACACTTCTTCACTTAATTAAAAAGGATGCTAATAAAGAAAAGTTGATAATGCCCATGCAAAGATTGCAAAAAACTGCAACTGATGGCCAATGCAGACGTGAAAATTACAAAATTAGAAGGTATTGTAGGCTAATTCGTTTACTGCCTTTCAGTTTATTTTCTGTATGCATGTTTCTGCAAGTCAGATCTTAATTTTTCACAACCCAACTCCCCAGAGTTTCTCAACGTCACATAGCTGAGTTGGAAAATGAGAAGCTAAGAAGTAAAATGGAAAAGTGCACTGAGCCAACTGAGGAAAACAGATTTATTAAGGCTATTCATGGATAGATCACGAGATGCCTTATCAATGTACATTGCCTGCACCACACTGTATCGTTCATTTGCAAATAAGACAATCAGAAAACACAATCTTGCTTTCAATAGTGCAAAGTAATATTGTTATACTTACCACAGGTTCTCGTAAGAAATATCACGAAGTCAAAATTAATGCAGCAGGGTCCAGGAAGTAACTGTCATACCATTCTTTAGAAAAGGAAGGAGAGAGAAAACAGCAGAAATGGGAAAAGCAGACGTTCTCAAATGAAGTGCATTTTCAGCACCACTAATGGAAAATATTAATGTGAACTGAGCGGCCCTTAGTGATTAGAAGCTTGGATAGGAGTCTCAGTACTGACTAGACAGTAGTACTAACAACTACTCTAGTTTGTTACAGAATTTGTTAGAGGAGTCTTAGTCAGATTCTTACTGGCCTGATATGATGGGATGATAGCCTGAGGGGTATTGCTGAAGGTCTGAAGACAGGGAGAGAAGAGCAAAAGCTGAAGGTGAGAATCCTAATTCAGCATCTCATCAATAAGAGTGTCAGAAAAATGAAACATCTGTGATTAATGCAGTATACCGCAGTCATCAAAATTGATTGTTTAATCTCAGATGAGACAGCAAGAGTTCTTGTGACATTTCAGCCCCGTAGGTGGTAGACAGAATTGAAAAGTTTTTAACTGCAGGTTCCTTAAAACTAAAGGAGAAATACAGTCATAAGACAAGAATGTGTATTCTTGCTTTACCCATACCACTTTTCTCTGGATATAAGATGGAGTGATACTGCTGAAAAAGACATTTTGGATATTTTAGTCAATCTCTAATGTTACTGCAGGATATTTCCAAGTGATAGGGAATTATTCAGGTTCTGTACATTCTGCTACATTTGGTTTCAGCCTGAAGGAATAGTAGCAATAAAGTATATGGAAATTAGGACCTGATCCTTGACTGCTTTTCATCTTGTGTAGATATGTATAGTTTTATAGAGTGAAAGGAAATATTGTTATTCTGAGCTGGTGTCTTTTAACTCTCATACTGCAAGATTGTAAGTACTTACAGAAGATACATTGCTATAATGAAAAAGATCCAACATTTCCTCAAGCAACAGCCTTGCTAATGTGCCATTCTTTAAAAAAATGATACAGATACCTGATACAGACTCTAACAAGTCATGCACATTTCTCCAAGCCATCCATGCTTAAAGCTTTCCTTCAAATGAACTAATGCTGAGAAGTGCAAAGTAAATAGATTTTTTTAAGAGTATTTGTGTGGGATAGGATTGATCTCTATGGATCGTACCATTGTAGTTAAAAGCATTCCCTGCCCGTACAACCAAAACAGATGCTGCGTTAGTAACTCTTATTTGTTGCCACAAAAGCAATGACTTTGGTGATTTAGTTGTAAGGTTTAAATCTCAAATGGCCTGCACAAGTGGCATTTTTCTGTTAAATATAAATCTAGCAGGTCTGATCTCTATCATTCCTGTTCTGTATGTTGCAGTATAGTTTAGACAGTACAATTCCTTTGAGATCCGTCTTTTCACTAAGGCAGTTCTTTTCAGAAAACCTGTGACCACACTATTGCCCAGCCAGCCAGAAATATTGAGCAGATAGAGGATATTAGGGGCCATACTAAGTCTGAACAGTTTCTGCGATTGTTTTTGCTGTGCAGAGGACAAACACATCCAGACTCCAACTGCCCCAGTAATGTCTTTTGCTTCCACATAGTAGATCTTGAGATCCCTCTAACTACAGTACAGAGACTGACTTGCTGTCTTTTGTTTGAATAGGAGGACAACAAGGAATTTGTTCAGCTGGATAGTCAGTGCACATATTTTCATGTTCTCTGCAATGTGGATGTTATTTTATTCTAAATTCTTAATCCATTGCTGGAGTGTCGCCTATTTTGCAAATAATTATTCATTTTAACATAGTATTAAGTAGTGAAAAGAGAGCAGACGATTGAAAGATCACTACTGAGTTATTTTTTGAAATATCTCATAATTCCTACTAGATTCAAAATTAAACTAAATGAATTTTTAAAAAGTAATACTGCATTGTTTCCTCTGTTGAGGTGTCACCGAGATCAGTGCTGAAAAGCCTAATTCTGAAAAATTATATTCCTGTCAGATCTGAACCTTTTTATTTCCATTTCTGAAAAGAACTAAGTTTTCTCTCACTGTTTAATATAAAAGGGTAGTCCTCTATTTAACAATATGTATGCTATAAACTTTGGAAAAATTCATCACCTTTTGAAGAAGTGATATCTGAGCCTTTACATCTGGAAGCATTCATCAGAAACTGAAAGGTTGGATGTCTCCTGAGAGAGGTGTATTTCAGGGCTTTAAAACTGCAATTACAAGTAGAAGGCTTTCGAAGCAAGTCCTGTCCTCATGCACAGACACTAAGCTGTCACTGGAACAAAGTTTCTACCATAGCTGTTAGGAAGAGTGACTTTCTCAATGTGAGCAGAGTAAAATGTAATGTGTGTGTCCTTGGAACAGACAACTGTTCCAAAACTAGAGTGAAGCTGAAAAGAAGCTAAGAAAAATATAGTCACTGACAAACCGCCTTTCAGTTGTGAGAAACTAAGGGAAGTCTGGCATAGCAAAGGCATCAAAAAGAGATATAATATCTCATAAGAGATATCTTATGTAGCTGGCAAGTTAGATAAGAAAGATACAGGCCTTCTCAGAACTGTAGAATGGTTTGTAACTGTGTGGTGCCTAATTCAGATTTAATAATAATAATTTTGCATATTCTACTTCATTTCCTTGAAAATTAACTCTGACTTTTAAAAAGTATTCCGAAGGCTTTCATGGAGGGAGAACAGGTTTACCTCACCCAGCATCCTGCCATTTCTGGTCAATGGATAGTACATTTCCTTTGAGGGTAGCCAAATCAGGAAGTCTGTAGTCTTGGAGTACTTGAATATCTCTCATCTTCTTTCCCTTTTCATATCTCTCTGTCTCTCTCTGTACTGGTGATGATTGCGTCCCTTTGAAACAATAGGAAGCATGGATTTTAAATGACTTTGAGATGCACAAGAATATTAACAAGAATATCTCAGCACAGGAGATAAAATCATAACTCAGAAGCCCTTGCCTTGTTACTCAGAACATCACAGGACACACTTCATTGTCCAGGAGAGTATGTAAGAGAATGCTGCTATGCTTCCCGGAGAAAACTCAATCTGTATAGTAGGTTGATGATGTCCATTTCAGAGCAATCTTCAGTAGATTTCCTTCTCTACTTCTAAAATGATGTTATAGTTATGCAGGAACTAATGCACGTAGATTGTGAATGGAGCATGACAGATCAAAGGATGTTGACAAGAAAAATGAAAACAATGCAAAGTGTTTAAATGCTGCAGAACAGAAAGGAATGTAAGGGACCGTACTGTACGGTGAGAGAGCAGAGACAGAAGAGGGAGATATTTTCTTGGTAAGAGGTTTCACGTGCACTTTGCAATGGTCAGTAGGCTTAGCTGTCTGTGTAGCCATTGCTGTGGCAATTTCTCAGGTTTTAGTTTCCTGTATGAGAATGACAAATCTGAAACTTGTAAAATTTTACAAAACTGCTGGTGAGAAGTGTATTAACTTATTCATATTTGTACTTCAAATTTAGTCTCATATGACTGAATTTTTACTCTATGTTTATTCTTAAATAATCTCTCCATTATATGACTTAAGGCATGAGCGTCCAACCTTTGGGCTTGCCTGCAGTACACTGAGTGGAGAAAAATTGTCTTGGGTCACATAAACAACATACAATATGTTTATAATATATGAGTAGCAAAACTTACTGTCTTTGTTATACTTCCTTTGAAACATAAAAAGATGGCAGAAAATCCATAAAACTTGCGGGTGTATGACATAAGGGCTTAACTCAGTGTGACACTAACAGTAGGATCTAATCACAAGCACAGAACTCATAATTCTTCTAATATTAAAAATAATAAACGTTTCCCTTCAATTCCAATACATGTACTCATGTAGGCTTAGTTCAAGGAAGCCTGTAGTTCAGATCAATATTTTTACTTATCTCAGTGTGTCTGTGTATTACAAATGTCCATGGTTCACTCTACCAAGTGAAGAGGGTCTGCTTGTGTAATAGGAAAATGACAGTAATAACTTGTACTTTTGTAAGTACTGAAAGTAGCACAATCTATCCCTCTATCTAAGCTGAAATTATCTTACGTTTCAGGAGTGAATGTTTATACTCTTTGCAGAGGAGTTAAGGCTGGGAAAAATCTACCTTTGTTTGCCAACACTCCAGCTGGTGTCTCTCTTATGCTGAAATTCTTTTGGTGTATCACCTGGCCATGTAAATAGTGAGTGCTGGACAACAAATCTGGTGAAGTAGCAGGGCATGATCAGAGTTAAATGCATTCTGTCTTCTGAGCAATGCAATGAGTAGTCCAGAATTCCTGAAAAAATCTGCCAGGTAAAGTACAGTTAGCACGCTCTTTTCCTGTGAAGTACAGCCACAGGTAGTGACATGCTTCTGAGAACTGAGAGAATTGTTACTACAAGAGACTCTTTAGATTGACAAATCCTTCTGAGGTAAAGGAACAAAGAAGTGGTTCACAAAAAAATGACTGAACATGAGGCAACTCCCTGCAGTGCTTACAGGGCAACTTCCTACCTCTTCTCCCTCACAAGATGTAAATTACATAAATACACACATCTGCAAATAAAAATGGACATCTGCCTTGGAGGTTGGACACAAATCTGACTTTAAATTTAAAAAATAAAAAAATAAAAAATAAATGAAGAGAGAACTGGTGGTAAATGTAAACAATACAAACGGCATCTTTTCCTTAATGTTGAGTAAACATTTGTCTTTTCAAAGTGTCCTTTTCCCTTAGCTTTACTTTCAATCAATAAGAAAGTAGCAGAATACAAAATACGTGAAATCAAAAAGTACAGGGAAGGTCCTTAGCATCTACTCCATCTCTTGCTTTCATGGTTTCGCAGTTAGGAGATTCTTCAGATTTCCTCTTGTGAGCGACTCCAGAAAGTCTGTGGAAGAAGTGGAATGTATCTCTGTCCACCTGAAAGGAACAACATGTATTTACTGTTGCACAGTAAATTATTCCACAGTAGCTGTCTGTACACACACACTATGACAAAATATTTATCGCATTTGCTAATCATTCAAAGAAAAATTAATTTATAAGATAGGATGGCCACACAGTGAGTTGAATAGCAAATCCTGTAATTATCATTCCTGTGAGCTGATCTTTAAAGACAGCTGCTCACCACTGTTCCAACTGAAGTAAAATGTTTCACTTTTGCCACCAGTTGTGCAAAGGACATACTATATTATACTCATCTAGTAAAATGTAGAATTAATAAGCATACTAATTTAATGATTCTACACTGCTTGATATTTAAATTTCATAACAATTCAAGGAAATAAATGTTTTGTGATCTGTGTCACTGAGCACTGAGAATAAAAGTGAAAATAACATTTGTGAAAGGTTTGTAGATGTTCAGTAATTACAACATAAGCATCCTGTTCTGTTATTCTGCTTTTTTACTTTCTAGCAAGCGTTTATGGATGGAAGGAAAGCAAGTGGTATCTTGCTGTGAAAATGTACACCAGTCCATTTTGTTTTGGGTGGGTAATTTTGGTTTTACACGTGGATAATACGGATGGAGTTAATTGGGCTGCAATGTAATGGAGACAGAATTTTGCTTACTCTAGGTTTACTTTCCACTTATTCTGTGTTTCTCATTTATTACTACTTTAGTTCAAAATCCATGTCTCTGCTTCTTTTCTATTCATACTAATTAAACAGATTTCTTGCAAGCAAAATTCTTTCAAGTTTAATAGTACTGTTTGAACTTCTTTGTCTCATATGAAATAAAATGTAAGGCCTTAAATATGCACATTTGGGAAATGAATTGGGGCCAAATGAGTCATCAAAACTCGTTCTTGCTTTCTTTCAGTAGTCTGTTCTCTTAAGGATGCAGTATGATAATGTTTAAGTTATTATCTGCATATGCTAAGTTAAGATAGGTTGTTCTGTAGGATGAAAAATAAGTGCAGATTTGTAGTACCTGCAGGGAGGATATAAAGATGAGGGAGTCAGGCACTTTTCAGTGGCTCACAGCAAATTTAACAGACCTAGTAAGCTGGATGGGCAGGCATTGATCTTTTGAGCCAGAGGATATATTCAGAGAGATGGAGGACTGTACTCACCTAGTGCTCCTCTGTGTTGCATATGATCTAACGGCTGAACCCTTGTAGAGGGTTGCCTTTAGCATGTAATACTATTAATCCAAATTGTAACATATTGCACGTGTGCCAGCATACCTTTCAGAAGATGGAGATACAGGTAGGCTGTCAAGTCATCTAAGGATGCTGAGGGAAAAGCAACCAGTGAGAGAGGATTTCTGTGGGTGTCTGTTTCCAATGCTGACAAAAAGTTTAGCTTGCAGGAATAATTGCTAGTATCTGGCAGGTATGAGGTTTTTAAATTACTTTTCATAAGACAGCAGATTGCTACATAGCCAGAATTTGCTTTTCTCACTATTACAGATTAATTTTCACCTTCTATCACAGGAGCTTTTTTGCAGTTTCCCTTTGAGCATTCAGAGTCAGTCCTCCCATCAAACCCAGGCAAAGAAGTCAGGATTGTACCCAACAGAGGCCTCTTCCCAGGAGCCAAGTTAAACAGTGTTAAGTCCACAGTTTTTGGAAGTTCTTAGAACTCATCAATAACCATTTTTTTATAAGTTCATATTTTTTTGAATAAAGTTGTATCATATAGATATAAAAACAGTTGCAAAAGTAAAACATTTTTTCCATTTTCCTCTTTGCATGTAAGTTATCTATCCGCTCCAAGGGTAGAGAAGAACAAAAAGTGTAATAGGATTTAGACTTGTTTGAGATTCTACCTTTTCTGCTTCCTTATTTCTTCATATGTAATCAGGTTTGTTTCCTGTAATCCTCAACAAGGAAGTATCCAGGTTGTTTTAAGATTGAATTAGAACTGAAAATGCCTTGTTCTTTCACATTGAAGAATCTTCTTTTAGACAACAAAGCAGTGTAATCTCTCATCTCTCATAAAAAAAAAAAAAAGCGAAAAAGGTAAATTAGCATTTCATGTTTCTTCAGCTGAATAATTGCTGATATCTCTGTTCAGATTAAAATTGGGTTAGCTACTTATGTCAGCGAAAAAAAAGGAGTAATTTAATTCACACTTGACTGTTTGACCCAACTCAGCATGCATATATCTGCTACAAAACAAAGCTGGAGATCCTAAAAAATAAGGACACTTCCACAGTACTTCACTATATAAACTGAGAAGTGCAACTGCTGTTAACTTCAGGTGCACTATAAGTGGCACCACAAACAAAGGCCTGTCACAGTCCAGAAAGGAAGATTTGTATGGCAGCAATACTAGATCATGCCTGATAACATTTAAAGTTGTTACTTCATGTCAGGTTCATGCTATTTTAAAAAGTCTATGTAAGTATGGAAATCATTTAACTTGAGAAAGATGAGGACTGCTGGGCTGCAGCTGAAGTCTGTCACAAGCAGCTGAGAGCAATTTTATGTTACTTGACCTTGAATAATTTTTTCTTTATTAAAAGGAGAGAGAACTGCAGGTGCTGTGAGCTCCTGGTTTTGCAGACTTCGCAAAGATTTGCCAGTATCTAACCTGTGTAAATGTCCAGGTACCTGTAAGCACTAATGAAAAGATATTTATTTAGAGAAAAGCTTAAGCTTGTAAGATTTAAAATAATAATAATAAAATATTTAGTATAAAAAACACACAGTGGCAATTTGCAAAACTATGAATCCAATTACCAAAATATGGGATTTTATACTCTTTATATATATATATACATATATATATATATTATTATTATTATTATTTATTTATTTATTTATTTTTTTGCCCAGCTCCTGAGAGAATTTACAGCAAATGGCATGTGGTTGCTGTGCCCCCATGTCGTTCACTTTTCCGTTTACTTTTGATTATTTGTATTTCAGGAAACCACTGTAAAGTCACACTCTGTGTTATGCTCTCTTCTTCCTCTCTAGTAACTAAGACTTTACTTTGGCACTTGACTGAAGCCTTTCACAGTATAGCAGTTAACATTTTGAAAGTCCTATTTCTTTGTAAGAGTCTAGTAAATTAATTGTTAGGAATTACACTGAAGCTTTTAAACCATTCCCTGATGAGTCTGAGCAGTGTGTATTAAATATGTAGGTTGCCTCGTATTTATTTCTATGGAAACTACAACAGGTATGAATTCGCAATGACACTGTTTAGTAGAGCAAATTCTCAGCTACAAAACGGTATTTTTCAACACTGTTAGTTGTGCATTTTTGCCAGTGATGAACAAGAGCCTGCATGTTGCGTTCATAAAAATCAACACTAGTGTAGGTGACCCTCTGTCACTGTTGCCACTGCTGGAATGTACCATCCACTGCCTCATTGTGCTCACATACCCTGTTTGGTCTCCATAAACATTCAGCAAACATCAGTAAATGTTAGTGGGTGCCATTTTTACAGCATGGTGGAATTCCATGGCATACCTTTGCTTCAGATGCACTTCCATTTCGTCAGACTGCACAGACTGCTGTGTGACCATCTGTCACACAGCAATAAAATGTAATGGAATATTTGTGTTAAGGTTCCACTTCTGCTTCCTTACCACCAACATCTGCCTCTGATATCGGGGGCCAACATAATAAAATAGGAGGCATGACTTTTGGAGCGGCCCCCATAGATGCATTTTAGGACTTCAGTAATAAGAGGAACCTAGAAACAGAGAATAGAAGGTAATTGCATATGTGTATGCAACACAGACTGGACTGACTTATATTGCATTAAAGAAATAAAAACTGATAATTGATACTGTGACAGCATACATATTTCCTTTTACTTCAGTAATAAAATGGATGAAGGTACCAGATTTACTACAGGAAAGAATTTCATACGCCCATCTTCTCCTAATCATGATTGCAAATATTGATGTGGAAGATAGTGGCCAAACCCACTATTCTTGCTCAAGACTTTATTTGGCTGGCTAAATTCTTTCATGACGAAGTCCAATACAAATGTCAGTGGGAAGTGTGACTGGCCAACAGTATAGGTGAACTTTCATACTCTCATGTGAGAAAACAAATGTAATAGTCATTATAATGTGGTTTCTTGTTGTTTTTTTTTTCCTATGTCCAATGCAAATCAGGTAAATTGGTTGGATTTTGCTGACAATGAATGAATGTCCTCTATATTTGTAAACATTTCAGTACTATTTTGGTATCTAATGGGTAGCAGAGGCAATTTATTGTTCTGTATATTGTTTTGCTATTGTTTTGCTATTAATGTTGTTTCCAAGGCAATTTCTCAAGTAATTTTGATCAAGTAAAGTATAAAAGAGTCATTGCTACAATGCCCATGGGATGATACTCGGTGAAGATATAGAGCAAAAATAATATGATAAAAGGCAAGAGCTGAGCTGCTTAAAGCAGGGTTAAAAACAAACAAACAAACAAAAAACCCAAACAAACAGATTTTTAATATTATACCTCAACCACTTAGACACAATCGCTAGTTTATATCTCAGAATGCTTCAGGAGATGGATATACGTATATATATATTTAAGTGTGAATTTAGTAGTTCAAAAAGATTGTCTTCTGCAGCTCCAAGCATTACCTTAACTTTCAGATGTTTATTTTGATATGCTGTTAGTCAATACTGCAATCATGACATTTTATGTTGGAAGCTGGCATGTCAATAAGCCCTTTATTCTCTACAGGCTGTGCAGTGGCATTTACTAAAATGTTTAAGTTTTTCATTGAGCTGGTAGTGTGTGAATGTCACTAACTGAAGCAATTTTTAAATGAAAAACAGAAAGGCAAATTCCCAGTTTTTATATCCACATTGTATGAGTTAGGAAATCTTTGATATGTGGAAACTATTTTCTTGAAGAGGTCTTCTCATTCATGATATGTTCTTAACTAGATACACACCAAATGCCAAGTAAAGGTGATACTCATGTAGAAGCATATCCTTCTTGGCTTGCAATTCATTTTCTTTTATCTTTGGAACTTCTACTATCTGAAGAATATGGTTTGCTCTCTTGAATTACAGAGTCTTAATCTTTGTTTAATTCTTATACCATTTAAAACAAACTAACAAACAAAAAACTTTTTTTGTTTTAAGATATTTTTTAATCTAGGTCTTATTCTTACATGTCATAGTTTTCAAATAATAAAGGACTGCTTTCTTCAGATGCCTTTGAGCTTCTTTCTTTCAAATTAGCCTGCTATACATCCTCCCCCCTAGCTAGATCTACTGCTGAGTGTTATCTCTGCTTGTTGTCTTCTGCTTATTTTCTCTTTGTCTGGAGTTTCTCTCCCTCCTATTCCTTTTTCATCTCAGCATGTGGTACATCAGCATTTCATCCTTTAGCCCAAAAGCTCCATCTCTTCAAATGTAGTAGCTAAATCATTGCTGTTCTGTGGTTGAAATTCTCTTTGGGCTTCTCTCAGATCTGTGCTTCTGAATACTATATGTGCTTCTGTCTTAACAAAGGAAAAGGGATATAAAGGCATACATGTTAGTATGTGAAAATAGGATATTCTACTGTAATTCCCAGTATCAGATATTCCTATCTCATTTACCATTTTCATAAGTTATACCAAGCATGAATTAAATTTCTGTTACTGCATTGGCAATTCCAGAACTTAAAAAGAATGTATGATGTACACAACTGGTTAGTTAGTTCTCAGCATGCCATTAAACTCTTGAGTTATATTTTTTTTCTGGTATAGTTTGTAATGGAACTTATAGTATACCCAATTACAATGTAGATTCTACTATGTCAAAGACAGCATACTCACATTTCAAGAAACTTTGCTTTTAAACTTTGCCTTACTTTTTTTTTTTTTTTTTCTGTAAAATATAGAAAGGAATAGCAATTCACCTCACAAAGACAATTTTGACACTGTTTTGATATTAATTTACAAAATGCTGGAATAGGAACATGGCTTTTTAGAGCCAAAGCAAATATCAGCTTGGGACCATGTTGGATTAAGATAAGAAATATTAAAAAGCTTCCTGTTCAGTGAATATGATTCATCCTTTTCTGTAACTGAGGCGGAGGAATAATAGATTCATGTGTATAATTAAAAATTGTACATGATTTAAATGCATAGCATTTAATTAGGTTAATGGTCAGTCATAATTCTGAATTATTCCAAATTTTGAATGGTTTACTCTGCAGTCTTACTTTCTAAACACAATTTGATATTTGGTTATCTATGATAACAAGACAGAAACAAGAGTATGAGCCTTTGCAGTTTTATCGTAATTTAATTGAAGTCATAGAATCACAGAAAAATTTCAGCTGGGAGAAACATCAATTGTTGATGTGATCCAAGCCTCAATCAAAACAGGTCTAATAAGATCAGGTTCCTCAAGGTCTTGCCCATCTGACTTTCAAATATCTGCAAGGATAGAAATGCCACTACTTCTCTGTAAATCTTTTCCAATATTTGAGCACTGAAACACTGAAGAAAAACTATTAATCAAAATGCGATGTCTTACAATCATCACCTCTCACCATATTACTGTGCACATCTGAGAAGAGTTTGTCTTCTCTAGACCATCACATTTAGAACTTGTAGATAGCAATAACATCTCCTCTAAGAAGTTTCAGAGTTTAACAATCCTTGCCTGTCATGGTTTCATGAAAAATCATGAAACTATGACATTGCCCTCCAGTTAATCTTTCTACAGATTTGGTATCAAGCACAAATTTACTGAAAGCTTACTCCATCCCATTGTCTAGGTTCTTAATGAAAGCATTAAATGAGATTGGCTCAAGACTCCTAACGGATGCTGCTAATAACTGTCCATAAGTTTGACTTTATTTTGTTGACCACAACCCTTTGAACCTAGTAATCCAAACAGTTTTTCACCTACCTTTTGGTTTACTTATTCAGTCCATACTTCACTAATTTGACTATAAACGTACTACACTGGTGATCATGTCTATGGCCCTCCTACATTCAGGGTGAAAGGCATATTCTATTATTGTCTATACACACTCTTTTCCTCTTATAATACTGTTTAGTCAGACTTGATGTTCCGTAGGTCACCTACCCTTCATACGCCTGGGAACAGTTTCAAAGATTTGCTCCTTAGTCTTGCTAAGAGCTTAGATAAAGCTGACCACTCTGTATTCTAGACCATCTAGGAGACTGATGTGACATTCATCTCCTGTTATCATCAGAAACCTCTCCTGTTCACCATGACTTTTCAAAGGTAACAAACAGCAGCCTCCCAGGGGTTCTGGACAGAATCCTCAGTAGTCTCATGTGCCCTCTGGTCCCATGAATTTCCAGAGAGGGATCCCATCACTCTTAATGCTCTAATGAAATAATTGTTGCTAGTACCAGTTTAAGTGATATTAACTCTTCTAGTAAAAAACAATGACAGTTAAATTATATATATAATAGAATCATAGAATCTTTTGAATTGGAATTTACCTTTAAAGGTCATCTAGTCCAATTCTCCTGCTGTGAACAGGGATATCTACAGCTAGATCAGGTTGCTCAGAGCCCCATCCAGTCTGACCTTGGATGTCTCCAGTGATGGGGCACCCACCACTGGGAAACATGTTCCAATTCCTTACTACCCTTACTGTAAAAAACTTCTTCCTTATGTCAGATCCTAAATTCCTCTCTGTTAGTTTGAAATCATTTCCACTTGACCCTGCTAAGGGGTCTGTCCTCTTCCTTTTTATAGCCCCCCTTTAGATACTGAAAAGCTGCTATCAGATCTGCCCAGAGCCTCCTCTACCCTAGGCTGAACAGTCCCAGCTCTCCCAGCCTGACCTTGTAGAGGAGGTATTCCTTGGATCATTTTTGTGGCCCTACTGTGGACGTGTTCCAAAAGGTCTGTGTCTCTCGTGTACTGAAGACTCCACATCTGGATGCAGTACTCCAAGTAAGATCTCACCAGCACAGAGCAGAGAGGCAGGATCACCTCCCTGCCTACTAGCCATGCTTCTTTTGATGCAGCCCAGGATACAGTTGGCTTTCTGGGCTGTGAGGGCACACTGCTGACTCATGTCCAGCTACCCATCCATCTGTACTCCTAGGTCCTTTTCAGCAGGGCTATGCTCTATCTTTATATCCCGCTGCTTGCATTGATTGCAGGGCTTGCGATGACCCGGGTTCAAGACCTTGCACTCTGATTTATTGAATCTCATGATGATCACCTGGGCCTGCTCAAGCCTGTCTAGGTCATCATGATGATCACCTGGGCCTGCTCAAGCCTGTCTAGGTCATATGTACATAAACTTTATAGTATATACCCCTAAAAAAGGGTAAGATGTTTGCCATTACACTGCTTCTCTGCGTTGATGGCTTCAGTAAAAGGTCTGATTGAGAGGAAGACATCCTGAGTATTTTCCAGAAGGGGGAGTGCAGTGTCGATATTAATGCTTCCTCTTCACTCTTGGGTCTATTTTGCGGCTGTTTTCTTGTTTGCTAACCTACTGTACAACTTGCTCTTTTATTGTTTTACGCTACATCAGAGTATTCTATATATGATGCATTTTAGATGTGCTAGATACTTTTTGATATTTTTTTTTCCATGAAGCCTCTAAAACTGGATTTATCCAGCTCCCACAGCAACCTTTCTTTGAGGATGGTAACTGATGATTGTTGATTTGCATATAGCTCAGGAGCTTCTGGTATCCTCTTGTGACTGTTCTTTGAAGGTATACGCTATCATCCTATACCTGTATTCCTTTATGCTGTAGTTAATTCTGTGGTAATAAGTAGTTCATTCATCATACAATAACTCCTTGTCATTACTGTCTGTCACTAAGAGCATATGTGTATTCACAAATAGATACGACACCAGGCATTATACCACCTAATCACAGAGACTTAAGAAAAAAATAAATTAGATAAGGAGCAGTCACCCAGTCCTGAGACAGCTGTTGTAATTAGCTGCATTTAATACAGCTAACCAAGCTGAATCACAGCTTCAGGCAGGCCAAGTTATGCCCAAAGGCCTTTGTTAGATTAACGTAAAGTCTGGCCTGTTGCAAGCTAAAGCAGCATCATGTTTAATGAAGTCTACACACAGTAGATTTGCTAGAAATGCTTGGACCTAGATTCAGACACAATACACACACACACACACACGTATATATACATTTTTTTTTTTCTCTCCAAAGTATTCCCAATTAGGTATTCAAATCAGTAGAGGTTTTTAATCAGATCAGCCAGAAGAAATCTTTCTTCTGGGCTATTTCTGTCTGGTGATGAATGCATTGTATGCATCATAGGAAAAAGGTTTGGGGCAACTCTGTGACATCTAGGATGACACATTATGAGAAACTCAGGCTCTCCCAGGCCTTGTCTGGATTGCCTCTGCTCTCAGATTGAATAAGGGCAGTGATGTTGGCATAAGGAAACAGCCAACAGGAGATGAAAGGCAGTGCAAATAGACTACCTTCAGCAGTGCCCATGGTTTTAATCAAATACTACCAGTGCCATCTAAACGGGTTGGGTTTGGTTTTTGTAAAGCTGCTGAATTCTTAATTGACTTTTTGTTAGAAAACATTTGAAATGCTTAACTCCTTTATTCAACTGGGCTTTCAGGGTCTTTGCAAACTCTAAGATGAAACAATAAGTTCTTGGATGGCAGATCTCAGGAGAAATGGACCTTGAATGTATTAGTTTTCTTACTGAGACTGAGATCTCTGATAATGCCAGTTAGTTAAATAGTTTCCTTTACACTGAGAAATAGAATAGAGGAGTCATGGGCAGAGAGTACAGTTGCAAGAGAAGATTTGCAAGAATCAAACCTCATATTTTGAACTACTTAGCTACTTGCTTTACCTTTTACACAGTGATAAAAACATAGATTGTTACATAAAAACATGTATTTTCCAGGTAAAATCTGTATTTTAATTTCATTAATGGTCAGTTAATTGTTTACCAATGTATTTATTAAGCTAACATAGTTAAGTGTTCAGAATTAAACCGATGCTATAGTGCTAATGTATTATTATCATTGATTGCAATGTAAATAGAAAGATTTTTAGACAGCTTTGTCAGTATTTTGTGAAGCTTTGTTTTGAAGGCAGAACACCTTCTTCCGCAAGCAATAAGCCCAGTGAAACCACATGTGCTCTGGTTTAAATTCTTAGACAATCTTGAGTGGCTAGTCCAGCATTTTGTTCAGTGAAGGATATTAATAAAAGCTATCTACTATGCTGAACTACTTAGTACTTCTGGAAACCTGGCACCTTGAAGACTTCTGTTCTATGGAGATATTCAGTACTTTATTGGATAAAACCTTGGAAACCTCGACCTAGCTGAGTCCTGTTTTGAGCAGAAGTTCAGATTATTACTGGAAGTCCCTTTCAAAATGAGTTCTCTAATTCCATGCCTAGTTTGACTAGGAATGAGTGGCAGCTCAGAAGCCTTTAAGGAAATGCTGACAAGCATGTATGTGAAAGGTCATGGAGCTCTCCTTTTCTGTAGTCCTAAGCTAACAATAAATTCTTTAAACAGGCATAAATTGATAAACAAATAGTCTGAAGTTTATGTAGATGTATCAAGCCTTTGCAAGATACATCTTAATATTTAAAAAAATAGCATTTACAGTTTGATTTTACAGAATACTGATGATATTGAAAAATATGCAATAAAATGTATCGGTTTAATTAGATTGATGAAGAGCCAGCCAGTTTGTTTTTTTCACAAACAGCTGGTACATATTCGTACTACAGGAATGGCAGGATCCCAAAAGACACAAATCTATAAATAAAAAAGGAATGAATAATCCTCTGCAACAGTAATTCTATTTTTTATTATTATTATTATTTTTAACTTTCAGATTTTGCTTAAAAGTTAAGATTTCTGAGCTGCAGGTCTGAAAAAAACTTGGTACAGTAATTACAAGACCATTATGTACTCCTGTATCTTCTTTGTAGAAAGGAAGAAATTGTATGCAAGAGTAATTTATAGCTGAGGCTGCTGAAAACATAACTTTTCCAGGATTGCTTTTGAATTCACCCATAGGACCATGCAGTTGTTTTGAGATTTTGATTTTTCACATCTCTCTCTTACATGGTTTTTCATCAGCTATAATTGAGTACCAAGTTCTTATTTGATGAAAAAGTAAATAGGGACTGCCTAAGGGATGCTCTATAATATCTAAAGCTTCTTTTTTCTCTTCCTACAAACATGAGAAAACACCAGTAAAAATTTATTAGAATGGTTTTATACATTTCTGTTGAGGAAGCAATGCAGTGTTTTTTTGTCCAAAGAGGGAGCTCTGTCACATTGTCCAGGAATGTTATTGACAAAACTGAGTGCTCTTTCCTTGATTTACCATATTTTCCTTGAATAGGCTATGTTTTCCATTGCATTCTTGTCAGAATTTGGTTGGTGAAAAGAATTTCTTGTTTACGAGCAATAAATAAATAAATAAACAAAAATTCCATGAAAGCATAAAATGATTTTTAAGATTCTCAAAAATAGCTTTCTGAAAGCACCATTTCTCCCCTCCTTAGTCACTTTGTGATTTCTGGTCATCAGTGTTGGTGTAAGTACAGAGCTAAATTACACATTATTTTCTGCACTGCACTGTCTGCAGTTTTCAGTCACATAGATGTCATACATCAGAGCTGCATTCCCTAATTTAAAATTTTTGGAATAAACAGTTCATATTTGCATCTCTATATATCAACTAGTGAAAGAGAAACTGGAGCTGTTTTTCCCCTCTTTTTCAAAGATGTGTTTCTGTGTATATTGCTTGGCAAAATCCGAGAGATTTTTAAGAAGCTATTTAACCACCAGCTCATCAAAGACAATAAATATTTTATGTTCATTGATGACATTCAGTTCAAAAAGATTCCTGCCAGATTTGGGAAACAACAATCCTTCAGTCATACTCTGTAATGCCCTTGTCTGCTCAGTAATTACAGAGAGAACTGACACAGTCTGCTGTGGTTCGACACCACAATTATGTTAGCTCTACAGTGAGTGGTTGAGTGAAAAATCTCATTTCAAAAGCTGGTTGATTTTTTTTTTTCGTAGCTGTAAAAGAGTTTTAAAATGAAAGCCATTTTTGATATAGTGCACTCATATCCTTCAAACTGAGGTTTTTTCTCTATAAACAGCATAAAAAATAACAGTAATAACTATTGTAGAAAAGCTTCAAAACTTCACAGACAGCTTTCTTTTACTAGTGCTGACTGCATTTTATAAAATATTATAGTTTCCATTTTTGTCTCCATCTAAAAAGTTGTAAAGCAGCTCATGCTATAATCTTTTATGCAGAAACTCTTTGGAGGTTTAGGGATGGTATTGTGAATTAATGACATTTATCTTTAGAGTGAGAAGTTAGCTCTAGGAGTCTATATGTAGTTTACAACATTATGAGTGTAATCCCTGATATCATTTCAAACATGCTCTTTACTCTGAAATTTCTTCCAAATAAACATTCTGTCCCACTGGTCAGGTAAAAATGAAGAAAAGGCCTCTCTCTGCTCACACCCCCCTAAGGAATTATCCAGTTCCTCTCCACTTCTGTTTGTACCTCAAATGTAAATAAGACTGCATTAAAAAGTATGCTAATATTCCATGTCTAAGCTGTGTTTTCACTGAGAAACCTCTTAAACCTAACTAAAAACAATGATTGGAGGTAACAGGAAAATCGTTATGGTCCACTGCTCTGGAAAAATAAAGGTTTTTTGCAACTTGGTGATTCTTTTCCAGTACTGTATACAATTTTTGTATTCAGCAACTCCTAATCCAAGGCTAGTCCAAAAGTATTATCAGCTAACTCAGCTTTTCTGACACCTTTTGCAGTGTATTAGCAACAACATCATCAAATGTGTTCCATTTTGGCCTATAAAACCCCACTGCAATGGATTGAAAGTTGCCTATGCATAATACCTTTTCACCTCACTGCAAATCACCATACTGAGACTCAGACCTGTCAAGAATAACCAATGCCTCACCTTCAAAAATGAAGTTAGAAAAATGTTTAATACATTAAAGAAAACGAAATGCCCCGGATCTACTTCTTAACCATTGACATTAAAGTATAATATGGGGAAAATTCATATTGTCTGCATTTGGAAATCTCCATTATGGGCCCAGGACAGTCGGCTTGGATGACCACGGTGCCAACGTCCATAGCCTGGGAACGAGAACCATGTGCTTTGTTGGGACAGGTGCCCAAGTGATGGCAGGAGAGCCCCTGTACTGCTCTTCAGTGTGCTTATGTGCTTACACCACACCTATGTCTGTAACAAGAAAATCCTGGTTTTGCCACAAAAAAGTTTGCAAGCTCGGGACACGTTTCAAAAACTGACAGTTTCTAAGCCCTTTGTTTCTTCTCTGAATAAAGCTTTCAGTTATCCATCAGGAAAAATATATAATTGAAGGAGAAAGAGGTATTCCGAAATGCTGAGGGTAAAGTGGGTGAACCAATCTCAAGGATTCGGTAAAAACTTTTTTGCAAATACACCATTTTATTATGCCTCTGCCTCAAACTCTCTAAAAATAAAACACTTAATTTTGTTTTCAAGAAGAAATTGAGTCTTAAAAATTAATCTCTGGTGTATTGTAGATATTGTACATTTTAAAAATGCTGCTATTAAAAAGGCATGGATGGCCTGGCACTGGCAATGCAGAGCAGTTGACCTCACATTGCTTCATCTGCACAGCTATTGATTTTTCTTTTTCTCTTCATTTTGACATTTCACATGATTTAATCCAAGATTCATCACTTTGGAAATGTCAAGTTTAAGGTAGTTTTTTTTATTGTTTGGGAAGACTTATCTTTGAAACGGTTTGCTACTTATCTTTTTTTGAGACAGTCGGCTAAACACATCAGCACTGAATCAACTCGGTATTGACTCAGTGTGTTTTTTATTTCTTTCATAGTGCATTCCAACATGCTTTTTTACTGAGTAGCTAATTGTATCAAAGTCAAAGATAGCAGCAGCATTTTGAATAGATTTCTAACATCTCAGCACATTTCATGAAAAAAAGCTCTCTAGGGATAAAAGCCTTTATGCAGCATCACAGTATGTGATGGAAAAGCAATGGGAAGCAAGCACAGACTGCACTAATGGGTGCAGTATATATTACAAAAATAACAGAATTTCTTGACAATTGTACAGCACCTAATAATTAGAATTATAGTCAATAAATATGTTGACTATACATACTATATAGTCAACATAATATTATATAATATTACAATATTATATAATATACATATTATATACATAGGACACAAGAGGAATAGGATCCCAAGTGGAAGGTGGATGTCTGAGCTGAATAGAAGAATGTCATCAGCACTGTGAACTTGATAGAGAGATGGTGCAGCCAGTTTCTGGAGGAACTTCATTCCTATTTGTTCTCTGAATGTGTCTTCTAACCGAAAGCCAAAGAGCTTCTGAAATGTGAAGCAGCCTTTACAATCCTTCTAAGGGGTGCTCCAGTACATATGTAAAGTGTTGAAAATAAAACTTAAGATGCTTGTTTACTACATTAGTCTCCAATGAAACGCTCGGAGCCACACACTAAATCGTGTGCCCTCAGAGAGCTAAGGGGTTACCATGCATCAGAGAGCAGAGTGGCCACTAGGAAATTACATAAGCTCCCTACAGCTTTAAATTTCGTTTTAACACAGAATTGGAATGAGAAGATATCTGGCTTACAGGACAACCCAGGGAGACTGCTTGTTGCCATCTCACTTTCTTGAATTGTTGTAAGTTCATATTACCCAGCAGGGTGGTAGCAGCCGTGGTCCACTGCCAGGCAGAAGATTCAGGTGCCTTTGAACCACATGGGAGCTTCTCAGAAGGTTCCTGAAACAGCCTAAGAATATAAGGCCAGTTCTTTTCATGAGCCTCACTTGCAGCTTGGTGCGGTTCACATCACTGCTATGGAAAGATCTCTGTACAGATCTGATCTGAAAAGAGCTTTCTCACACACTTTCTCATGTTACAGTTTGTTCCTGAATCTCAGTCTTTACATTGCAGATCCCTTTAATGTAGGCCACATCTTTGTCCTGACCCACTACAGATCATCCTGCCCTCAGGATGAGAAAAGCTACACTTACCCCAGCACCTGCTGAAATCCTTTCCTTTCTCTGTCCCTTGTATGAGACTTCCTAATGGGCAACACTGACATGGCATTACCTATAAACATTCCCATCATAGTTAGGAAGGGGGAAGAGATTCTTCTCACACAGAACAATCCTGTGGTTTGTTTTGGTTTAAAGTATATAGGTAAGATGATAAACAAAGTATGGGAACTGTCTTGAAATATAACGTACATGTGGCTTACCTTTGCTATGCAGAAACTGAAATAAAGGTGGTGATTTATACAGCAGAAGTTGTCAAAAGAACCATTCTGAAACGCATTTCAAAGAAGGTATTACCTCAGTGAACTGAAGGTTGATTAATTAATTTTTGAAAGGCTGCTCCATTCCTTGTCTATTATACGCCTAGCATTATCTGGCATGGTGGTTGCTGCATAAAGATTTGACCAGTTCCTCAGTCCTCCTCATCATATTATTATTCAGTGCACTTGCTAAGATTCAATTTTCTTCAGTGTTGGTGATTCAAAATTTCTTCTATTAACTCCTACTAACATTCTCATGACATTAAAGGGATGCCCCTAAGCAAATAAGAATTTAATATTCAGTAAAAGAAGTTAATCTAAATTTGAAATACAAGATTTTATGAACTGCTGGCTCCAGTACACCTAACATGCATTCCTTTGATGAGATTATTCAGTTCCTTTCCTTGAGGTTTCATAGGTATAGAGTGATGAGTAAAAATACATTAATTGTAGTCATATTTGCATCATGTTTTATTGAGCCAAATACGCATTTATTTAATGATTATCTATATAGAATTTGAGCTACCTCATTGGCTGTCACATTGTTCCATTAACATTTGTGGTATCCTCATGTCAGAATACTTTGTGTCACAGCCAGATGAATAACTTGCATCCAATTTATAACTGATTTTTATTTATTTTTTTTTTAAGAGTAACCTAATGGTAGTAATACCATTGCAGTAGTAAAAGTTTCTTGGCAAAACTTAGAAAAATATTCCCTGGTTCTACGTTCTTGACTTTTTGATGAGGGGCTAGTAAGTGGTCCATTCAAAATGAGACTGATTTATTTTTTCTTAATGGATTGGTATCTTCATAATCTTCATTTCTTCTTGGAATTGGCACAGCATACTGGAAATACAAGAGCAATGGAAGCTAATTGATGACAGGTACAAATAATTTCTGATTTACTCACTTGCCAAGAAATTGTTCTCTATAAAAACTGTTTCAGTGACTGTAGTGCCTTTGTAATATTACAGAGAATATAATTTGAAAGTGAACACAAGCTAGTCTGAAAAACGGTGCATGCAGCAGTGCTTTGAGTTCTGGCTGTGACTGATCAGTATAATTTTACTCCAGTGTAAATGGACCATTTCAGATTTTTTTTTTATCCTCATTCATAGCACTTATGTTAGAAATTCTACTTTTCTAGTAGCACTTCATCAGATTGTCTACCTATTTATCAAGAAATGAAATGACACCACCAACCTCTATGATCATTTTTATTTTTATCTTTGCTGTAGTTTCATTAATTTCTCTCAACAAGGATGTTCCACAGGGAACATCTCCTAAAAAAGCAAAACAAAACAAAAGTTTTTGTGTCTTAATAAACGATTTGAAAGCTTGCTTTTGAAGGAACCCTAGCAATGAGCATAGCTTCTACATGTTTTTCTTTCAAATAAATGGTCTCTTCTTGCAGTATTTTAGTTCAGCCACTGCCATCTTCAGTAGAGTATGTCTAGCAAACGAAAAGGCATGGCACTACAGTGAGGTACACAGGATAGGATGCCTTTTGAGTAATTCTTCAGTTGGATATATGGGAAAAATGAACAAAAAAAGGAATTACTTTGGCACTCTAACATTTTGCAGAAAATCATGTTAAGATTAGGAACTGTATTTGATCATGACAAAAAATAAGTAATGCAAAGCAAAGATAAACAGTGACAAAGAGTGAGAGAAGAAACACAAAATAAGGTAAGATGTGTCCAGCCCTGAATTGGGCTCTTATCAGTTGTTCCAGCCATGCTGTCCATAGAATAAGTAAGCATTGGGTGCCATTAAAAAAAAAAAAACAACAAAGCCTTAATTGAGTGTATCTGCTGACTGATGGATACTCTTGAAGGCCACACATTATCTGAGCACAGTTAAAGTGAGTCAGCGCAGTGATGTGCACAGTGCAGCAATAAAAATACTTTGTTAAATGATCATGTTATGTCAGCCCTTTGAGTTGTAAGAAATAGTTCATATCATGAGATTTATAGGTGACCACTCACAAATACTTACATTTGATATCAGATCTTGAAGAAACAGGATGGCAAGAAAATAAGTAAGAAAAATCTACTCTGTTCTTCATAATTACTGGGTATTCTGCAACCATGTAAGATAAGTCTTAACAGTTATATTATTAAATGGACGTAGTAAATCATTTTCCTACACTTTTGCATTTTAAGACAAAAAAAAACACAACTGTTTTTTCATAGGTTTCAGGACAATTAATGAGCACATTTTGGAAGCTATCAGACAATACTTCAAAGTACAGCAACTTGAATCAGTTATCTTGAATTATTATTGACAAAAAGTTTGACATTTTTCTGCGGAAAAATGTTTGCAAATGAAACATTGCTACTACTCTCTCTTTTTCATTTGTTAGATCAGCAGTTCTAAGACTGCAGATTAAAGGCAATATGAACAAGAACCATCATTTTCTCATATGTAAATATGGCATTTATTGTATGCCTTTGTCGAAATCTCTACACTAAATTCTAGCACTAAAATACAAGGTTGAGGACCCTGACTTATCTACGTACTGAAATTCATCTCAATAGATGCAAGTAGTTAGGTATAAATCTTAAATTATGTCCTGGGCTTTCACCTTTCTCTTTTGCTTTTAACATTTTCTGTTTAATGTGTAGTTATTCAGAGAAAGTTAAAAGACTTTTTGCATTCTTATTTGGAGATATCTCTGCTGTGGCTTCAGAAATAATCTTAATTCCATGACAGACACAATCGCAGTGTGCATTTGTTAAACAAAAAGCCTTGCTCTGCAGAAGACAGCAGTTTGAAATGCCAATGACAGCAGATTGAAAAATGGCTTTTCTTTAAAGGTTCTTCTTAGAAGAAAGATGGATTTTGAAGGGAGGTTTGAAAGCACCAGAAAAGCAACAATCACCTGGAATTTAAGGCATCTTTTTGTTTAACCTAGAAAAATAAATATTAAAGAGGAAAATCAGGACTGATTCTCTCAAACGGCTGTGAGAATCACCTCTGTGAGATGGCTGTGCTGCCACTGGTTAGTAAACCCAGAAGATGTCTAGATTTTCAGGAAGTAAAACAGAGTAATCTCCCACCACAAAATTCAGGAACGGTACTGGAGAAAGTACACTTTTTTTTTTCCCTCATATTAGTGAGAGAACTGATTAGTGTAGAGGAACACAACTACAGGATGTCCCTCTCTTCTGTTTCTGGCAGATATTACTTTCCTAGGAAGTCTGACTTTCTGCTAATGAAAATTGAATTATTCCTAGAAAGAGCTTTCTTTAAAGAATGCCTCATTTACTCCACTTAGATGTATGTCTCTCCCATATGGGGAGGGCGGTGCTTCCTTCCAGATCACTGAGAAATGGAACGAATGAAGGCTGAAAGGCCTTTCTGAAGGCTGCTGCTCTTCAGAAAGTGGCAGTTGTTGAAAAACTGTTATGTATTGTTTTGTGTAAAATCCTGCTGATTTGCAGAAGAATTTAAAAAATTGTGGTGTAGTTATTGATATCCAGTTATTGATATAACTGTCTTTGTTCATGAATGCTAAAAAAGAAGCAAGAATTCCAAAGTATTGAAACCCTATAAACTGCTGAGCAAGTTTTGTCAGTCTGTAATTCAGTGAGTTAAGAAAATAAAAGATAATTGTAAACAGCACTAATGTGATTTAAAATTAAACAAGGCATGTATCTTTTATTGCTGTTAAACGGATCTGAAACACACCTCTATGAGCATACAAACACATTGAATGCAATTTCTAGGAATCATCTTTCTTAAAATGAATAGCATCAGTAGTAGCAAACTTCACATACATGAATTATATTAAAAATTACTGAATCACTGCAATTTAAGGTAACATGTTGTAATTGGGAAATGTTATCTATAGGAAAACAAAGATGGCCTTTGAGATGAAACTGAAAGATGAGGTGTCAGAGTGTGAGCTCCATCCTGGCATATACTACGATTTCTCCTCAAGGGTGGTAATTTGAAGTAATGAGCAGTCCTTGTTGAATGACCTTGTACATCTGCTGCATTGCCTATTCAATCTGTAACTCTCTTTCCATCAATTGCATTTCCAGTACAATTAAATATGCCATCATAAAGCTCTAAAAATGAACAACACACACTCTGCATATGTTCATAGCAATTTAGCCTGGGACTGGGAAGGTGGCAGAAGTCCATGTTAAACCTACTGCTCGTGCCAAGGTGCAATTTGTTGATTGAAAGGTGCTAGCTGAAAGAGCTGGAAGAGGATGGCAGGATTTACTTAGCATGCCACAGGAGCACATGCACAACAATTTGGGACTGGAATGTGTGCTTGAACCAAATTGTTGCTAAAGAGGCCACCTGGTTGGTGTCGTGAAGAACAAACTGCCCATCCCCACTGCCCCATCCTTGGCAATTTAAAATCCTTTACAGCATAGTGTGAATAAGAGATAACTGTTTTGTCAGAATAATGATATCAAAGAAAGAATATTTTGGACAAATTTTCTTTTCAAATGGGTTCTGATAAAGCCAGTCTTTTGTTTATGCACATTTGTAATGTGGCACACATGAAAAAAAAAGCTTAAATCCTCTCAAAGCAAAAGTGGACAACACCCTCGTTCTTGAGGATCTATGAGGAATGGTGCTTCACGCCACAGAATTACCTGGAGAAATTTCTCTGGTACTGCTAGGCATAAATGCAGAAAGACACTTCGTAGGCTGAGGTGCTGTTCTTCCTGGAGGCTTTTCCCAGCTGACTGTCAGCTCTCACCACATTACCAAGATGTGATTTGCCCACAGTAGAGGAACAAGAATCCATGTCCTCTTGATCCCGTCTCACACTCTCTGTCCTTGCTACAGCCATGCTTTGGATACTGAAAAGTTCACCTATCTGCAGCCTTGCAAGGTCTAGATTTTGATAGCAAAGTAGAAGAGGTAGTACATTCAAACAGTGAAGCAATTAGCACCATTTAGAAAGTTGTTCTGCTATTAAAAATGGGAAGCAAAATGAAAGGAGGAAAACAGATCATAATTAGTACAGCAGTTACTAAGAAATTTGGAATTTTAGACCATTAGCTTTAGCATTCTGATTTTAGATAACGAAAACATTCTGATTTTGCAGCCAGCCTTACAATATTAGGCAAAAGATTGCTTTTTTAAAATTTCTTTTCTGGAACTATCACTAAGCAGATATGAAAGACATGGATGTTGGTGATTATCGAGTTTGTTCTTTGTATTTTTTAAGTATTAAGTTTAGGGACAGTTTCAGCATTTTGTAGAGACAAATAAAAGAGCAGTGTGAATTTCCTCCACTGAAGTCTTTGTTAAAATTAATCTTTATTTTGGCTGCAGTTTATTGCTCAGAATTTGTCTTAGAGATTATATAAATGCATAGTAGCTGATTTTAATTGCATTAAGGCCAAATTCTGCATAGTAACAATGGAGCAGTTTTATTTTGTATCATATTTTGGATATGATAAACAAATGTAACTGAGTAAAATATTTCTGCTGATCGCAATGTACTGTGAAGAATTGATTAACTGTGCTTGAAGGCCCTTTAAATATCTGGCCTTTTTTCTACATTTTGATGTGGTTTTTTGACTTTGAAATTACTGTTTTGCAGGACTTTTTGTTTGTTTGTTTGTTTGTTTTTAGTTTCATATTTGGTCAAAGCATGAAACCAATTTCTAAGTATCTAAATAATTTTCTTAGTTTTGAAAGACAAACAAATATTTCAGGCACTGTATTAGGATGTATTTGACATCATCTTTCAGAAGAACGTCTGTAAGGACTAAATTGTCCACATCACTAACAGCGTTCTTGGAATCTCAGTATAATTTAATAAGATGCTCTAGAAATTTAAAGATTATATAACATTTTTTCTGTAGGTAGCTACAATGAAAACTTACAATGAAAATGTAGTCACATGCAGAGTCCCCTGTCATTGTTCTAATTTAGTGCCAGTGACCTGGACTGCAATGAAGCTGGGCAGCTGTAACTCCATCTGGATGCTGTGAGAGCTTAATACACTTGGAAATCCAGGCTGAATGATCAAATGCACGCATTTTAAAATTGTTATTAATTTACATTTAATCTGTTGCAATACACTGTTCCTTCAGTTATAAGGCTCTATGCCTGCTCTGTAAACTTCTGGACCCAAACCAATCTAACTGAAAGGCAGCTTCACTATAATTTGCAGAAAGTTCTATGTCATGGTGATTCTGGTCAGAGTAATGATTCAGAAACTGAGTTAGTCAGAAATAATCCCAACAGTAACTAGCACTACTTACACTTTATTTAGGATAAAAATTGTCTCAGATCATTTCAAGCAATTTTAATAATGTTGTGTAGTCCAAACGTTGGGATATCTTGCTAGGAGTGAGAGGGAAATGCAATTTATGCCCTCTCTCAGGAATCCATCTATTCATTTCTTTAATTCCTTATCTCTTGGATCCAAACCTTTGAGAAAGGGATTCTGCCCTCCTTGCCATGCTTTTCTAGCTATATCATAAATAATGTATCATAATTGAGTTGTTCAGAGACTCATTGGCTGCTAGCATTATCTCCAGTATTTATTTTGTCTATACTTTAATAATGTTTCCAAATGCATTAAATCTGAAACTCAGGCCTTGTAACAGTTTAATCTTTATGATCTCATTGACAAAGAGTTCAAATGCACAATACCAGTCATCTCTTAAAAGCTTTCTTTTAGCCTGTCATAAATAGCATAATATTAGATTTATTCTGTCTCAGGAATAAGATTCTTAGTCATTGTCTGATTTTGAAAATTCCTCTCACTCATCAAATTTCTCATCTGCAATGCATGTGATGAAGCCAATGTGTGGAGTTCTGGAATTAATTTGAATTCAGCAGGCTAGCAGTAACCAGCTATTCCTGATCATTGTGGTCTAGTTCCGTAGGATTTTGGTACATCATTTTGATCAGAGGTTTTTTTTTGTTTGTTTGTTTGTTTGTTTGTTTTTGCTTTCTTTCCTTCTTCATTTATTTATTTTAAATTTTTTAGAAACTGTATTCTGCTTGTGTCTTACACATACTGAGAAAAAAAACCTTGTGTGCTCTGGGTGAACGTACGTGTTCACTAACATTGAAATCTTCTGTCTTTAAGAAGTATATCTTACAGGAGCAAAGGAGAAGATACAGTTATATATTTACTTCTGTGAATCAGCCAAGATGGTTAAAGATTTTCCATTAAAACTATAATTACTGTTAATTTATTTCTATACAATATCAGTTTCTCTTGGAAAGCTTTTGCTTTCCATTTGAGAGTCAGAAGTTGAAAAATTAAATTTTAGCCAACCTAAGTGTTGCAGTTTTTTTTCGTATCTCCATCTTATTTTGTCTCCATGAGTCAGTATCTCACATCATAATTACCTACTATCCAGGATTAGCTGCTTCCTTTGAAAATAGAAGAGGAAATTATTAGTGCATGTGGGGACTAGAAAATCTGACATTTAGAACGGAACAGAATCATAAGCCACACGAATTAACACTCGCATGAAAGACTAAAGGCATTCCCAAATTAAATGTTTAAGGTTATGGGCTGTTATATGACTGTTTTGTGTAATGTTTTTAACCAAAAATTGCAATGGATAATTGCAATCGAAACAACAGAAAACAAACTTTATTTACTACTGAGATTTTCAGTGGATGGGAAAACACTATTTTCTTGAGGGATTTTATGAGAAAGAAAGTAATTGAGATGTATTCTGGGTATATACAGAAGAGGAATTGTATCCTTAAAGAAGAACAGAAATGTTCTCTCTAAAGAGCTGTATAGTTTTAATATTGTCAAAACCTGTTTTTCACCTCGTGCTCTTTTTTTCTGGTATCGTCGTGGTTGCTTCACACCTCCTAAATTATGCGTACAGACAAGTGCACAGTGGACTTCACCTTCAGACCTTGCATGTTCTCTGTCTAACAAGTTCCTGGTAAATTGGTAAAACCTGACTGAAGCTGTCTGGTATATCTCTGTATTCATATTGTTATTTTTGACATAGGAAAAGGGAACTCAATTTAAATTTTAAATATATATATATATATATATATAATATGTCTTTCTTTCTTTTCCATTGCAGTACAGTAGCGTAATCTTGTATTGAAAGTGTCGATGTTTTAGTTAGTTTGTTTGCATAATATGAATCATCTCTCCATCCTAAAAACAGTTGGCAATAAATTTATGTGTGGATGTGAATACAGAAAATGTAGTGCATTGTAAAGTCACCAAGAAGCTGTCTTTATGCATTGTTATGTAAACATGCCAGGCAGACTGAAAGCAATCACTTGCTTTTTAGACAGTTTAGGCAAAAAGTCAGTTCCCATGTAGGTGATCCATTGGATGAGTGTGAGTACAGCCTACAGATGGCTCTCACTGCCTGCAATGCAGCAGTCAGCATTTTGGCTGACAGTCTGGCATGCCACCTCTGTTTCAGCCTGCAGATGCTTACCTATATGCAGCAAAAGTGATTGCATGTGGCTTTCCATGCAGAAGGAGGACAGAACTTAAGCTCGTGTCTCTTATTCAGTTGCAAGATGCTTCCAACACTTTGCTGCCAGGACACAGACAGGGCCGCTTCATTCTCTACGTATTTTCTGTTTGACTAGTAGTAAAAATATGCTTATTATGTTTTGACCTGTGGAAGGGGAATAAATTGTCCTTATTTTATGTAGTGCAGCATATAAGCAGTGAACATTCTAGGGTTTATGATTCCCATCCAGACTAAATGTGCTGTGCAAACTTTATTAAGTAATAAATCTTTTCACATGAGTTTTTAAACTCAGTCACATCTTTATTCAATGAAATGTTTCCTGTTTGACAGTGATGGTACTACAACAATGCTGCATTCCTTATCCAAATAAGTCATGTACAGCCTGTGCGTTAAATAAAGTAATATCTCAGCCACTGTAGGATTTATTAAAGATAATAATAAAAATCAATCCAGTGGTATATCAATTTTAGCATGTACTTTGAATTTATGTAATTATATATGTAATTATATTCCATGTCTCAGTCTGGAGGCTCCATGCATGGTTTACAATAAACTGGCTCACTCCTTATGCAAGCATACTCCACACTAAATGAATCAATCTAGTGTATCTGAGATACGCTAGCGTTGCCACAGATTGTGCTTTGTACTCTACTACATACTACACTACTCTACATACTCTACAGTATGAAAGATGCAAGCAGTTTCTCCATGCATATGCAGCAGATTCAGTGAAAAAAACAACAGACCTGTCACCACCACCACTCTGGACACACATCCTTGAAAAAACGAAAACAGAATAAGATTCTTCATCAAGCTATCAAGTAGAAAAACAAGCTATGCGGCAACCCGATAATCCACATTCATTCATTTCCATTCCTGTTGGTTATACACAAGAGCATCTGTCCTGGATCACACTATTGATCCATCTGGCCTCATATTCTGTCTCTGAGAATAGCCAAAAGCTGAAGATTGGAGATGTGTAAGGGAAAGAAAGAGCCATTCCCTGACTATGCACCAAGTCTCTGAAAAGTTGTACCTTTAGGACTTTCTTGCCCAATAGCAATTTAATACTTTATTATTAAGCACATGTTAAAAGAGAACCCATAACAGTTATTGTTTAGGAATTCTGCAGCTTAATTTCACATATGATTGAAAATCACTTCCTTTCAACTTCATTTGATGTTGTTTTATGTGCTGAAAGAAGCAGTGAACAATCACTCCTTACATTCTCCACATCATTCATGATTCAACCTTCTGTTGTTTCCTCCTTTTCAGATTTGAAAGCCCTAGTTTTTTTTCTGGAGTCACTTGTGTGTAATTCCCTCCACATCTTTGATGTAATACCTATTGTAGCTATTTTCTGAACACCAAACTGGTCTGTTATATCATTTTTGAGATGAGGTGACAAAAACTACACACATATTCAACGTATATTTGAAATACGGACCTCCACTGTGGCAGTGTAAAGTTCTGTTTTGTTCTCTTTTCTTTCCTTTGTAATCCCTAGCATTCCATTTAATCTTTTTATCACACATGACACAGATTTTCATAAATCTATTTCTTGCAACTTGAAAATCTTGCTTCTGGGTGGGAATGGTCAGTTCAGAGCTTATTTTTTCTTATGAAATTAGGGTTTCTTTTGCCTTTTGCATTAGTGTTTCAAATTTTGTATGCCATTTTACTGTTCAATATGTCATTCTCATGAAATCCTTTCATAGTTCTTCACATTCTTTATTTCTTAATACTCCAGGTAGTTTAGCAGATTTTTTCATTATTTATGAACATTTTGAACATACAGTGTAAGCCAGACATATTGCTCTAGGCAGCTGGCAGACTTTTCCCACTGTTTCCCACAAACAAAAAGACCATTTATTCTCACCCAGTGTTTTCTATTATTATCTATCCATACAAAGACCTATCTTCTTTTCAGAGACTCTGGACCATGAGATCCCTTGAGTGTGTCGGAAGAAGGGCAACAAAGCTGGTGAAAGGTCTGGAACACAAGTCTTGTGAAGAGCAGTTGAGGGAACTGGCATTTTTCAGTCTGGAGGAGAGGAGGCTCAGGGGAGACCTAATCACTCTCTACAACTGCCTGAAATGAGGTTGTGATGAGGTGGGGGTTGACCTGTTCCCCTGGGTAACAGAGAGGATAAGAGGGAATATCCTCAAGTTGAGCCAGGAGAAGTCAAAGTTGGATATTAAAAATAATTTCTTCTCAGAAAGAGTGGTGAGGCATTGGAGTAGGCTGCCCAGGGAGAAAGGATAGATGTAGTACTTAGGGACATAGTATAGTGAGCAGTATTGATAGTAGATGGACAGTTGGACTAGATGATCTTAGAGGTTTTTTCCAACCTTAATGACTTTATGATTCTACAATTAAATACATCTTTCTAAACTACCTGATTATTGACTCTTTCAGAGAACTCCAGTAGTTTATGAAGCATGCCTTCTCTTTATAGAAAACATTATTTACTCAAGCCTGGTAGATCCCGGATCTGGGAACACTAACCCAAGCACCAAGCAACTCAATGGCAGTGCTTACATACCTGCAGGGAGAGGAGAACATTAGAGCCAAGGCAAGGAGTGATGATTAGAACTGGGGTCAAAGGTACTCCAAGCAGGGAGATTCCCAATGTTGGGTCACCCCAAGGGCTGGGCAGTGAGGGTTAACTACAGATAAAGCCCTGCATGTTTGCTATACTGCCCATCAGCAGAGGCAGGATCGTGTGAATCTGAGAGACTGGAGCCCTGGGGGTGCATTCTGGTCTTCTGGAGGTCTGGAAGTCAGCTGGGAGATCAGGGAGCCAGAAACAGTCCCACTGTGCCCAGCATGACGGAATAAGTGTTGAAAGCTTGTTGACAGCATACATACAAGACCTCTTTAAGCATTTGAATTGATTATGTGGAATATGAATGTTTCAGACACTGAGAACAGTGCATCTGCTGCACTTGAACTAGAATTATGAAAGCTGAATGTTTCAATTATGTATTTATCATAACAATTATACTTACAAGTGATTATTCCGAATACTACATACAAATCATTCTTAAAGATATAAAAATTAAATTATTTCTTCAAGCTGTGTAAGCTTTGAACTATATCAACTGTTGTCTTCCTCGCCTTAAGATTATCTACTTAAAATTACCTGAGGTTGCCAATAAATGTGTCATATTAGTTATTCTGTATTAGTTTTGTATTCAGGATTGTCTGCTTACAAAAATGTCAGGTAATGGTGACTATTGTTATCTTGGAATCTGTAGTGCCATGCTCATTTTTCCTCCTGTTTTAAAAGGAAGCCAACAGCATCTTTGAAATTGGTATGTATTAACAAAATATTCTTGAATAGCTGATGGCAAGATTTGATACAAAAGATCACATTAAGAAATGTTTAATGCATCTTTTTAAAAGATATTACATGGAGATGTCAAACTGACCACAGTAGGAGTACTGTGATTTTTATCTTAAAAAAAAAAAAAAAACAGTAAGGTAGTTCTGTGAAGGTGGATTAAAGATGAGACGTTTATACTGACTGAGGACGGATAATTCAGTGTTTTTGAAGTCATTCCATATTTGCATATTTTTATGAGCAAAATTCATTAGCTTTTATGTCAGTGCAGTTCTTTGAGTGTGAATATGCTTTTGAAGAAGACATAGCTTAAAGATAAAATGCATGCATGAATATAGAGATAGATAGTATCTTTTAAACATACAGTTACACACATCATGGATAAATTCCTTCCAATGTCCTTTTGTGCTCACTGAGCTCGAGGAAGGAATTAGGACCATATAATCACAGAATTGCCCAGGTTGGAAGGGACTTCAGGGATCATCAAGCTCCAACTTCTCTGCCGCAGAGCAGGGTCACCAACCTCCCCATTTAACACTAGACCAGGCTGCCCAAGGGCCCATCCAGTCTGGCCTTGAACACCTCCAGGGATGGGGCATCCACAACCTCTCTGGGCAGCCTGTTCCAGCACCTCACCACTCTCATAGTAAAGAACTTCCCTCTGACATCCTAAATCTTCCGTCCCTCAACTTAAAACTATTTTACCTTGTCCTGCAGTTATCTACCCTTGTAAAGAGTTGATTCCCCTCCTGTTTGTAGGCTCCCTTTAGGTACTGAAAAGCTGCAATGAGGTCACCCCACAGCCTTCTTTTCTCCAGGCTGAACAAGCCCAGCTCCTTCAGCCTGTCTTCATAGGGGAGGTGCTGCAGCCTTTGGATCACTTTTGTGGCTCTCTTCTGGACTCTCTGTAACAACTCTCTGTCTTTCTTGCACATCTTTCTTATATCTTTGCTGACTATGCAGCATATAAGATGCTTCCAGTTGAATAGGTGCATTACTAGAGATGCAGAGTATGTTTGAGAAAGCACACAGCAATTAGCAGATCCTAGATAGGAGAAGAGTAACGTCTGCCTCATTTATTCTGATCTCTGCAGGAAAAACCAGGAGGCACCTTGTGTTTCAGCTCTGTCCTCCAAGTCCAGAGAAGAGATGCAGGGTCATCGATAACACAGACTGAGGTCATAATACTTTTAAGATGGACCATTTTATAATCTTCACAAGGAATTCAGCTATTAACTTTCTCCAGTAGACTTTTGCAGATTATTTGTTTGTTTGAATACTTGAGAAGTTAATGGTGCGGGATTTTTTGGTGGTTGTTGGAGGAAAGAAAAATTGTCTGCCTCTAGACAAGCTGCAATAAAAGACAAAATATCATATAGCTGATGGAGGTATGTTTGTATGCCTCAATTCCTCAGTGGGGCATCAAAGAAGGTTTGGGGTGCTCATTACTTTTAGACATCAATGTTGAGCACTCTTCATCTCCATCTGGAGGCCTTATTTCTCTGCAGTGTTTATACCTCCTTAAAGTGCGCCTAACTTTAGGAGTCCTTTTTGATTCCAAAAGTAACTTAAAGTTACTTCAGTTATTTTAAGTGATCTGAATCTCCTGGTGTAAGTATGATGGGAATTGACTAGCAAGGACTGATAATAAAATACCAGCAAACTCAAAGTTGTTGTGAGTAAAGGAGTCCATTCTTAGGGCACTCAAATCCTCTCTTCTTAGCCAGAGCCAGTGGTTTAGCCATCCCACAGACTTTCTTCCTCAGCTCTTCATGCATTCAGCCAAAGTGGAAAGACCTTTCAGGGGAAGATCAACTTGCACTACATGAGCAGTTAAAACCCAATCACAATCTGTCTGACCACCCATAGTGTGAGATGCTAAATCAACACCACTAATAGACTCTGATCGTGATCATTAGTGAAGCATAGAAAATTCTGATTTAAGGCAGAGTTATCATGATGTCTTGGAAAATTAATACCATTGATGAAAGTTCCTGAAAATGATAACAAGTATATCTTGAGGTAAACAGCTGCAATAAATAAATATTCCATTTGTTATTAATTCATTTCCATGGGTATATTGTCACAAAAGGTTTCTGTGCTTGCAGAATAATACCCTGTATGATATATTTGTTACTTTTAAACTTTTTTTAAGAACACATTTTACTAACCACTATTTTTTAAACAGTAAACTTAAAGAACTATTGCAAAGGCAGGGCAGAGGAGGCTGGGGGTGGTGACAATATGTGTGAGGGAGGGGCTTGGCTGTTCAGAGCTAGCAGTTGGTGTTGGCAGGATTAATAACCTTTAGGTGAGGTACCATGAAAACCTATGTCCTCCCAAAAGTTAGGAAGTTGAGAGACATTCAGACACCATGAGTGTAATGCTGGGAGTCCTACTATAAATTGAATGTGAGTCAGCAGCACGCTCTGGCAACCCAAAGGGCCAACCATATCCTGGGGTGCATCAGGCCCAGCACTGCCACTGGGTGGGGGGAGGGGTTGTCCCATTCTGCTCTAGCACTGGCTGTGGATTTGGTTGCCACAAAGTAAGAAGGACATAAAACTATTAGAGAGTGTCCAAAGGAGCTCTATAACAACAGTGAAGGATCTGGAGGGTAAGGCGTATGAGGAGTGGCTCCTTAATGAATTACAAAACTAAGTGTTACATTGGTAGAGGAGAATTTTTTAGACTACTTGGGGAAGATTTGTAATAGGAAGATATACTTAATGGAAGAGTAAAAGAGACTGAACAATATTGTTGTTCATTTATTCCAATGCAACAATTTTGTGCAATATCATTGTCTAATCCTAACAGTACTTAACTCCTGTATGTACCTAAATTAGATGTCAAACTGAAAGCTTTCTATATTCTCAAGTTCTGTTTCTGTGCATGTTCTGAACATCCTCCGTTTTAAGGCGCATTAAGGAACTTGGGCACTTCAGTATAGCTTACCTCCATGCCCTCTATTCTGAGGATCAAGCACTTAAAAGTTGGCCCTGAAGCACACAGCTGCACATCACTAATGTACTGTGTGGATATGAGCCATTAGTTCTTACAACTACTGCCTAAGCTGCAAAGTGGGATGTTTTCCCTCTGTCAAGACTGCGATGCAGGAAACAATTTATAGGATAGCATAATGTAACAAACTTTCCTTTCTGAGCTAAATCTAATCAGTTAATCTGGCCCATTGTTTTGTCTCTGACAGTAGGCAGGAAAGTACACTGATGGAAAGAAAATAAAATAGTACTTCCCCTCCTGTACTTTTCTAGCTTGTGTCAGTGTTCAGTAGCATGTTAGATAATGATTCTCTATTTCCTGTCTGAATGTCTCTCAACTTCCTAACTTTTGGGAGGTTTTCATGGTACCCTTTAGAAAATGACCAGTGCAAACTGTCTGTGTGTCAGTAGGTGACCTAGACATTGTTCTTAGGCAAGAAATTGAGAAGGGAAGGATTGTAGAGGTCAGCTTCCCTCCACGGATCTTCCTACTTTCCCTTTCTGTAGAAAACATTTCTGTAGAGCTGTTTTGGAAAAAAGATGGGAGATGAACAGTAGATTTGGAAAAAATGTATAAGGACACAGTTCAGCACAAAGAACTTTGAAGAACACCAAAGCTGATTAGCACAGGGGGGAGAAAAAATAATAGAAATACCAAAAGAGCACAATGGAAGAGCCTGATGATTCATAGTTTCTTGTTAAGAGGGCAGTCATCAGATGATTAATTTCTTGAAAACGAAAGGCTCATGAAAATTAGTGATGCACTGACCTGGAAGTACGTGTATCTAGGTTTCTTTCTCACTTAGATCTGTCAGTAGATTGTCTGTCAGTGTATGAGCGTGGATGCATGCAGCAAGTATAAAAACAGAAGCTAACTAGTAGATAATAGATGAAGAAGCTTCTCTTTTGAAAAACTATTCTATAGTTTCCCAGGATTCCACAAAACTTGCTTTGAAAGATTTTTTACTGCGCATTGTCTGATCTCATTTCTAGACTTCTCTGTTTTGTTGGCATTTTAGTGAAAACTCTTAAGCTCACAATGGATCTATAGATCTACCCAACTGAAAAAGCATTCTGTTTAGGATCTTGACAGATCTAAAACAACTCTTGTATCACTCCAGAGATCAGCTTCAAATAAAAGCCATGGCTGATTTTGTCCGAAGTTTCAGTGCTGCTTGTAGCAATGCGTATATCAGACACCATGGCTGAAACTGGGGGATAGCTTTGCTCTACTGGCAACCACCTTGAAGTTCAACCTTTACAAAAGCAGTTCTGGTGTGCAGTCTGTGCTCTCCTCAGATGGTGTCTGAGAAAGAGAGGTATGAGAAACTGCCCTCAAACTGTATCTCTCTAGCTACAAAGGAAAACATGACAACTTGCTAGAGTAAAAGCACAGCTTTTAAATGATTTACATCAAGTAAAATGAATTCCACCCTACTTGACTGTAAACTGACCACTGGACAGCAGCATGGTTTTTCAGTGATTCATTGATATACATCAAGTACAAACCAGTAACATTCCAGCCTTCTGGATGTGCTTCTCATTGTCAATCTTCTGAGTCTATATGCCAGGGCTTAAAAGGATGTACTTTTCTGTGCATAGGTTTACACGCTAAACATTGAAGAGATACATGACTCTTTACATAAAACTGCACTCAAAGGCAGAGTAAAAAATAGCTCTTATCATTGCATAATGATTTTTTTTAAAGAGCAGTTAACAGCATACCTTTGGAATTTTTTTAACACTTATATATGTAATGTTACTTTGTTTGTGTCATCAGTGGGAGAATTTATTTATGAGGGCATATTTATTTTACAACAATGATACTTAAATGCTTTATTGAAATGAACATTTGTGCAAAAATTGATTGAAGATGTATATTGTAAGTCAGTATTAGATGTCTGCATGCACTTACATGTATTACATGAGAATATTAAAGTACAGCAGCTATGTCATTCTCTGCACATACCAACAAACAGCTTTTACTGTAGGTTCAGATAAGATGTTCAAATAAAATATTCATGATTTTCTTGCTAAAAGAAAAACCTCTTTCTGACCTATAAAGTACTGTTAGACAGAAAATGACCTACAATCTCATATAGTCTCATATTTTGATATAAACAAGAACAGGAAAGATTTTCTCGAATGTATATTTTAGACTGATCTGCTACATCCCAGGATGACTAGCAATTAATGGAGTGAAAAGATGGCAGATTTCCTAGTGCTTTTTAACTTAATTTCATTTTCAAACTTCTGTGATCAATTTAGCAGCAGGAAGTTCTGCATGGCAATTTGGCTCCAGTTGACCCCGAAGGGGTTGCTGCTGAATGAGACTTACTTAAAGTTCTGTTACCATAATGACACCTGCAATAAGTGACACCTTCTTAACCTCAAGTTATATTTCCAATACATTTATACCAATTCCCAGGTTATTTTAGGAGGCTGAAAACAAGATTCTTCAGACAAATGTGCCACATCACAGGACACCTAGTGCTGGCATGATATTTATAACTCACATAACACATTAGCTGCAACACATCTTTTTTCATGCTGATTAACATAATTATAGTTGTAATCTGATTCTGCTGATAAACCAATTTCTCCCATCTTCTTCTCTTCTAGGACAGGTTTTCTAGAAAGGAAATGGTTCAAATCACCCTGGTGTTGTTTCTGGGAGGAATTGTACATGTCAGACATGATTCCCCAGAAGCATGCACACCAATTTGAAACAGTATACAACATTTAATGGCAACATCTGAGTCGGGAGGAACTGAGCAATCACTGGGGGGTACACTCTCCTAGACTTTCATTTTCTAGATGAGGTTCTCATAGAAGCCTTTCTTGTTCTTTTTGGCATCCCTAGCCAAGTTCTGTTCAAGCTGGGCCTTGGCTTTCCTAGCCCCAACCCTACATTAACTAGCAGCTTCCTTATGCTCTTCCCACTGTACATGTCCCTGTATCCACTGCTCGTGCATTTTCTTCTTGCTCTTCAATCTGACCAGCAGGTCCCAGTTCAGCCACACCAATCTCTTGCCTTTCTTTCCTGACTTGCTACACCTGGGGATGAAGAGCTTTTGCACCCTGAAGAAAGCCTCCTTAAAGATCTGCCAGCTCTGCTCCTCACCGTTGCCCATGAAGACAGTTTCCCAGGGTGTTTTGTTGACTAACTCCCTGAAGAGCTGAAAGTTAGCTTTCCTAAAGTTTAGCTTCCTAATTTTACTCTTCAGCTGTTCCTCTGGAGTATGAATTCAGCCATAGCATGGTCACTACAGCCCAAGCAGCCTCCAGTCCTGATGTCACCAATCAATTTGTTTACATTGGTGAGTCACATATCCAGTATTGCCATCAATATCCTAGTGGGGCCATCAATTACTTGGCTTAGGAAGTTATCCTCAATGCCTCCTAGATTGTCTACCGCTCTCTGTGCTACTTTTCCAGCAGTGTCCAGGTGGTTGAACTCCCGCAGCAGGACAAGCACTTGCAATCACAGTGCCTCCTGTAGCTGGAGATAGAAAGTTCTGACTAATCTGGTGGCCTGTAGTAGACACCAATCACAAGGCTCCCTTTTCTGCCTTGGTCTCTAACTGTCACCCATAGGCTTTCAACCTGCTTATGACTGTTCTTTAGGGACAGCTCTTCACATTCTATTCTTTTCCTGGTGGAAATTGCAGCCCTTCTTTCTTGCCTGTCCTTTCTGAACAGTTTGTAGCTGTTGATAGCTACACTCCAGTCATGGGAATCATCCCACCAGGTTTCAGTGACTACAACTATATTGTGATTTTCAAGCAGCACAGTAGCTTCCAGCTCCTTTTGTTTGTTTCCCAAGCTGCATGCATTGGTGAAGAGGCACTTCAGCTGGGCAGCTGGCCTTGTCATTTCCTTAAAGGATAACTCCTCAGTTCCTTCTAGGTATTGTCCTTGAATTTTCCCATTGCCTTCTCCTGTTACTCCAGCAGTTGCTGCCTCATCGTCATAGAGTTTTGTATGTCTTACCAGCACTTCTCAAGGCAGTAGATCCTTCAAGATCTACGCCAGCATCCTGTCCCTCTAATATAGTAATGCCTTCCCCACACCTTATCATGGGAAGGCTCACTGTCCCCCCCATTCCCTTTCACCTAGTTTAAAGTCCTCCCAACAAGTCCCACTAGCTTTTCCCCAATGACCCTTCTTCCCCTTTGAGAAAGACAAACCCCATCTGGTGCCTACAAACCTAGTACCACATAAGCTAATTGGCTGTCAAAAAAAAACAAAGTTCTGGTGATGTAACGAAGCCGGGTATTTAAAGATATGATCCTTTGGTTTATTTCTTTGTCCTTGCCCAATTCAGGAGGCAGAGAAGGAAAGATGGTCTGTACATTCAGTTCCTTTAGCCTTCGTCCCAAGGACCTGAAACTCATTTTGATAACCTTGTAGCTATCATGTAGCTTCTTTGTGTCTCCCTGTATGAAAAAGCAGTAAGGGGTTGTCATCTGTTGGCCATACCAAGTTAGGTAGTTTCACAGTGACATCTCTCACCCATGCACCAGGGAGACAGTGGACTTCTTTAAGAAGAGGGTCTTCTCGGTGTATTGGACGTTCAGTTCCCTGCAGGGAGGAATCATCTCCCAACCCATCTCCTACCCATCTCCTACCCAACCAGTACCCATCTCCTCTTCCTCAATGAAGTAGCCTTGGTATCATATCTAGACTGAGTGGGTTGTTACAACCCTCAGACAAGTCTTCCACATCCAGGGCCTCATACCTGTGGATGCCTTGTACAGAGTCACCTTGGGAGGGTGGAGCAGGCAAGGATGGATTTTGTTTGCGGCTTTGGGCACAAACTTGCCTCCATCTGCTCTTTTTCTTTGTGTTTTTGGTTCCAGCCTTGCAATTTTTTTCCCACAACCTGATGTGATATAGGCTGCCTTGGGTTTTTGTTTTTTTCTTTGAAATAACCTGTTAGTGCATGGGTGAATTGTTGTTTCCCTGCCCTTTCTTTTTGTCCCCAGTGATGCATTGTAATCTATGTATTTCATACTGCAGCCTGACCACAAGGCAGAGCAGGTCACCTACCTGCTTACACAGCTGTTCTGAGTGCTGCCCCAGGAAGCCACTGAGAGCATCATGAACTCTACACAGCCAGAGGCCTGGACAGCTTCATGGTTACCTCCAAATTCAGTCAGGATTTCCATATCCTTCCTGACAGGGGCAGACACCCTAGCTTTCCTTCGGGTGGATACCATGATTAAGTCCCAGTCCTTGGAGGATGATAATCCTCCACTGCAGTGTGATGACCCTGAACTTAGTGGCTGATAATCACCTAATGAACTTATCTGTCTAGCCCTCCCTGCACAGATCGCCTTAGCAAACTGCCACGCCACACCCTTCTGAGACGCCTGGGTGGCCCAGCTCCATAATGACAGGTTATATACACTCAGGGGGTTTGGCCGCTGTCACCTCCTGGCTCCACCCCACCACATCAGCACTACCACACGTCAGGGCTGCTCCCACAATTCCCAGTGTTTTTTCCCCACAGTGCTTTGCTGCGGATTTACCTTTCTGTGAAGGGTGCGAACTTCTGCTATGCAGCTGATCCACATGAAGTCTTTGCTAAAACAGCTGAAATGGTGCTTTCCATGTATGTGACACGTGGCCCTTTTCAGTTTTACAAACTTGTTTGGTTTGTCTGTAATTCCTGAAAATTTTCAACAAGCCGTTCTGAAATGAGTTTATTCCACTTGCTTCAGAAATACAGAGCATATATAAAGCAGCTCCTTAAAACATACATTTATGGAAAAGATTTGTGTGATTACTGTAACTATTGTAATTTACAAAAACATTATTCAAGTACTTCACATTGTTCACTGTATTGGTTATTATGCAGTATATCTCACAGTACTTGCAACTTTGAGGGCAAGAACAAAACACCCACGCAGGCTGGCAGGTGATAAGACTATATTTTATAGGATTTATTTTGAATATCTTTTAATATAATCCATTTTGAAATAACGGGGACTGAATAAATCCTGTTAGAAGTAAAGATCTAGCAATGCTTCTGTCTCAGGCTTGTGAAATAATGAATGGCAGCACATTCTACAAGTGAAAGAAAATCTGTAGTGTTGCAAAATTACATGGGTGAATGATCATTGTCATCATCCATAAGTCCAACAAAAGATGGGAAAGAAATTAAGCAGTAAGGAAGAAAGAATTGCATTATAGAATGTAGTAGATAAAAATGGTTTTGCATCTGCATTTAGCCTGAAGGAGATTTTGAGGTTGCATCTATTGTGACCTTTAGCCCAGAATACTGTAGCAGAATCTGTTTTTTCCTAATGGGATTAAGTTCACTTGATTTCAATCCACCATTTCTGAGGAAGCAAAGAAAATCTGCAAAGGGAAAGAATTTAAAATGGAGGGAAAGATTGTAATTATAGCTTGCTGGAGGCATATTTTTCAATAAATGGAGTGCTTCAAAGTAAGTGTACTAGTATGCTGTCTTTCGAATGCAAGCCTTTAGGGAACTAGTGAAAGAGTACAAAGTAAAAACATTATTTTACACCCAAAATTGTTAATTTTCTAGCTCTAATGCATTGTCAGGAGAAGTGCATATTCAACTTTGAACTCCAAGCTTAGCACCGGTAATAATATACCTTCCGAGCATTATGACTGTAAATTAGCACTGAAATGATTAGGAAGATAAGAGATGCTATTATGTGAAGAATCAAGTCTGTTATCTAGTTCCTGTACTAATTGGAAGCAGTCTTACATGATAAGAAAAATAATTCCTACTGAATTGAGCATAAACCCAAAGATGTTTCAGCTATGGACGGACACATCTTTGTTACAAGTTTCATTTTTTACTACAAGTTTAATTTATGTTCATATTTCCAGGATCTTTTCTGTGTGAACTTATGCTTATTTTATACATTTTTAGGTTTATATATAGTCTCTCATATACACATTTCTATCATGGAAGTGCTTACGTACCGGAAATAATGGGAGGTAATAACATTTACATTGTAAGTTATGATAGCTCAGTCACAAATATTAAAGAAAATCTCCAGAGCGTGGCCAGAAAAGAATACAAATGTAGAATCTCCTGAATCCCTGTCACATTCCTCACTCATAAAATAGTGTTTCTTCCCTTGTCCTACAAAGACAGAAAGATTAACAAGCAAACACAGAAGAAAGAAAGAATGAAAAGTATCTTTGCTGGGGAGCTAATAAACATATTGCAGGAACAAAGGCTGCTGGAGATGATAGGCAGCACAACTGTATCCTTGTTTGTTGACCGAGAATACTTTTCATGTGCGACATTACTAATGAAGGCTGAAGAGTTTTGACCTCAGCTTTTCTGGTAAATGCTTCCTTCGTAAACAGCTCAAATGCCAATAATACTGAAGACATTATCATTGATCAGGAAATGTTATTTCATTACTTTCAGTTCTGTTATTGGAGTAAAATGTCACCTCTAAGAAAACATCTTGTTATTGCTTATTACCTACCTTACAGACTTTCAAGAATTAGAAATAAAATCAATATTTTTTTCCTACGGTACCTTGAAATAACAGTTTATCCAAGTCTGGAAAAACGCTTCTAATTGTGGATCATGAATAAAAACTCAGACTTCATTTATTGCTGTTATAATATAAAATCATACTCAGTATCAAATAGTATAGAAATTCTAATACAATTACAGAATCTAGGCTGGGAGAACACTGTATAAAAAATACTGTACCCTGGCACATCTCTGTAATTAACAGTTATAAATGCTGTTTACATACGATTTGATTAAAAAATGACACCTTTACAAAGTATAGCTGTATTTATAATGAGAAACACAAATCTAGAACACATTTTGCTTTAAAATCTAGTATCAGTAGTTTACAAAAGAACTTTCTACTGTTATGGTTAAGCAAAAGGAGAAAGCACAGGAAATTTAATGTACTTATTCCATACTCTGTTTCATTAATTTCCTAAAAGTTCTGTAGAATGTTATTGGATAATTAGATAACCATAGCTCTTCTTGTTTCACACATAGTTTCCTATGTAAATTAATTCATACAATTTACATGTGACATAAGCTTGAAAATGTGTCTTTCAGTAAACCCATCTTCTTTTGTATTCTGACCAACATAGACATGAAACCAAAGTGAACTTGGATTACTCCTCGTAGCATTGATATTTCTTCCACTCGCAACAGTCCTTTTCTTAATGAAAGAAGAAGAGGAAAGCACGCTTCTTGCAAGGTGTTGAAGCATGTTTCCTCTTCTAACTATATCATAGGAAACAAAAGGTGCTCGATTAATGAGTTCAATGAGAAGCAATCTCCTGAGTGGGCCTTAGTGTTTTCCCTAAGTTACATTTGGGAAGTGGCTGAGGTAGGAGAAAAAGAAGAGGGAAGGAGCAGGCTGGATTCCCTCCTTTGTTTGAAAAGCCTTACTCCAAAAATATTGGTAACGCCCTATATTTGGGTGAGTGTGGTCTTTCTTATGTCTTGAAGCTGGCAGAGCTCTTGAGAAAAGCATATAATTACTGAAATTCAGATTATTACTGGTAATGGTGATGGTATAGAAATATGTGTCTAAGTTAAACCACGTCATTCTCACTGGCAGTATTTTATACATGGAGGTCCTTAGTCTTCTCATGAGGATGGTGTCCAGATGACTGCTGGCACTTCATAGACTATGGCCAAAACAGATGGGAAAGAAGGAAAGGGGACAACAATCATGTAGCTTATCTTATTTGTTGGTTGATAGCTTTCTTTAACAAGAAACTTCTCAGATTTCTAGTAGGGCCTGCTCTGGCATCCGCTAAAACGACAGTGAACTGACATGGTTTCTCTTCACTAGAAAAATAAGGTTTGAAATGTAATAGTAGAGGGGTAGATTGGACCGGAAACAGACATCAGGTGAGCGTTTGTCATCAGCTGCTGCTGGGTTTATAGATTCTTCATACTCAGCAGGCAACATACCAAAGTTCTTTAGTCTGGAAAACTTGTGAAAAATGTTGGAAATGCTTTGTCCACTTTTAACAAAATGAAACAAGAAATTGGAAAATTACAAAATAGGCTAAGGGGAAAAAGCTTCAGAAGTCCTGTAAATCACCTGTTTTGAAATCAGAGACTACAGATAATGGAAGTCAATCTAGGAAGAAGAGAAAGTTTCTGTAAAAATGACACTGGATTTCAACCATCATTTAAAATACACATTTTCTGCTTTCTATACAGTGTATGAGAAAAGAAAGAGATTCAGTACAAAAAAAAACCAGACATTTAGAATAAAATAATCTCACTCTGAATTGAGGAATGAACATTCATTATTCAATTCAAATTTGAAAAGACAAAGAAAGTTATCAGACTAAATTAACAGGAGCTGACAGCACTATAGATGACTCATTGCAATTCAAAAATTTTATAACAGTGTAGAGGAGAACATAGAGAGCAGATGGTGCAAAGAATCCTCAGTACAAAACTGAGATCAACACTGAGATCAAGAGCCAGAAACCATCCTTCAGCCTAGTACCAATGTCAAGAAAACGCTGCCATTAAAATGATTAAAAGTCGTGCTGGGTTTCAAGCTTTTTTTTTTTTTTCCCCTCAAATGTCTTCAGTGGGTAACCAAATTAGAGCACTCCTGCAGTTACTGGATTTGAAGAAACTAATTAAAAGAACTTCCCATTGATTCATCATAGGAACATTTTAGCAGTCTTAATATACGAGCAAATAGGATTTACTCGTCTTACAAATTTCCAGTTAAAGAGAGCTCTAACAATGAATGGATAACATCTTTAGGGTCTAAATAATTTCTGTTCTACTGAGCAAATCTTATAAGAAGCTGAATTTTTTCCAGTGAAAATATTGTTTTTAAAATGATAGTAACTGAAAAAACAGAAACTTGGCTAGCTGCAACTTCTTATTACTTAGTCTTATTTGCTTACCTCTTTGTACAATAAATTTCTTACTGAAATTCATTTCCTTTTTTAAGTAATTATTTCATCTCAAGTAATTATTTCATCATACAGGTAAATTCTGTTATTATTATATATTATTATGATGACAATTAGTGGTATCCTTCTGAATGGATAAGAAATGGTTAATGGCGTTTGTTTTTGTTTTATTAAGTATTAAGGGTTGTGTGTAGGTTTTTTTGTTGCTCTTGTTTTTTATTAAAAAAAAAAAGTCAAAAATACACAGTATTCAGAGCCTTACACACATACACCTTCACATCTTGATTTATAGGATGCAGTGCTGGCACTGTGGTACAGGTATGATGTGAGCATGGGACCTTCAGTTTCAAGTACACGTCAAGCACAGCTGTTTTACAGGAGACTGGAGTAATTATCTTCCATTATTTTTCTCCTGAGCTGTTTCCCAGGGAGAAGACATTGGCTACTTGCACAAATGGAAGTTACTGCAGTGAAGTCAGACAGACTATACACTTAATTGTTGTAGAAATTTGGAAATCAGAACCCAGAGAAAAATGCACCATGTGGTGCATATGAAAAGCTTACTAATGTTAGGTCATAATTTGAAGAAGTGTAATACCAGTAATCTATATTTTAAAAAACCTAGAAGGGTCAAGTGTTTTCTGCGAGCATACTCAATCATTTTGCAAGGATTTGGCTACTAGGCTGATGAATGCACACTGCAGAGAGGTGAAGTGATGGTGTGCTAGTGAGGGTGGCCCAGCTAAAGTCCCTCGGGTACAAACAGGCACACGGGATGGATCTGAAAAACCTGCAGAGCTCCCTTGGCCTCCGCCTTGATGCCAGTGAATGACTCAAAACTGCAAATAGTAAACAAATATATATGAGAAATTGTCTTCATAGGACCTTGATTTGTGTTTCACAAATACAAATCCATTTTTGCTGCCTCGTGTTTTCCTTTCAACAACTCTGTCTTTGTTCCCTACTTGGAGCAGCTCATTTTACCCCAGAGTAATACTAGAACTCAGTTTCACCCTCAATTTTCAAGAATAAAAATTTCATTTTAACTAAGGGAGTAGTTATATGTACCCAGAGGTAACATTTTGGCCCAGAACTTCTGAATGTGTTTTATTCATATATTTGTCTATTTTGCTATGTTCAGTTATATGATGCTGTTTGAGGTCTTCCTGAAAAGTAGACTAATCCTTTATTCAGCAAGATATGATTCTTTTTTTCTCTCTTTCCCTTGCATCAGACCTATGGTTAAAATGGTGTAAGTATGGATGGGGGAAAGTTTCCTGTGTAAGCTCTGTTTTATCCATATCACTTTTGGTAGTTTTTTCTTCTTTTGGTTATTTTCTTTTGGCCTGTTAGCTTTTTATCCCATCATAGAGACTGGTCTGTTGTACCACAGAATAGTTATCCACAGGGAAGACTGTAAGTGGGTAGAGGTTTATTTTCTGTCTCGCTGACACAGAGAAACCGAGATTGTTATATGTCTGTGTGCAGAGCTTCCCTTTTTTCAAAAGAAAACAAGCTGTTCTATTTTCTTTAGTGTTTGTTTCTAGCTTTTATTTATTGATTTCATTTCTTAAACTTTCTGAAATGTTTACAGGGAAGTAAACGAAGGTGAGGAATTTTGTGACTAGAAGCAGATTCCTATTTCACTTTACTAGGGAGACTCCTTTATTCAAAAGATAAAAACTGAAGCCATAAAAGTATGTTATTTTTAGAGGCAACTCTTTAGGAGCTTAGAAGAGGTTAAGTATGATTCATAATAGAGAGGAATGGGAGAAGGTGTGTAATAAGGTGATATATGTTATTTCAGCGACAAATAGGGAAAGGTGTAAACCACTGAAAGAATCTTTTTTTTATGTATATAGGATGCAGTCTCAGGAAGCTGGTAGGACTCTGATGTAACTTATTCAGTAACTTATTCGTTCAGCTTTCTCTGTTGTCTTCAAGACTGTTGAAAGATGTGACTGTTTTGTTGTTACATTTAGGAAAGATTCGTGTCAATGCTTGTAAAGCAGCTTTAGTATCTGGAGAGTATTAGACTTCTTTTGCCTTACTTGACCAGTTTAATAAAATAAGCAAATGGAGTTTCTTGTAATTGAATTTTTGCCTCATTTGACATTGTTACACAGAATGTCCTTCTATGTCCTTCTTCTTTTCCAAAAGGGCAGCAAATCCAACTCTCAAAATCACTTAAACCCACAGTGAGATAGCTTTGCTCTTGGGTTCATCCACCCATGTTAGGCCCCTTCTGAAAGCTACTGGAAGCAGTTCCTGCTCACTGCACAGCTGCAGCCCTGTGAGGTCAATTACTGCAGGTGGGTTGGGGCACCTCTGCTTTCGTGGCTTGCCCTAACCTTGCCACTGCCCTCACCTCCCCTAACAAGCCAGCGGTTGATTACACACAGCTACTGCTCTGAGGGACTGGAATTCTTTTGCTTCTGCCAGCTCAAGTAACAGGAACAGAGTATGTTATGCCTGTTTTAGGTTTTGTCACATTATTTTACCCCAAGGAGTAAACCAAATGTTTGTTCTACTCTAGCAAAACTATAACACTTAACATAGGGTATCCTGAGTTTAGAATTTACTCTCTGAAACACAGCACTGCTCTGGACGTGATGTCCTCAGAGTGAGTGGCACATCCTGGTCATGCACAGACAATGGTGGAGACTGACTCAGGCACTTCTTTCTGGGTGAGAATTTTTGTATATAGTCATTTCTCAGAAGCTGGTCTGCATTTTAATAAAGGAATTACTGGTGTGTGCTTGAAACATTAATTCCAGGTTATATGGTTTCCCTGAGAATTGCCATCTGTCATGCTTTTCTGCCTGGAGGTAACTCAAAGTTACTTCGGGTTAATATCCTAAGACAGTAGGTTGAAAAGATAAACAGTGTACCTTGTCTTTAACCCGTAGTTATCCTTTTCCCTTTCAGCACCCTCCTTGATAGGTATGGTAAGGAAAGACTGGGCTTCCCAAAACAGCATTGCCCTCTCCTGGCAAGAGCCGGACTTTCCCCATGGAGCCATTCTGGACTACGAGATCAAGTACTATGAGAAAGTAGGTCTCACTTACAGCATCACCCAAACTCAGATCCTAAAGAATAATATGTTTCATATTTTTAATATTTAAAAAATATTTTAAACTTTTAACTTGATCCCACGTACAATGCTTTATAAGTAGACATTTTGTTTTGTATTGAGTTTTTGTTGTTGTACTTCTGACTTGTTAATGACTGTCTTGTTTCATGTCAGAACCAAGTAGAGCAAACAGGCAGTGGATACACTTGTCTCATAGTAGCAACAATTATGAACACAACAGATCAGATACTCAAACATATTTTGATACAAGAACTGTAAAAGGTTCATACTGCAATGACACTGAAACAATATGTTGAAGGTGAACATCAAAATTTGATTTAATTTTGTGGTATTATTTTGCAATAATCTGTGCTTAAATGACAGAGTCCATCAGCCTTGTTTAGAGGCTACAAGAGATAGAAACTGCAATGCATTTTTATCAGATTTCTGGTATTTTGTCAAAATTATATTGTTTCACATCAAACTGGACAATCACACGCATTACAACAAAAGATACAACGTCTTATGAAAGCATGATCTGAAGCCTGCTTCTCCCAAAGCAGAAAACACATTTCATCATTTTCAGCTGGCTACAGGACCTTGCACAAGTGTAAAATTTAATGTTAATCAGTGGCTTTATTCCTAGAGATACAGGAAGGAAAATGGTGGTGCGTGTTTCTTAAGCAGTAATATGCTGTCGTTCTTGCTGTTTCTCTGTCCCCATCTGAAAGTCACAATGGAGCTAATGGATAAGTGAGATGATCACAAAGAACAGCAATATAAGCCAAGACATGAAAAACAGATTTAATGATTTTAAACTCTGTGGATATCAGAATTTCCTTCCTTGGCAACCCTTCTCTATTGAGATTATGCAGCTTTAATGATGCAGAAAAAAAGAGTAAACTTGAAAAAAATTCAAACAATTTAAATAGTATAGCTAGAGAGAGGAAACATGATTGCTTAGAATATTTGGTAGCCAAAGCAAGACAAACTTATTTTCATGCACTGGTGGAGCTCTTTCAATTTTTCATCCATTACCATAGTAATCTACACTATGACTTGCACTGACCACTTTTTGTTTATCAATATTAAAATAACAATCAAGTGAATTAAAATAGACTAATGTATACAGTTTACACCTCAGTAAAGTTACACCTACACCTAGTAAAGTTTACACCTAAACTTTAGTCTGTTTATACTTTAGTCTTTTTCTACAGTAAAAGTACTATTTTCTGTTCTTTTGGAAAGTCTACAGAGTACTTTTTTTTTAACTGTTAACTTCTCTATGCTCTTAGGTGTGGGGAGATAAATGCACTGCTGGCATTTTCCAATACTCTTGTATAGGTATTATTTTCTCCCTAAGTCACTAACTGGCCTGCATGCACAGCTCTTGAATACACCTTTTATTAGTAAGTTATAACAGGTGTGCTTTCTTCTGTCAAAGCTATGTAATAGGTAGAATGAGAGACATACAATCCAGCTCCCATAGTAAGCAGGTCACTTATTTGAGCAGAGGAGTAGCTATCTGACTGATTTGCATGACCAGATTCTAGAGCAGAGAGGTGAATAATTTAGTACTGCAAAATACTCTGCTGATTTTCAGTATCAAATTACAAAATGTGATTTTATACAACTTTGATCCACTTATATTTAAATATTGCTTATGTTTAAATATTGCTGATGAAGCGTAGATTACAACTATACCACTGTGTAAGTATAGTGGCCAAATGTGAATAAGATTTGTATATTGACCAAAAAAAAAAAAAAAAAAAAAAAGATTGACAGTGTCTACCTCAAAGCCAGAAAATAGTCACATGGGCTTTAACAAATTCATTCTCCTTCACCTCAAGCTCTGTATATAAAATAGCACAGTCTGTGTATGTCAGGTGTGTGTACAGCAAGTGTCATCTTTCAGGCTTCCCAGCAACCCCAGAAGAGGAAAATAGCAGCATTTGTTTTATCAGGAGTAGTGACAAAATAGGGATGATGATGCAGAATAATAAGAAATGTGATAAATAAGAGGAATCTACCACAAAGACATCCCTTTCTTGGAGATTTTAAAAATGTAGCTGAAATTCAAAAACAATATAAGCATGAAAAGTTCAGAAGTTTTCTTAATGTCTTAAGGAGACATTACAAATTCAGAAAACAGTATCCATTTGCCTTAGATACTGTTGCACACATGAGTTAGTAAAAAGGAACAGATTTTGCATCCCATCCATAGCCCTTTTTACCTGCCATTTGTATTTGAAAATATAAGAGGTTTTGTTCTTACAATATAAGAAATTGAATGTCTTCATCAGATATAAACAATACTGAAGTCTCAATAGATTGCATCCATTTCTTAACTTTAAGAAACTCTGCAAGATTTTAAAGTTGTATAAGCATGAATATCTATAAGATTCCAGGGTGATATTTGCGAAACTATCAAGAAGACACTGGGGACTTTCTGGCAGCATGCTGTCTTTTAGTTATAACCAGTAGGAATTCTACAGCTCATAGAATGTCACTTCTGGTCATATGCCCCCAAGGTTTCATGAAAGGTCTATCAGCTTACAGAAATCCAGGAGCCATCTAACAAGAGACAATGAGTGCTCCACAAAATGAGGCTGTTTCCAGTGATTTTATAAGTAACATAAATTAGGGATGGCGAACCCTGAAGACACAGGAGCATTCTTCCGTGCATATCTAGAACAAGTAGAACAAGGGAAAAAGGTTAGACTGTGCAAGGTATGCATGGCAGTTATATTTGTAATCTCGGGCAACAAGTTGCACACAGAGAACCATAGAAAGATCAAGCCCATAATTCTCTCTGTGAAAAATAGACTCATATCTTCTGAGAAAAATAGTACCATGTAATTGAGAAGTAGAGAAGGAAAGACTACTAATAAACTGCAAACATGGAAGCAATACATTAATTTAAAAAATATAATAAAGCGGCTCAGTAATTTGACTGCTTTAAAGCACCTTTTTCCACAAGACCTTCATTTCACAGAATCACAGAATCACAGAATTGTAGGGGTTGGAAGGGACCTTTAGAGATCATCGGACCAACCCCCCTGCCAAAGCAGGTTCCCTACACCAGGTCGCACAGGTAGGCGTCCAGGCGAGACTTGAATATCTCCAGAGAAGGAGACTCCACAACCTCCCTGGGCAGCCTGTTCCAGTGCTCCGTCACCCTCACCATGAAGAAGTTCTTACGCACATTCATGCAAAACTTCCTGTGCTGCAGCTTATGTCCGTTTCCCCTCGTCCTGTCTCCACGTACCACTGAAAAGAGACTGGCCTCACTGCTATGGCCGCCACACCTCAGATATTTATAAACCTGGTCCCCTCTCAGTCGTCTTTTCTCAAGGCTAAACAGACCCAGTTCACTCAGCCTTTCTTCATAGGGGAGATGGCTCCAGGCCCTTCACCATCTTTGTGGCCCTCCGCTGGACTCTTTTCAAGAGTCTTTTTTGTACTGGGGAGCCCAGAACTGGACACAGTACTCCAGATGAGGCCTTACCAGGGCAGAGTAGAGGGGGAGGATCACCTCCCTCGACCTGCTGGACACGCTCTTTTTAATGCACCCCAGAATGCCATTGGCCTTTTTGGCCACGAGAGCACACTGCTGGCTCATGGCCAACCTGTCGTCCACCAGGACGCCCAGGTCCCTCTCTGCAGAGCTCCTCTCCAGCAGCTCATCCACCAGCCTGTATTGGTGCATGCAATTCTTCCTCCCTAGGTGTAAGACCCTACATTTGCTTTTGTTGAACCTCATCCGGTTTCTTACTGCCCAGCTCTCGAGCCAGTCCAGGTCTCGCTGAATGGCAGCACAGCCTTCAGGTGTGTCAGCCAATCTTCCCAACTTCGTATCATCAGCAAACTTGCTGAGGGTGGCCACTATCCCCTCATCAAGGTCATTGATGAAGATGTTGAACAAGACTGGACCCAGCACAGACCCCTGGGGGACACCACTGGTTACAGGTCTCCAGCCAGACTCTGCACCACCAACGACGACTCTCTGCGCTCTGCCAGTCAGCCAGTTCTCAACCCACCTCACTGTCCACTCGTCTGTCCCACACTTCCTCAGCTTTGTTATAAGGATGTCGTGGAGACAGTATCAAATGCCTTTCTAAAATCAAGGTAGACTACATCTACCGCTCTTCCCCCATCCACCCAGCATGTGACAGCATCATAGAAGGCCACCAAGTTGGTCGAGCACGACCTCCCCTTGGTGAACCCATGCTGACTACTCCTGATAACCTCCTTTTCTCCCAGTTGTCTGGAGATGGTATCCAGCACAAGCTGTTCCATCACCTTTCCAGGGACAGAGGTGAGGCTGACAGGCCTATAATTACCCGGATCTTCCTTCTTGCCCTTTTTGAAGACCGGAGTGACATTGGCTATCCTCTAGTCTTCAGGGACCTCCCTGTTATCCAAGACCTCTCAAAAATGATGGAGAGCGGTTCGGCAATGACCTCCATCAGCTCCCTCAGCACACGTGGATGCACCCCATCAGGTCCCATGGACTTGTGGACCTTAGTACTGCCTAGGCGCTCACGCACGTCCTCTTTCCTGACTAAAGGAAAGTCTCCCATTTCCCAGACCCTCTCACTAACCTCTAGGGTGTGGGATTCCTGCAGGAGAGCCTTTTCACTGCAGATGGAAGTAAAGAAGGCATTCAGTATCTCTGCCTTCTCAGCATCCCCTGTTACCAGAACCCCGCCCTCACTTAGTAAGGGGCCCACATTCTCTCTAGTTTTCCTTTTGCTGTTAACATACTTGAAGAAGCCTTTTTTATTATCCTTTATCACTTTAGCTAGATTCAATTCCAGACGGGCTTTAGCCTTCCTCGTTGCATCCCTGCAGGCCCTGACTACATTCCTATATTCTTCCCAAGTGGTCAGACCCTTTTTCCACATTTCATGGACCTTCTTCTTTCCTTTGAGCTTGCGCATGAGCTCCTTGCTCATCCACACAGGTCTCCTGCCACCTTTTCCCAATTTCTTGCTCACAATTTCTTCAGTGAATTACTACAAAATGTGCAACACATAACTTTAACAAAATATTGTTTGCCTTTCTATCAATCTCTAAAAGTGAAAATCTTGAGAAAATTTTAAAAATGCACTCGTGTGTATTTATGTAGTTGGCTGATATAGTTTCACTCTTTTCTGCAGCTTTTCAGCCAAAAATGCAGTGAACGTAATCAGTTCAAGATGCTATGGGTTTCTGATGCAGTGAAGACAGAAAGTTTTCAATTGCATAAATATTTATGTGCTATAATCAGAGGTGGAGGAGTATGAACCTGAACTAGTACTGTATGTTGAGGCCTGGTAGTTGAAATATCTTATTTCTGATAGATTTTGAATCATTCTGAAGATTCCACCAGTAGAAAAATTTGACACATTGGACGATAAGTGAGTCCTTATAGCAACACACAAAGAATCCATTAAGTGTTTCACCTTATAGATCTAAGATGTACTTTGAAAAGCATTTCTTCATAGATCTTCTTTGTAGTGTTCAAATATACTAAACATTTGCCAATTATCTCCGTTGACATAGGATATCTGCCGTATTCTACAGTCTGTTATCTATTCATTCTATTTCACAGTCCTTTAATATCTTTCACAAATAGCAAAGTACTTTTAGAAAAAAAAAATCTTTCATAGGCATTATTGTCTTTTTCTTCAGAAGTTGAACTCCAAATTTCAATATAACCTCAGTTTTATTGCTAATAGAAGTCAATTTTTTCCTTCACACTTTAAAACTATCTCAGACTCTGACTAAAGCTTTTAATTTTTTGAAAGATTCCAAGGCATCGTAATCTATTTAACTACAGACAGACTGAATTCTCAAATCAGATGAAGGATAAGATATGACCTTGTCACAGCTTTGTAATGAGGCTTAGTCCTTCTGTAGGAATTCTCTCATGGGAAATAAAACAGGGTACACAGTGGATATAAACCATACCAGCTGCATTTGAGGTGGTGTAGTTAAACTTGAAAGTGCTTTTTCCTCCCGTCTTCCACCCAAACCCTCAAAGTTAATCATCAAAAATTAGCACTCCCTGAGATCTGTGTTAAGCATATCAAGCTGTATACATATCAGAAACTATATTAAGTTCTCCCATATGGCCCAAATACACCAGCTGGATGTTTTCTGCTACAAGATATAAGTAGCAGACAAAGCTGGTCTATAGGGAAGAGATTTTATAGAAAGCACCCTAGCAATATCGTAGGGCATTGCAATGATATCTTGAAATAGAGTATCTTCTAGAGCAGGATGTGGAAAGACTGGTTGATATTTCACTTCCTTGTCTTTTGATGAAATTTGCACCAGTGCCAAAACCCTTTGACAAAATACTTCATTTTTTTGGCAGATTCAGTTTGCAAATTACAGATAGTTTTCACATAAAAATTTTAATGCACCTCTAAATGACACTGAGTGGACAAGATCTGTGGGATTTCAGATATAACTGTTCCTCCACTCCAGTATTATTTAGAGTTGAACTAATAAATAAGAGAAAATAGCCAGGCAGTAGAGGTAAAGGGGAAATTAGTTTCCCAATGAGGTTCTAAAAGAAGATGAAGAGCTGATGAAGCAGATAGGTAGATGAAAGCACCAGATTTAAAGAATTAGAAAGCTGTATGACCTTGTTAATTTTTCTATCAGTTTACAGCTGTATTTACTTAACTTGAGAAGTGATACTCTTTCTTAAACTCTGATATTAAACAAACACTGCTATTTCTTGAATATTCATTAGTATGAATTAAAATGAAGCATTCTGGGTAGAGAAGTACATAAGAGAGTTTGTGAAAAATGCCTTCATAGGAGTAACATGAAGATTTAAGAACATCAATGTGTAACGAATTTTGAATGGCAGAATTATTCTTACAAAGATTAAAGTGGAAAATTTTATACAAGAAAGTAATTTTCTCTTGCTGAATTGTATGCCTACAGTACTATTCTGTAGTTTAAAGCAAATCCCTCTGTCTAGAAACACATGCACTATATTATTTCAAAGACATAGGAGTGTGTATGTACAATATATTACATACAATGTACTTCGACAGCAAAAAGATTTGTCACTAGGTGCATGTACAAAGATATGAACTGATATCATTGCTATTTTTCCCACATTTTTTGAGGAGTAGAGAATCTGATGTTATGCTCATTGCCACACTGAAAACTAGCACAGCAGCAGCATGCTTCTTGGAGCCCTGGAGACACATCACACTGGCTTTTGCCTACATGCTCAAAGTGTTTCATTCCAGCCTTTTTCCCAAATGAACTGCCAGTTTAGTGTGCGTGACTCATCACTGTTTAGGACAACAGAAGCTGCTGTGTAAGTTTAGTGAAGAAGACATTTCATCATCTTATTTTGTAAAGATGAATTCATCTCTTCTCAGGCAATATGTACATATTGTTTCTCTTCTCTCCTTTTTTCTCTGTGCTGTAATACTTGGCCCTACCCAAGTATCAACTGGAATCTTAGTGTCAAGGAAGAAGAGCCACATATTTTCATTGGTCAAGATACAGACAGTTTAGATAAGAACCTACATCATTTAGATAAGACAGTCCCCTGAATTTCTAGGTGACATTTTGGGAAATTGAATCAAAATTAGCTTCTTCTCTTCTTTAGCCCTGTGCCTTTCTGTAAGGACTGTGAGATGTGTCAGATTTGTTGAGTCTTGACTTCTGCATTACTTAGTCAATCCAGTCTTTTCAGATCTTTAGTTACTATTTTCAGTAGTGTTTGAGTTAGAAGGATCATTGCTTTTGAGATGCAACTATGGTGAAACTTCTTTATTCCTTCATGTACCAGCTATTTCTTCCTTAGATCAGATGTTGATTATATCTTAAATTTTTAAATCATGAATAGTAACATATGCACCAGCTCCAAAGTACATGAAGCTGAATGGAGCTGCTGGTGTGTCGCATTCTTCAGGAGCAGGCACATATGAGCCGGTGTTGCTGAGGCTGGATTCTAGAATGTACTGCTTCTTTCTCCAGGTATATTCTACTCTTTCTGGATGTACTATAGCATGCTTGATGCCCTTGCAGGAAAAGGCTTGTAACAAGAGGGAAGATTCCTTCAGGTATCAGGCCAGTCACTAAGTTTGTTAAATGAAAAATAGTATTAATGTTAGTATTGAACAATCAACTGGACAATTCTAAGCCTCATGCTAATCACTTTTTTTTAATTAATTTCATTTTCCTGCAGTATTTTTCAGTTACTTGAATTGGTTGAGGCATAAGTAGAAATCTACTGCCTACAAATTAATAAAGTGTTTCAGACATGACTAGAAGCAAGAAATATAGGACCCATGAAATACTACATTTTTGTTACATCTTCTTATATAAACAAGAGCACTGAGAGGTTTGGACATGTAAGATCTTTTGGCCAGTTGCACTGAACACAAATGACCAAAGCGGCAGGAGCAGATTGGCATGTCATTTCAAGCCCATGGCTCCAAAGAGCACTTATGGCTTTCCCGGCCATTCGGAGCTCCTGGGAAATGAACCACGTCTGGGAAACGTTTTTAAAAAAATAATCACTACAAATGCACTTTGGGAGATACTCATTAAAATGAAATCTCCTAGCTTATTTTAGCATAGTAAGTGATGTTAAACAAGCTGCTCAGTTTTACTATTCTGCTGTTATTAACCTAGTTTCCCAAGGGAAGAACTGTGAAAGGCTGAGATTCTAAAAACGGAAGAAAATAGGTCTCTGAACTATTGAAAATGAGAGTGAATGATTATGAGACACTGACCAGATATGCTTTTTGCCTGTGGGAAAGAACCTAAAGACCTTACAGCGACCATTATTAATGACACTGAAATAATTACTATTAGGAGAAAAAGAGATCTTATTTCTAAATATCAACTGCATGTAATAAAGAGTTTATCAAGGAAGTTCAGTGCTAGAGCAGGATCAGCTAGAAGCAAGATCAACTTCATGAGGCACCTGGTTTGGCCTGTCTTCTAATAGCTTTCTTCAGTTGATTAGAGCTAGCTTCTAAGCTTTTGTATTTTCTAATAAAGTAGTCTTTGGAACTACTACTGTGGTCATTCTTGCTGAATAAAAAAAAGTCTTGCTGAGAAACACTGTGCTGTTTAGGTGGCTCTAGTGGATTTGATTTTAAAAAAAAAAAAAACATGATTCATTCTTTGCTGATCTTGTTTACTTGTCTGTAGACAGTACGCTTTCCCCCAAGGACAATCGTGTGCACAATACATGTTCTAGAAACTGCAGGAAGAGCTGCACAAATGTAGAAGTGCATTAATGGTTTTGAATGACTTGTTTTCAAAGTCTTTCAAAGATGTATGCATGGAAATTATGCAAACTATTTATAGGACAACAAACTTAACACCACACAGCTAGTTCCATGCCTCAGAGAAATTTAAGGAAGCTAAATTCACTGCTAGTAGAAGTTGATTCCTAAGAAAAGATATTATCAATTTTTTCTTCTAGCTATTCAGCAATTTAACTTCAAAAAAAACTTCTTTTTATCATTTATTGCCACAGTAAGAATGATAATGTAAGCTACAGGAATCTACTGTTGTAGATCAGTGTGTGATTAGGTGAGCTGAAAAATCAGAAGAACGTCTTGTTTTATAGTGCATTAAAGTTCAGCTCACTCCTGAGAGCAAACCATATATGATTTTGGTTAGTGTGTTGTAAAAGAAATGTTGTCTTTTCAGAGTCAATATATCAATTGTGCAGAAGGGAATATTAACCTTTAACATGCTGAATCTTGAATTGGCAAATAAGAGAATACACTCTAAAGTTAAAATATTGTTATTATTGTTAATATTATTAGCCAGTTTCAGTGTAGTCACCTTTGAGTGTAGAAACACTAAGTTTCAGTAACATCTGAATCTAATGAAAGTTTTAACTCTCTCAGGTACAATAACAAGCAGTCAAGTGTCTGACTTTTATTTTGAAAATTGGACATAATTCCAGAAAAAGAACAGTGAATTTCATGAGCAGCATTCTAGATTAGTGTGTAACTAATATGGCTGCTAAATGACCATCTATGCAAGAATAATTTCATTATTTGTAAGTTAAATACAATGTCCACATAACCATTACTCTAAAACCTGTCAGATATTTCCTTTTCGGTTTCTTAAAATAAGTAGTTCCCAAAAGCCTTCATCTGTGAGCCCAAACTGTTTTAAAAACAGTAGCTGGGTCAGTGTTTTAATAATACATAAGCACTTTTCAAAAATTGTTCTTTCCCAACCATAAAGATGAGTTCACAGAATAAATCAAGAATATATGTACTTTGAGACATGAGCAAGGTTATAACTTTGTCTAAATGGAGGACTGTTCCAGTACAAAATATTATTTCACTTGCACTTTTTTTGCAGTCCTTAATACTGTATATAGTTAGATATATTTGGATATACAGGATGTATTAAGGACATATTTGAATAAATAGAAGTGAATATACATGTATTCCTTTTTAGGGTAATAGAGAATGTTCTTTCTTTTCCTCTTTTTTTTTTTCTTCTTAGACTGCATATCAAGTGTGCAGTAATCATTCAGAAGGATAGATTCCACTTTTTTTTTTTTTTCACACAAGAATGGAAATATAACCACTGACTGCATAATGTAGACAACCTCTTTTCTTTTACATTATTATGTCCTCAAAGCAGTGATGCTAATAGAACAGAGGAAAATACACAGGGATAAAGGAAGATGTTTTAGGGACAGCCATTCTATTTTAATGCAATAAACCAAATTAGTTTCCATGTTTAATATTATTATAAGCCTTGTGCAGGTATACTGAATAAAAGTTGTGTTACATTCTTTTTGATAGAATCAAAAATGGAGATGAGACAAGCCTTTCATTTAAAAGCATGATTTCATTAGCCAACTCAAATTTGCAGAAAGGGTATGTTATTTATTAATTCCTACAGTTTTTTATTTTACTCCACTACGATACTTAATATTTATTTTGCTGACATAAAGAAAAGTAATATTTATATATATATTTAATATATTAGTATTAATAGTTTCAAAGTGCCCTTTCTTAATGTTCTTGTCAGGGAGGCTGAGTTAACAACTTATTACTATGTACTCCTTACTGAGCTGTTAATAGCTTTAGAGTCTTTTCCAGGAATTCACCTGCTGCTCATAAAAACATTTATGTTGCTGTAGGAATTTCAGACAGTTGATACATCTTCTGTTTGTAGTGACCTTGCTAGAACTATCTGTTATTCTTTCATATATTGCAAAAAGGTCTAGCTTGTTATAGTTATCACAATAACAACTGTTTTGTGAATGAGGCTGTTCTTTTTAAAAAAGATATTGTCACATTTCTAAATTTCCTTAATTTTTTTTCAGAAGAAAAATTTTAAGTTTTTAATAACTGAAAATGCATTCCTTTAAATTATGCTAGTTAAATTAGAAATAGACATTTACGTGATAGAAAATAAAATCAGAATTTGCTTTCAAAGTGCAAAATAATCATTTCAGCTAACATATAAGATTGCTATGTCCTTTGTTATGTACGTTGAACTACATAGAAAGTGATTTAACTGCTGGATCTCATGGTATAATTCTGGAAAAATGGCACGCAGATAGACAAAAAACATAATACAATGAGTGAACAATTGGCTGATGGCTCTGGCTCAAAAAAAATACAGCAAGGTGCTGAGGGCACCACTGTTGCACAGATGGGGAGCATTTCCAGGAAGATATGAACCATATGCTGACTGAGGTTGGAAGGGGCTTCTTCAGGTCAACTGATCCTAGAACAACAGTGAGAAGAACTCAGTTCTTCTCACCTGAAGCTAGTCTCAGTTTTGCAATACTTAACAGTGCCAGTATCAATAGCCTGTGTATTGTTTTCCGAAGACTTGAAGTTAGATATTTGGTCACAGCCAACACAGATGCATGAGGGAAATGTGTGATTTAATTTCAGTTTTGTAATAAGACTCCCTATCTAGATGACTCAGGGAAGACAGTAGATGTAGTCTTCTGGATTTCAACAAAACTTTCAGTGCTGTTTCGCAGGGTATATTTCAAACGGCCAAGCATATAGCTGAACAAAAACATAATACAGTTGGTGAGCAATCTGCTGTTTGGTCAGCTCAGAGAGCTGTGGTAAATGGGGTTACATCAGGGCTCCATTTTAGGGCCAGTTCTCTTCACTGTTTTTATAAATGACCTGGATGCAAAACTTGAATGCATACAAAGTCTGTTTGTAGACAGTGCTAAACTGGGAAGAGGTGCTGTCTTCCTTAAAGGCAGAGAGGCCTTGCAGAGAGATGATGACCAACTGAGGTTCTGGGCAGTCACCAACTGCATGGAGCTCAACAAGAGCAAGCTCTAGGTTTGGCACCTGGGACAGGGCAACCTGGATCTATGTATAGACTGAGGTTGGGTTGGAGAGCAGTCCTCCAGAGGGGGATCTGGGGATTCTGGTTAAGAAGAATTTGAATGTGAGTCAGCAGCTTGCCCAGGCAGCCTAAAGGGCCAGCCATACCCTGGGGAGCACCAGGCAAGCAGGCCCAGCCGGGTAAGGGAAGGAGTTGTCCTTCCCTGTTTTGTGCTGTGCAGTGTCACTGGATGCAGGTTTAGGTGCAGCAAAATAAGAAGGATGTAAAACTACTGCAGAGTATCCAAAGGATGGCAACAAAGGTGTTGAACAATCTGGAATGCAAAGGCATGTGGTGAGTGGCTCATGTCCCTCAATTTGTTCAGCACAGAGAGAGGAGCTGAGGGGAGACCTGATGGCAGCTGCAGCTCCTCACAGGGAGCGGAGGGGCAGCCCTGAGCTCTGCTCTGTGTGACAGCAACAGGACCCGAGGAGATGGCATGGAGCTGTGTCAGGGGAGGGGCAGCTGTGACAGGTTTATCACCAGAGGGTGGTTGGGTCCTGGAAACAGGCCATGGCCCCAAGTTGCTGGCATTCAGGAAGCCTCTGAACGTCAGACTTAGAAGTGTGGTTTGAATTTTGGGTGGTGCTGTGTGGTCCCAGGGGTTTGAGTCCATGATCCTTTGTGGGTCTCTTCCAACTCAGGTAATGTTTCTGTGATTTTGTGAACAAAGAAATACTAAAGCTTCATGTAAGATGCACTTACCCTCTGGTTGCTTACATTAAAAAATGTTCACATCTAAAGAGATAGTTTTCAGTGTTTATGGAGTGGAGAGCTACTTCCTGGAAAGGTGAAAAAATATTGCTTTTGGCAGCAAAATAATGGTATTGTAGTGAAGTACAGTCACTCCTTACACAAACTGTAGTAAGGAAAATGATGAAGCTGAAAAATGCAAGTCATGCCGGAGCAAAAGGAGAAGGAAATTTGAATTAGAGGACTGAATAAATTGGAAGTCTTTACAAATCCAACAGTGCAGAATAAGTCTATGGAAAGGATTCTCTTTGGATAATTAAAACTACAACTTTGATGGATTCACTTGGCTTGCAACCTTCAAGAGGCAGGTGCTTTTCTTTCTCATTTGTTCCCTGTTTGTTTCAGTGTCTCTGTAACTTTCTATTCTTGACTTGCTGTGCAAGTCAGACAGACTTCATTTTCTCCTCAATGCATGCATTTTGTGTGTGGCTGGATTCCTTCAGTAGTTTTTCCTGAGTCACTAGGGATTACATAACATAAAAGTGGGGGTGTGCAAATACGTACTGATGCTCTTTACAGTCCTAAAAAGGTTTTACAGAAATGTGGCTGTCATATTCTGTTCTTGCCTTTGCTGCCTTAAAGCAGTTTTTCGCCGGGTTTAGTCTCAGTGGATTGAACTGGGGTTCAGCTTCTCCTCCATTGTGCCTTTTTCTCCTGTATACCTTTCTCTACTTTATATACATAGGTTAGGCTGCAGTGTTTGAATCTAGTGATATTATATTAAAAAAATGAAAACCACACTAATCAGTATTTTTTTATGTATCAAAGTAAGAACAATGTTATTCAAAGTTTAACATGTACTCTCCTTCAGTAAATCAAACATTCCTTTCTATCCTCTGAAAAAGACCACACAAGTCAGTTGAGATCTATATAGTCTCAGATACACTTCTTGAAAAGCAATGCAATTATTGAAATCTGCCAGCTGCTTCAGGTCATGCTTGGGAACTTTCTTGAGAGGTGAAATCTGTAACCCATCTAAAACTGCATCACAGTTACTGCTATTATGATTTCAGAAAACTACCTTTGAGTTCTCAGCAATATGTTTGGAAGGATTCATCTCACAAACATAAGGAGAAGATAGTTTAGGGGCACTTCAGACAATATTTCTGATAAAAATATTACTTTGACCTATAAAAAAAGTGAAATGAGAGGAGGAGAAAGTTGAAGTAATTCTTAGGCAATTTTTTCTGTCAGAGTAGTTTGAATTCAAAATTTATACTGCTTTTTTTGATACATAATAACCACAGTAACAAGCCATGGTGTACTGCTGCTGGTTACATCTGAAGGTAGTAATTCTGGTATGTTCTTCTCACAGTTAAGGCACACTGACTTAAACACCTGTTATACCTATTGCTATGTGTCATTCATTCAGTGCATTCCCACTCGACATAGTTGGACGTGTAACCACCAAGTACTTGGCAACCAGGAAGATTTAAAGGGAAATATTTCTTAATTCCTATTTAAAGAAGCAGAGAGCTTCCTAACCTACTATAAAGTGGTTTCTCTACTCTGTACCTTTTACAAGAACCACACTCTGTAGTAACCATGCTTCCAGATACTGGAAATAACTGGTAGCAGTAAAGTATGTTAGGATACAGATCAGTAATTCTAAAGTACAAAACTAGCAAGTGCCAGTAAAAATGCCAGTCTGATACTTAATGCCAAATGTACCTAGCTAAAAATGCAGTTAACTGGAATAAACAGCTCCAATTCTTTTCAGTGATCATGCCATTAAGTGCCTGCACTATGAAGATAACTCAAGAACTCAGATCTTTGCTCTCATGAGAAGTTTAACTAACTTCTTTAAAACTTATTTTTAAGGAAATAAGTTATTCTCTCTTCTCTCCTTGTCCACCATCTATCCCGACCTGACAAAAGCATGATGGACATTCTGATCTGGACAGCCAGAAGGACAGAGAAGCAGAGAGCAAGGAGAAAGACAAGAAACAATTGCATGCTGTTCTTTGGCTCAGTTCAGCTGATAGAGATAGTCACTCATAAGGATCTCCCATCAATTCTACCATCACATTCAATAATCTTATTCTGACGTAACTTGAATAAATTGCAACCTATAGTTGTTTACAGGCAGTGGAAATTCTTTCCAGAATTAAAAAGTTTTTATTTAAAAGTTAGCAGCAGATACAAATTCATACAAGATGCTTTTTGTGATTCAATTAAAAAACTAGTACATATCGTTGGGATACCAATTAAAAAGTAACTTAAAATCTGTATATTTTGTTAAGTTTTGACGTTACCAATCAAGGAGAGGAGAGGAGACAAGAGAGAGGAGAGTGGAGGAGTGCAGTGATGTGGCTGTGTGTGTGACAGCAGCAGGACGAGGCACACGGAGCGTTTGTGTCAGGAGGCTGTAGGAGAGGCAGCACTGCAGCCTAGGTAGGAATATATTCCATTGCAAAAGGAACAAGGAAAGTGTGCATTAGTCTGCTGTATTAGGAACAAAATATTTTATCTATGTATATGGTTCATCTTAGACATGAACCCATCTTTAAATCAGCCCTTTCACCCTTCCTGATCTCTCACCCTTAAGGGATGAAATCTGCTTAAAAAGGAGTTGCAAAGGCTTGTTGCTTCAAAAGGTTTTTAAGACTGCATGTTTGTTTTTTTTCCTATGGGCACCACCATACATAAATGTACATGCTACACAAAGCAGTTAAAATTTTCATGTGAAGTCGTGCAAACCTGAAAAATATACAGAACAATCCAAACCTGTATCTAACTGCTATCTTTGGGCACTGAAGTAGAAAGAAAATTTGAATGAGTGACAAAAGAAAAAGTCTTCAGGAAGAGCTGGAGAGGCTGAAATTTTTTATATTCTTAAGTTAGAAAGACTCCTGGAGACACTGGTGTAGAGGTTTTCACTGCTAAATATTTTTTATTAGAAAATAAATGTTGTCAGAGTAGCTTGTAAGTGCTGGAAAGATGGAATTTAATATCTGAGCTTGTCTGACAATTCAAGTTATCTACCACAGCTGCCTGTATTATATTCTGATTGTACCCTGTTCAGCTATCAACGTAAGGCATAGACCTGTTTTTATTCCTCTCAATTTAATCTCTGTGTCAGTATGATCAGCAGTGTCCTATCTGCTGCCTTCCCATCTGCTTTTCCTGCATGCACCTCCATGTCAACCACCCCGCTTTGCTCTCCCCACCTCTCACCTTACTGTGCTGGTGGGAGTGTTAACACTGTTGTAGACTCACTTTCCCATCTCTCCTGATTTAATTTGCTCTTTTTCATGGTCCATTTCATGTTAACTCATTCCTGCCCTTCTAGGTATATAAGCCATTAAAATGAGGTTTGGTTGTGTTCTAACTGTTGTATATTTTCTTTATGATTGGCTATCTATTCTTCTCCTTTTCTTGTTGACAGCTTCACTATATGTATAGAGAAAGTGATGAGCTGACAGGCAATCAGAATATAAAATATTGAAAGGCCAAACAGGTAAAACACTCTTTAGTATTTCAGCTCTCTGGGCTGTTACATCTCAGATTAGTGATAAGGGAGGTTGAGAATGGAATGGAGAAAATTAAGGCAGATGCAGATGCAGGTTCCCTCTCTGTAACAAATACTGCAGTCATCTGCAATTTTCTCAGTGGCCCCACCTTTTTGTGTCAGTTTTACTCTTGGAATCATAGTATCATACAGTTGTAGCACTCTTAGAGTTGAAAGAGACCTTTAAAGGTCGTCTAGTCCAACTCCCCTGCAATGAACAGGAATAAGCACAGCTACATCAGGTTGTTCAAGGCTTGACCCAGCCTCACCTTAAAAGTCTTCGGGGGCATTAACCACATCTCTAGGCAACCTGTTCCAGTGCCTCACCACCCTCACTATGAAAGACTTTTTCCCTTTGTCCAAACTAAATCTACCCTCTTTAAGCTTGAAGCCTTTTCCCTTGTTCTATCACCACAGACCTTACTAAAGAGTCTGTCCCCTTCTTTCCTGTAGCTCCCCTTTGGATATTCAGAGGCCACTATCAGGACTTGATCCTGCAGCCGTTTCTTCATCCATTGGATAGTCAACCTTCACCCATCAAATATATATCTTTCCAATCTGGAAATAAGAATGTTGTGAGGTACCATGTCAGAGGCCTTACTGAAGTCCAGATAGGTGACATCAGTGGTTCTTCCCTTGTCCATTGATACACTTATGCCATCATAAAAGGCCACTAGGTTGGTGAAGCAGGATTTGCCCTTGATGAAGGCATGCTTATTCCCCCATATTATCTCCGACTCTTCCATGTGCCTTAGCATAGCTTCCAGGAGGATCTGCTCCATGATCTCTCCCAGCACAGAAGGGAGACTGATAAGACAGTAGTTCCTGGGATCATCCTTTCTACCCTTCTTTATGATTCTCCTTTTCTTGTTCTTGACCTTCTGAATTCAGATTGATTCTCAGAACCTTATATTCGCTTTATAAAATTTACCTTAAGTTTTCTAAGTATCTGGAACCATAAGGTACAACATTTCCAGCAAGGATTTTATTAAGAAGATTCATGGTATATTTGACTGTTATTATTGTTACTTTTCATATTCCTATCATTGTAATTTTATTCTTACTCCTACTATTCTAATTTTTCTTATCACTGTATTTCACCACTGAGGGTGGTGATACATGGGAACAGATTGCCTAATGAGGCTATGAATGCCGCCTTCCTGGAGACATTCAAGGCCAGGCTGGATGAGGCTTTGAGCAACCAGGTCTAGAGGGAGGTATCCCTACCTATAGTAGGGGTGTTGGAACTAGATGATCTTAAAGGTCCCTTCCAACCCAAACCATTCTGTGATTCTGTGATTCTATGATTCTGTGAGGCTTGACCTAATCCTGCCGATCATATTGTAATCAGACAGTAATTAATGTTAAGAGCACATTTGTAAACCTTTGAGTCTCTTCTCTAATAACTTTCAAATATTGCTGTTGACATTCATCTCAGTAGGTATGCTATAGGTCAAAATGGTCTTCTAACTGAAAACCAATGTTGTAAAGATAAACTTTCCAAGGCAGATTCTGAGTTTTTACGGCATAGTTAATTTTCCTGATTTCAGTTTGATTGCTCCTCACCTACAGCGATCTAAGAGAGATGAGACACGAGTTATGATTAGGGGCAATAAGAATTTTGAAATCAAGTTATAGAAATAATTGCAAAGAAAGAACGTTTTTTGACATTGTTGGGGACAAGCTCATTGTGAGACAAACACGGGCAGCATAAATCAGAGACGATTTTCATACGTTAAAACCACTAGGACTGTATTTTTCTGAGAAAACACAAGGAGTAGTAACCAATTCCAATGTTATTTGACTGTAACAAATTCTCTTTGAACTGATTAATCACATATTGACTATACCTAGTAATTACCTACTGTTTCATTCTAATGTATATTGTGACTTTAAAGTTCAGTTGACCCTGGAGGAAATTAAGTGCTATCGTGCTTTTCCAAGGGAAAACTAAAGAAGGGGTAGGACATTTTGACATTTCCTTTCATGATGGCCCAGAGCTACAATTAATAAAAGTTCCTGGCTTCCTGAATTATGGCCATTCCTTTAAAATAATGATGCTTCCTCTGTAGGTCACATTGTATATATCCTTCAAACTGATGTATCAAGGAAAGTGGAAAAATGTGAACAAATGTTCTCATAAAAGATTCTTTTTTATTATTCGAGCTTTTATTTAAACATTGATAATGTCTGGATCACAGAACTCTGAGTCTTCCTTCCTTTAATGTGGTACTTACTCAGCTTTGACATTGTGCTTTAGTGCACAGGAGAAAGACTGGTTCTCCATGGCATAAAGATTGAATTTCTATTAGTATTTCCTTTTGTTAGATAATAGTTCTGAAAAAAGGCTAAGCAGATTCTATGATATAAGTAGAGAAATGTTGGAGACAATAGATGTAAGTCAAATCAATTTTCTCTATTCGTAAACATTTGATAGAAAAACTTTTTGCTGTCTCCTTGGATGTTTTCAGCACACATGCATTTGGAAGTTGTAGATACACAAAAAATATGTTTTCAGCTAGCAGAAGCCTTTAAAAGCACTTTCCCTGATGTCTGTTTAAGAGGCTTCTCGGTTACTCATTGGATTTCATGAACTGAATACCTCGATTGTCATTCATAAAATTAGTCAGGCACAAAGTAAACTGCAAGAGATTGGTAATTCCTGGAGATCTGATTATATATATTAAAGGATAGAAAATTATATTTGATTATCTTTTTAAAATAAGTACTGATATTATTTTCATTAGAGCCATGTCTCTCTTTCCTAGTCTAATATTACTGGTGTCAAATCTTGTATGACTGAAAGTGCCTGAATTTTCACCAGTACTTTACTGGTAAAGTTCATCTTTTAAAGGTTAGTTGAGCACAACAAGCAAATTTCAGCATTTCAGTTTTTATTCCAAAGTCTTCATTTCTAAGCTGTTTTCCTTTGAAATGAAGTGGGAGAAATGAGAGAGCAACATATTCACAGGGGTTGATATGTGGAGGTTTATCTATTTGTAAGTTTTAATTGTCATCAGAGAGAATTCTCTTTTTCTGGAGCTTATGAAAAGTGTACTAATGTCATGATAGTATCCATCTGGATGATGGGTGTTATAACATTCATTAATAAGGTAGTTCTTTTCAGTCATGAGTAATGAAGAACTATCATTTAATCTGATGATATTATACGATCAATGTGTTTCATTACAGCACATGTTGATGGGACAGATTCAGCTATTCTGATGCATTGCAAAAAGAGGAAGTTTTGTTTATTTTTTTTAAACCTCTGACATTACAACTCCATTAAATCAGTTTCATTAACAGTTTTAGACAGTTAGCACCATTGTAACTTCCAGTCAGTCAGTCAATTTATTTAGATATGAAAATATGCCTTGATTATAAAGACAAGTATAAATTTAAGGTAGATACTTGTGCAGTGGTCACTACAGGAAAGTATTTGATTCTGAAAAGTGCTTTCATTCATGCACAGAACTGTCATGGATTTATGATCACTCGCTTAGAATCAGAGTAGAATCCATTGATAAGAAGAACTTCACAAACAAGAAGAAAAATGCAATTTCTTTGGAAATAGAAGAATTCATAGGGAAATATAGAGAAAAATAAAAATAGAGCAAGCATTTCCAAAGTTCATATTATAATTCTATTTTTAATTTATACAGGTAGTCTTAGAATACATTGTGTAATAATATTGATATCACTTGTGTGCATCATATTTTTGTTTTAACTACACATTTTCTCAAAATAGATGTTCAGTAATTTATGGAAGAGTTCATATGAATTTTATCAGATTCTGACTACTAGTTGTAAGAGTACATTGTAGTAGATCAGTTTAACTTATATTTAAAACTTCAGCCCCTGTGTTCTCAGAACTACTTATTGTGAGCCTTATGCCATCTAAAGATCACAATGTTGCTTTGATACTGTGAAGAATCAGAACATTTCTTCTACTTCTCTTTTTATGTGAACCCTGAGCTATACATAATGGACAACAGTTTGCTTCCTGCCGGCGTGCAGTAGAAAAAACAGCTATGTCAGTGAAACTCTTTCATTCTACAGATTCTATACAATTCCTCTTTAATTATCAGTAATACAGAACAGGTGTAGTCCTTTACATTTCCTTTGATCCTGTTCCTATTGTTGTCTATCTGTAACAGAGCACATTGTTTCTCCTAGCCTACTAAACTGTGCTTCCTTTCCGTGGAAAATAGAGTGCATGACAATATGGCTGATACATGTCCAAATTTGGTCCCAACATAAAATCGGGCTCTGGTAAAGGTATGCACTAACATCTGGGAGGTACGTGCAAGTCCGTCAGTTTAAAATTCAGTTTATGAACCTAGAATACATGCCAGAGTAAGTGCATATTACTGGTGGCGTGAAGGAGACTCAGCATCCTGTACTTCTCTGCACAATGGAATTGAATCATTCTTTTCTGAAAGAGTCCTTTATCTCCCTGGGAATGGTCATGGCACAAAGACTGGCCTGCCTGGAGAGTTAAAGCTTCCTGCCTACTCCCAGATCTCACTGTGTGGAAAGCTCTGGCTTTCAAGGTAGGCTACAGATTTTGTCATTGTCATGAGAAGGGAATAGTGATAAAGTCATCCTTGATCCTTGATAACGTCTCTCTCTACCTGTCCAGCTGTAGATCTGTCACGAATTGTAGGTAGAATTACCTAATAATGTATTCTTTTCAGCAAGTGATGGAAGCTAGAATTTTCTAAAATGATTGGAAAATATAGCCAATAGTACTCTGTTATTTCAGTGGGTCAAACTGAAATAGACGAAAATGAGTATAAATTTTGCTAGGTCACTCCTTATCCACTACCTAATGTTTCTTTAAGAAGCAAGACTTGTGAGTATTCTTGCTGATCATGTTATGTTGATGGAGCATTTTATCATCTTTTCCAGTTTTCTTCTGCTAAACTTAAGCTTTTAATATTGATCGCTACATTGAAAGAAGGGTGTGAGTGTGTCCCCCAACAATAAAATGTAGCAGGTATTACTAATATCTCAGGTATATTTTTGCTTCATCTGTATGTGACTGATGCAATATAATAATCCATGTTGTCTTGACCAAAACATCTAGTGGTTAATAAATTCATCCACCTTTCTTGAAAATTGGATAATACCCAGTGTACTATCAGCAGTGTCTTGTGGTAATTTGGCTAGTTCCAAATACATACGGGGTTCTTGTGTCTTTCATTCTGTAAATCTCATTTTAGAAGAAGACCACAGCCTCCTTTCAGTTGAAAACAGACAAATCTGTCATTGGCATAAATGACTGCTAGTCAACTGAGTACAATGAATCTCTATACACTACTCTCAGTAGTGAATTTTGTTCTCAGTACTCCGTTTTCCACACCTCATTATGAAGTATGATTTAGTACTTACAACATCTAAACTGAGTAGTTTTTCATGAACCGTATTGCTGCTGTTATTTTATATTGCATTCATATTGTTATTTTTTTTCTATTTCAGCTTGTCCCACTGAAATAACCTTGCACAAAAATAAAAAACTTTAAAATAAACCTAAAATAGACAGAAATAATATTATCTAGACAAATAGCATGGGATGTGTTTTTTGTCTGTCACTAAATTTTGTTATGAAGTAGGAACAAACTGTCTTTGCCAACACTGCGTTATTAGATGGTATTTCGGAGTAATTTTTTGAGAGATAAAAACATCAGAGTTTGAAAATACAGTGTCCTTTCTTTGGAGAGTTCAAGCATCCACTCTTTGGAGAATCATCTTATATATGAATCTAGGCCAAAATGGTTGATTTCTTTGTGTAAAATGATGTGAAGTTTCCAACTATTAATCTTTCTGTCTCTAGTTTGAGTAACTTCCTCTTCGAGTACAGGTTTCTGAAACCTTTTTTTCTCACATACACCAAGGTGACAAGGTTTGCTTTTTCATATTTCACTTGCTATAACAAATCATTTACCCTTGCCCATGTGGCAATAATATTTATATGATAGCGTACCTCTCTACATTGTTTTTTGGGCCATATGACGAATGGCATAAGAGGCTATGAAAAGGAAAGAAGGGAAATTGAAGGGCATGGAGATGGAAGCTTCCAGAACATACTGCAGATGTCCCTGTCTGGTGGTGAGGGAGCAGCAAGCCTACCAGCCAAAATACCTTTCACCACTCCAAACGGATGGTCAGAGGCATTTGCTCCTCAAGAGGGTTGCTGTTAGGCACAGCTTGCCCATGTAGAATAGGGCAGAACTGTGCAGTTGGGCTCCATGTATTCCTCTTTGGCCTCACCTAGCAATTTTATTCTTACTCTGTGTAAAATTTACATGGCTTGAACTGGAAGTTTTCTCATTGGGAAGCTCACAGCAGTAGGGGTACTGTTCTGCAGGGCTCTCCCCACCTTGGTCCAGCCACACACATGCTTCAGGTATTCCTGGCGCTGAGTAATGTGGAACCATGCTTACAAATCAGGGGTACTAAGAACCACTTAACACATCATGTTTTTTTCTTTCACATACATCTTTGTACTGATCTCATTTTAGCGTTTGATAAATCCATTGTAACAAATATCGTACTGTTTAAAACATTGTTTGGTATTGAGTGCATTTTGGAGTCTCTTAAAATCAATTCCAAATCTTTTCAAATTTAAACCTAAGTTTATTTTGAGACTTAGAATCTATCCTTTTTAAGAGAAAATATTCTTTCTACTACTGCAATTAAGAAGTGAAGGATGCAATAAATTTACCAAACGTTACAAAAAAAAAAAAAAGTAGTAGAAAAGAAAGAACTTGGATGTGGTGATAGGGCATTTGATCACTTCCAAGTGTGGTTTTCCTGAAACCTGAGCAAAAATCTTCTGTCTTACACTGATTTTGAGCTGGTTACTAGCTTTTTTTAAACAACTTTATCTCTTGGGGTAGAAATTTACCCACTTTACTTAGCCTCATTACTAAGTGAATTAAGTGAATTAAGTGAAGTCTTGTGTTCTCCAAGATTGCATTCCTTGGCCAAGTTATGTTTTGAGATATATTACAGTTCTACACGTGAAAGTTGCTGGAAATTGTACATATAACAAGGCAGTGGAATGGAAATCCCTTACTTTAGCAGATTTTCTGTCAGAATAAAATAGTTTTTTTCTGGAGTTTCTCAGGAAATAAAAGCTTAAAATCCACTATCTCACTCAAACTGAATTTATATCATTTCAATTAATTGGAGAAGTCTGATGCTGAAACCAGTTGTTAATTTTTTTTTATGTTAATTGTAATTACCATTCATAAGATTATTTACACAGTGCCCCAATGTTTCAATTTAAATGCACATTTTTTGAGATTTCAAAATTTGTTAATAGACTCTGGAACAAATCAATGCTTCCTTTTACTCTAGTTTCTCAAATTATTTCCACTGTTTTAATTGAGCATTAAATACAATTATTTCAAATATTAGTCATTATTGCATACCTTCCTTCTCCTTAACAGAATCATTAAGTCATTTTTGTGTGTTTGATTGATTTTTAATTTGATCTTCTTATCCATCTCCTTGTATGTGTACTGGAGGAATACTGATGTACCTCTTGCCCTATGCTGATGTGGCTTTGTTATGCTGTGACTCCAGTTGACTCATTGTGATTACTGTTTGTTTTATACAAAAAATACACATATGTTCAGAACAGGTTAGAAGTTCAACAGTCTAATTGAAAACTGTGTTTTCTTTGCTATATCTCTTCTTTGAACAAGGTTGTTTCCTTCTGAATAGGCTGGAAGCATCCTTTGAATAATACATACATACTCTAATAATACTGCATGTTATAATAAATTTATATGGTGCCCTATGGGTACTGCAGTTGGGTTATTGAGCATATGCCAAGGACAGTTCTGTTCATGTTATCAGTTTGTGGATGACTCCCACTCTAATACAGTAAAGCTAGCCTTAAGGCACCATAGAAAATATTACAGCTTACAGATTTATCGAGTGACTGTAACTAATGACAGGAAATAGACTCTCTTTTAAAACATTTCCTCATTTAAATGAGTCACCAAGAATGTGTCTAGCACTTCCTTTTTGTGCAGCAATCAGTGTGGTCGATCTTCGTACTACAGCAGCTTGTCTGCAGTGGCAATTCCCTGACCCTGTGAGAATCAGGAATTCTCAGCAGATACCCAAAATCAACTGGTAGGAAATAGCTGGAGAATTTCAAAAGTGTCTTTCCTAACAGAGTGTAAAAGTGAATTTCATGTACAGCTACATTACTGCTACCTGGAAAGAGAAATAAAGTTCAACATCAGTGATTCAGCTGAGCCATGCTAAAAGTCTACAGACTTTAAAGAAAAGGTTAATTTTTATTTTCTTTTACCCACAGGTCTACCCACGGATAGCGCCGGCATTTTGGCACTACCTGCGGGTAGAAGTGAGTAGCGGGTATTTGAATACTCCCACATCTTTACTTTATAGCTTATTAGTGCTTACTGACCTCCTAGCTTGTCTATTGTGCAAAAATAGTTAGCTGCCATTCTAGCTGTCATTTTCTGTGAATGTAGTCTTGTACTAATTCCATATTATTTTGACTACAGTGTAATTACTAACCTAAGTCACAGAGATGTGATGTGTTTATATGCAAGACTAAGGACAGAAAAAATGATATCTAAGTCAAGGCCATATCATACATTGTGACTATAGCACAAAATCAAAGTACTGAAATCCATACCTGCACTTTCTTTTATATAAAACACATTTTACATTCATGAGAAGAATTTGGAACTTCAGTTTTGCTATATCATTTTTGTTAAGTTTGTACAACTCAACTTGATATCATTTCTCCCCTCTTTTGTCCCTCAGGAGCATGAGCAACTCAGCTATTCCTCCACAAGGTCCAAGGCTCCAAGTGTTATCATCACAGGTCTCAAGCCAGCCACCAAGTATATATTTCATATCAGAGTCAGGACGGCAGCAGGATACAGCGGCTATAGCCAGAAGTTTGAATTTGAAACTGGAGATGAAAGTAAGTTTTACTGAAAGGAAAAAAATCAAATACAATAGAAGTAGCATTTAATTCTAGAACAGTCAGACATTGAGAGTTTAAATGGCTGAATCCATTCCATATATTTATCACAGAATGACCACTGCTGTTTTACAAGAAGTAAGCCTTAGCCTCACACTTCTAGATTTATTTATCTTTCTCGAGTAACAAATACAAATTTCAGTCCACCACTGCAGCTGAAGGAATGTTTGTTTCTGCAAAATCCCCTGGTTTGCCATAGATCCATTCTTCATTTAAAGAAGGCCTTCATCTTAACCTCTGGAATTATCTTGTGTGAGGTTTCCATGTTACTTAAGTCCAGCAGCTTCATGCGGGTTCTTAGAGCACACTGATGGACTCGTTTCTCTATAGTTTTTAATGCTCTTAGAATATAGTAAAAAAGACATTTTTAGTATGTATTTCAACCTATAACTTTATTAAATTTGCCAGTGAGAATCAAAAAATCCCACGTTCTTGAAGAATATGAAAAAAGGCTCTTACTCTGAGCAATTTTGTATGTTACATATTGCTTGCACCTTCAAAGGAACCATGAACAAGATATTTACAAGCATTTGAGATAAAATGAGTGTAGTAGATACAGCTCTAAAACACTCATTAATGAAAGTGCTTTAATTAACCAATTATGTACACTGTGTTTTTCGTTAGTTTTGGAATTCAAGTTACTTAGGCTAACATACAGACTCAGTACTATACAAGTATTTTCAAGAGCACCCATTTTCATTGCTTCTTAACTTCTATTTCAAAACAGATTTCCAAGTACTTAATGCCTAATTGGACTTTTAAATTTTTTCTAAGATGTTAAGCCAATTGGATTGATAAGGAATTAAGCACTTGGTTGCTTTCAAGAATTCTAGTAGTACCTGTTTGCATCTTATGATGCAAAAAATATTAGCCTTTAGGCACAATGGGTTATAACTGTTAAGAGAAGTAAATGGTAGTAGGAGAAGTAAACCTCCATGAGCCTTCGTTATATATGGACAAATAGGACTTACTCATCTAAATTAGGAAGACTATTGCCTGATTTCTGTCATGAGAACTATTGATAAAAGTATCTCAAGGCTATGAAAGTCCATGCATGGTTACCAAACTCCTCATCTTTTTATCATTTTCCTTAATGCAGCTGCATGGTGAGCTAGAGTAGTGTGCTAATCCAATATACTTATTTATTAATTTTTAATAAGAACAAGTAACTAAAGCAGTAACCTACAAAAAGTTGAGTTAGTTGAGTTGATAAAGCACTGTAGATTTGGATCCAGCTAAGTCAGTGTTATCATTGTAGAAGTTACTGTATTCTTTATTCACCCTTCCAAGTATCAATGTCTGAAGAAGTTCAAATCCTATAGACTTTCCATAATGCCAAAAGTCAAGGGACTGCGTATATTGGAGCACCTTTAGCTCTAAAATCATGAGAGAAAAGACAAAAAGGACTAAAGATGATGCTGTGAAAACCTAAAAGATAACTTAGAAGCTTGAGTTTTTCTCCAAGTTCACTGGATGCAGAGAATGACTAGTTGGGCCACATGGTTGAGTCCTCCATTTTGAGACAGAAGAATAGATCATAGATTAAAGTAGTTTACACAATGCTACAATGAGTTTCTCTCAGAAAAAGTATCATTTTCTCTCTCTGGGAAATACTGTTGCCACACCAATATTAATATGAGCTATTTGGTGTAAAAAAAAGAAATGGTTAATTACTTCACATGTCATGCTTTTTTCAAATTTTGACCTCATTTTGAAGAAACATTGGATTTTGCAGTATAAGATGATATCATAAATGATGCATTGATTTCAGACGTCTGTCTTCCTGTTATATGGGAGCAAAAGTTTGCTATAGAAAAAGGTCTGTATTGTAAAAAATATATTTCAGACTTCACCACTTAAACGTTAAATGCCTTCATGACTTCTAAGTATTCATTGTGAATCTTAATAGTAAAACATGTACATTTATATATTTGCTGTTCACCAACATTTATTGCTTAGGCTTTTTCCTGACTAAAAGTGTTTAATTTGCTACAAAATGAAATCAAAATGTGTGATTGAAGGGAAATATGAACAGAGGAAATGTAGGCTTTGCTTATCAACAGAGATGTGGGTAGAGGGAAATTCTGTAGCTCAGTTTGAAATGGTGCTAGATGAATACCTCTGTTTATTTGAAATGGTCATTCAAAGGTCTGTTACAACTGTAAGTATTATTTTAAATTTAAAAGGAAAAAAATGATAAGTGTACATGGTGGTAAATATTGCTTATTTCAAATGGAAGCAGTGCTCAATGACCAGTCAAATTGTACCTTTATACTCTCCAAATATCTTACTTCCTCAAAGCAGTGTTTTGGAAGTAGGCCTATTCTAAGCTTTAATGTACTATCAGATTATTATGACTATTCGTTTGAACTCCTTCCATAACATTAACAAAACCTCTGTAACTGAAGCTTTTCCAGTCAGCTTATGAAAGCAGATTGAAGTGTAACATCTCCCATAAACACTCTGGACTTACATTCTTTCAGTGATGGGCAGCTCAGCATACCTAGAGGCAGATAGTTCTATCATTTAGCCCTTATACTTTAAAATTTGTCATGTATTTGTGACCTGATTTTGTTTTTTTAGCTTGGATTTCATAATCCTCTTCTCACAAATCAAAAAAATCTAATACTGTAAAAACATGCCTTTTTCATCTAAATGTGAATAGGCCTTTTTAAGGATACTCTCATCTTTCCTATAAGTAAAAGAAATGCTCTGTCCCTCTAAAAGTCATTTTCTCCATAGAATCATTGTAGCTCTCCAAAATTTTACTATCCTTTCTGAACTATAGCATCAGAATTGAACCTGATATTGAACTGAGCAGGAGAAGGAAACCTGTTTATGATACAGTAAACAATCGTAACACTACTTACCTCCTATTAGTTTAGTTTTATTTATAGATCCAAGCACTTGCTGTTGAAATAGAGGATTGCATTACACAACTGATTGACAAAACAACATTTCTGTGGATACTCTTGTATTCCAAGATACTGACCTACTTTTAGATGTAGTGATTGAGACGAGTTGTGCTTAGACTTATTTTGAATGGTCAGTTGAGTGCACATAAATGGTAAGTCACATTTGCTGTCATCCACCAATCTTACAAAGCAATCCAAATCAAGCTATGTAGTAATCTCTTATCATTTACTACTCTGACAATGTGCATTTCAGCTGAAGTTTTTCTAGCTTTTTAATATATATTGTTCTTTATTATTCTGAAAAACTCTAAATAATATTAGAGCAGGACAGACTGTTACAGCTCCCTCAAACCGCAGCTATTGGAAACAAGCTACTTTGTGAAAATTCCACACTTACAATTACTTATTGTGGGCTTTCAATTAGCCAGATTTTAAGTTAATGTGAGCTATACTGATTTCATAGGAAGTTAACATTTTCATTAGAAGACTGGGAAGAATAGAATCTTTAAAAAGTATTTGTTTTCAAAATGAATTTTATCCACCAACAATCCCATAAAAATTACAATAAATACTTCAGATTTTGAGGTTTTACATGTTAGAATACAAGCATCTAGAAGAAAAATTCAGGGACTGATTCCAGGAGAACAATCAAAGGTATTCCATTTATCTTGCTTGAAAATTGACGTATCTTGTTAATGAATAGTAGCATAGTGAGCAATCCATAATGCAGATTTTTCTTTAAAGTAATGCAACAAATGTTGAGTACTCAGTTGTGACATTTGTCTGTCAATGCCTTGGGCAGAACAGTGCCATCATGCCTTCTCCAGTTTACTGGTTGAAACATTATCTATGCTGCTTCAGCTTTGTAGGATAAAATAAGATACTTCATAACTAGGACCACCAAGGAGTTTTGGTAAAATTATTAAATGTGGTGCAGAAACAGAAAGATCAACTGCGTAGGAGCCATGAAAAAGCAGTCATGCAATGGTGGTCAGTTTTTTAGGAAGCCCTCCAACCTCCTGACTAACAAACTGAGGCAATCATTACTTGGAGAGCATGATAATGGAGAAAGAACTCTTCCTGATGCAGAGACAGCTATAAGAGTAACATTTGTACTTCCTGAAGGGAAATGTAATTATCTAGAAAAGTCAGAAAAATTGTCTTTTCAAGGAAGTAGGGATGGTTGAATGGATACTGTAAGAGATTTCTTCCACTATTATAACTAAGAGGCTGCTGCTGGGAAATTTCCAAGTAACAACTTTGCAAAGCATAGTAATTACAGCTTTTGACCATGTTCCTCATTTCCATTATTAGCAGTCACCCTGTTTCAGCAGGGTGGGCTTTTCTTGTTTGGTTGGTTGGTTTTTAGAATAACGATTTAAAGCTTTCTTTTTTTCCTTTTTTCTTTTTCTGAAGGAATGTTTCTTACAGTGTCAACTCAGAGGCCCTGGTGCCTATAGGAATCTGTAAAAGATTGAACAATTTACTGCTGGTAGGCAGTGCAGTGTTTCCATGCTGTGACTGTCTTTTGCAGGGCTTGTTCTGAATCCGAGGGTGGTTTCCATACCAGGCTTCCCATCATCAGGAAAGAAATTTGTATCTGACAGAAAACTTGGCTTGTCCTAGAAGGGGTCTAAGGGGCAGACTTCATGGGTGCAATGCAGGCTACAGCTTCAGCTGAACAGAGTGTGGCAAAAGTAACCACACTATGATTTTAAAAAAAATAATGTAGACTTTTAGATGACTCAACTACATTAGATTAATAATTTTATAAACAAAACAAAAAACAGAAATTATAATAGAGTAGCTCGATCTAAGGACTGTAAGAAAGTAATTGGTCTGAAAAACTCTGTTCTTGTGGAAAAAGTAACTTTAATTTCTTTAATAGAGACGCAGATGGTGATTTTCTTGTACTACTGGATCTGTTGATCCTCATGTTCTTCGTTCTATTCCCACATCCACAACACTCATCTGTAATTTTTCAGCCTCAAAGCAGGCTATTTTGGATTTGTAGTCAGATGTGAGTGAGACTTTGAGATCCATTTTTCGGAACTCCAGAGGAGAGTCTTGAGTCATTGATTCTGACAGGATTCTCTCCTGTATTGTTTCAAGCACTTGCCTTGATTCATGCCGTGTTAGAGAATCTGTCTCTAGGATTTTTAGAAATACATTAAGTTGCCAGTGCAAATTTGAGATTTTTTTTTTGTCAGAACACTTAATGTTTTCACAGTAGTAATTCCAATTCCTAAATGAAACCAACAAACAAATGAGACTGCACTTATCTCCTATTTAAAAACTACCTTGCTGTATCCATCCCCATGGCTGCTTAGTCCTGATGTTCATTCAACAGTAGTCAGCACTGGATACCTCAGGGTGTCTTATTTTAATCTTGAAATGTTTCCTTACTGTGTTTTATATTTTCAGCCATTTGGTCTTCTAATATGAGCTTACCCTGTCTGGTTCCCAGAAATTCCAGAGTCTTTACTTTTTGTCTTAATTTGCTAAACAAGAGCAATTCCTTGCTCAGATCTTAAGTTTTTATCACAAGCTTTCCATTCACCTGCTGGTCAGGAAGTTAATGTTATTGGCAACACTTTGAAAAGAAGCTTTTCAAGTCAATTTATGCAAAGAATTAATACAAACTTATACTAGTAATAGTATTTCATTTCACTTTTAAAAGCCCTTTTTAAGATTGCCGTTCCATTGCCTGCTCCTTTTCCCACATCCCCTCTGAGACTGGAGACCATCAGCTCACAGGAACTGCAGCACTTCTGGAAAGGTAAAGGTAACCCTTATTAGACCTTTTATTTTTCTTTCCTATTGTTCTTTAGCTCTGTTACTTACAGTGCCTTGTAAATCCATCTGACAGTCCGTTACTGTCTATTAGAGCTCCAGTTCTCACCATCCATACTTATCTATCTCACAGCTACTCACTATTATCTGTCTAGCTGTCTTTCTGTCACTACTTTATCTTTCAAACTGCTGGAAGGTCTGCTGCCTGATAGATGTCAAACTGAAATAACTAAAGCATGTAGCTGAGAGACAGAGGAGAGCTATCATTAGGGCTTCCAGACCTTTTATACCAAATATACAACTTTCTGAAAGATTTTGGGGACGTTTGCTCAAAGAAAAGTGGAAAATAGAACTGGAAGATTCTCTCTTTCTTTTATTGTCTTGTGCTGTGAATAAAATTTATGCACCATTTCTCACAGTCTTCCAAGTGAGGAAGTGAAGAGGCATCAGATATTTCTCTTCATCCCAGAGAGAAGGGGATGTGCAGGTTCCTCTACACACTTGGGTGAAGAACCCAGTGAGAAGTTGAAACTGAGACAGAGCTTGAATATAAAGAATAACTGGCAGGATCAGAACTGATCTCAAAATGAATTTTCTTATTTAGCAAGGAAACTGTACACATTATTGAAGCAAGGAATCTGGAATGATGCAGTTAGGAACTCTAAGTGTCATTTTAAGCAAATAACGTACTTCTGAGTAGATCATGAAGAGTAATATGAGTAAACAGTTTGTATGAATAATACAATTTGGGGTCGAAGTGTGTATGATATGTGTGGTAGTTTTATAATCAGTGCATCACTTTGTGTCAGTGGTACCTACACTATGCTGAAAAGTTCTGATACCCAAACCTTATGCGGTACTACCTAGTCATCTGCTGGGTAACTTATAAATCCACCCTTATCTTTGCCTCATGCCACTCATTTTTAAAAGTATGCTTTTGTCAAAATAAACGTGTTGAGCAGATGGCAGAAGGAATGAAACAAAATGCCATACATAACAGCCACTCAGACAGGTACTAAGCTCCCTCATGAGACATCTCTGGAGCAGAAGCCTGGGAGACAAATCCACCTTTTGTATCTTGGAACACCATCAAGGTTTCTCTTGAGGAGAAATACGGGGACATATATAAATATGCACAGATGATGGAGAGGAAAAATGACATAAAAAAACAGGAAATGACAAAAAGAGAGTAAAGAATAGACACAACAAAAACAATACCTGCTAAAGCCTTTAATAATAATAATAAATATAAATAATAATAATAAATAATTACAACGTGAACATTTCCTTAATTAGGACAGAAACTGAAAAATGAGAAAGAATAGAAAGATCAAGGGACATGCAGAATTTTATTTTGGACAGCAAAAATTGTTCAAAAATTGTCATTATTGAGTTTCCAATATTAACACATTCTCCTTGCCTGGGGAGTGTTTTGTGGAACCTGTGTGCAAGGATGCTGTATGCACATACATGTGCCTTTGTAGTTATCTATGCGTTGTTCACTGCACTGTGCCTTCATTGATTTCTAGAAGGATCACTTCAAGCAAAAATAAGTATTTCTATCATTTTGCCCTACCTGCTTCTCTGACAGTTTTTAACAAATCCGCATTTTCCAATTATACTTGTCTGTCATTTGACATTTTTATCTGACAAGTAAATTAAGGTCATCAAGATGTTTCAGGCTTGAAAGGCCCTTTATAATCGTGTGGACTCTGGCATCTCTACCAACACAGTGAAATACATATGCTAGAAACAGAACAAACATTTTTAAGAGTATTCAGTCTCAACTTAAAGGTTGAGTTAGACACAAAAAGAACTGAATTGGTGGGGAACTTCTCCCCATTCATGAACTTGACTGTGGTTCCTGATAGAAAATGTGTATATTATTAAACTGATAGCTTGTAGTCAGCTTTAACTAAAACTCCAACCAGCTTCATCCAGCAGGAACAATCCAGGACAACAGCATTTTTCATTTTAGTATCTAGCACAGGGCCTTTCTAGACAATAGGATCAGTTCCTACATTTCCACCCAGAACTCAAATTGTCTTGAATGAAGGCCCTGAGTTTTTTTATTTTAATGAAATGCTGTTGAAGAAAATCTCAGCTAATTTATCTGAAAGCATCCCTTGCTAAAGTCACTATTTTTGCACTCCTTTTCCTATTTAAAAATAAATAAATAAATAAATAAATAAATAAATTACTTGTAGTTTGTTCTCTCTCTTCCATTATAGAAATGGAAACTGGGCAAGATATTGTCATTGAAAACCTCCCTTACCTGTTACAACTTCAAACTGACCCTGTCCATCTTTACAACATTTATCATAACCCTTGCTAATCTGAAATCGTATTCAGTCTTTGAGTTGGACAGCCTATTATATTTGCATTTTTATTTCTGTGGCACCATATTATATGTTGAATTTTTCCAACTAAACCTGACACTGTGGAGCATAATGCAGAGCCATTCCTGCGATATCACTAGATTCTGTTTTGGAGATTAGCTATTTAGTGAGTATTTGATAAAGGATTTTGATACATAATTTATTGGAAGATGCGTGCATTTAACTTGTCTAAGGAGAGTTTATGACCACAGAATGCCTTATAATTTACTGCCTCTGCATATCTCCATTAAATTATATGGGCAGAAATCTAATGTCGGAAATTAAACAAGTTGGTTTTGCTGAAAATTGGACATAAATTACTATTACCTTTATTTGTTTCACTTTTATTACAAAGCCAGTTTACACTGCTAATTTCTAAACCTCTCACAAATATTTAGAAGACAAATGTTTTTTCTTGAAAACAGCTTTTTATGAAGCTTTAGGCAATGATGTGTGCATTGTATTGGGCTTCATCAACTGGAAAGTGAGAAAACACAGCCTGCTGAGCTTTCTTTTTGCAGCAGCCTAGGAGCTGTAATCATCTGATGCCCAAAGAAAACTGAAGATTTTGTCGGGAGGTTTACAAAGTCGAAGTTGCTTTCTTAATAAATCTATAATTTATTTTCTTTTCTACACTTACTGCTGTTCTCGGAGGTAATTGTGATTCTGTGATCCTGTGAAATATATATTCTTCTTCCAGAACAATATTGTGTTCCTTAAAGAAAAAAGAAAGTAAGAATTAGGTAAATGTTATATGATGAAAAAATAGAAGTGTGACTGTGTTTACTTTAAGAATAAAAGCTCTGAAGTCACAAAGGAAGAGAACATTTAATATTGTAAAGAAAATATACCTCAAGCCTCTACAGACAATGTCAAGTGATCTTTTTTACCTGCTAAATGACCTACAAAAAAAACAGAGAAAAACATGAAGCATAAAATAATCATTTTTTTCTATTGCAGTGATGCCAATCCTCAAAGCATATTGAAGATAGAACTATAAATTTGTAACAATAAATCTAAATACTAGAAACACAGAAGAGTGTGTCAGGCTATATGTTACATGTGCTTTTTCTGCTTAGGATTCTACTGAATCCAGCTCTGTATTTCCTACATGTGTAACACTGCTGCTGACTTCATTTTGGATAGTTAGATGTACAGATATTTGTTAATAACATGCAAGGTTAAGCTAAAACAGCAATACATTTGTTCTAGTTTTATGTCCAAAATCCAGTCATATTCAGATCTTAGTAAATTGCAAGTGCCTGATGGTGCTGGCTCCTCATTTTAGAAACCTTTAGAAGTATTCCCCATTTCTTCATAGGTGGTACATAGCTGAAGGTTTTTCACTTCACAGATACAGTCTCACATCGTGTCTGGTCTAAGCACCAAGAGAACTACTACAGAGTAATTGCAACTTTTGGCTAGTTAAATGTTGTCACCCATTCTGCATGAATCCCAGGTGCTGGAACTTTAACCTCTTTCTTTGTGCCTCTCTTTCAGCTTCTGATATGGCTGCAGAGCAGGGACAGATTCTCGTGATTGCCACTGCTGCTGTTGGTGGATTCACTCTCCTGGTCATCCTCACTTTGTTCTTCCTGATCACTGGGAGGTAATTAAAGCTACACTGTTGTCATTTGCTCAAGGTCTGTGTTATCCAAGCCTAAGAATTTATGAAGAATAGCTAGGCAATTTAGCCACATTTTCAGTGTCTTTTTTTAAATAAGTTTCTGACCATCTTTCCTGCTGATATGGGCAGGAGGAAAACAAAATTTCAAATGCAATGCAACTGGCATCAGATCTCTGACATTAGAAGACAAAGAAAAGAACACAAAATACAATATTTATTATAAAATCTCTTAACTGTAAATTGCAAAGCTTTGAAGAATGTAACCTTAGGATTTCTGATGTCTTGGGGCTGGCAGTATAGTTTGGTAAAGACACTGGGTGGACAATTTTTGTTTCTTTTTGCTATATTAAATTTATAGGCAAAAATATCTTACATAGCTGTATGTGATTATACACTTGTGCATTTATTAAGAGAGAACATAAGAATTATGAAATGAAATTAAACAGAGGAAAACCTTACTCTAGTATATTGGGATGATTTAGCTTCCTGTTTTGTTGTTTAACATTTTATTGAAGATACTCTTGTAAATCTACATTACAGAAGTGCTGTGGCAAGTGAATTCACTGACCTGGGCAATTATTATTTTTTATAATGTCGGTGATTTTTATTCTTGCAAGTCCATTTCCTTCCTTTTAACACGGTGCTAGTGGTCTACCTTTCCTCAATTGGTATGTTGGTCAGGATCAAATAAAGACATTGTGCTAATTGGTTTAGAAAGCGTTTTGATTTTGAGTGGCTGGATGCTGTGCTCAACTGTACACTGAAAGTTCAAGGGAATGCACAAATTCGTAATGGACTTGCTAAAAATGCAGGTAGTGATCAGAATCCCAGACCTTACTGGAGCTCAAGATCACACATGACACAGAGCATCTGTTTTTTTGTGTGTGTGTGACTTTAGGATTTTGTTTATTTCTACCAGAAACAAAGCAGAATTTAAAAGGATAGAGACTGTATGTCCACACCTCCTCTGTAAGACATTAGCGGCACCACAGTTCTGCCTTGGGTCAAAAAAGCCTTAAAAATTCCTAATATTCTCTAGAGGTATGGGGCTAAGCAGAGGGAGTTTGGCTCATATCTCTTGCAGTAAGTTCTGTAGGAGGAACTGTGTGGGCTTTGGGCCATTCATACTCTTTTTGCCTCTCCTTTCTTCGTATACGTAAGACTGGTGAAAGAGCCTCCATGTGAGGAGGGTTCTCCATGGAGTTTCCCTCTTATTCAGCTTTGGGACAGATAAATCTGGGGTTTGGATGGGGTTTTACACCATTCTTGGACCTGTTTAGAGTCTGTTCTTCGGAGGAGAGATGTTAAAGTTACTTCTGTGAATGTGCTAATGGTCATTACAGATTGGGTTGATGTTAATAGACAGTGCTGTGCATTCAGATTTGTAAATATTTTTCTGTTGTTTGTATACCATTACCTCTGATTAGGAAAGAAAGTGGTATACCAGTGCAGGCATTATGTAAATAGTAATGAATCCGGTTAAGTCTAACATTTTATTTAACTGAAGCAGCTCACATTGGAACACACTGTAATCTCAATCTTAGAAGCTTATAAAATATTCGTACAATTACAAGAAACATTGACAAACATTAGTCTCTTTCAGACAGAAGAGTTATTCAAAGACAGACTTTCAGAGGAAATGATTCTCTGGAATCCTTGAGTGCAACTCCTAAAAGCCCAAGCCAAACTTTTCCCTGATAAAACACTCAGTAAACTCAGGAATGAAAAAAAAAAAAAAAAAAAAAAAAAAAGGAAATGAGTTTCTTTCTAGGTTTATTCTTCCTGTTTGCTAATGTTAAAGATATCAGAGATTCTCTTAGCTTTCTAACATCTTACTCAATTGAACTATTTCAATTATGTAAGATGTGAATTCATTTTGAAGTACTTCTCAAATAAAATGATAAGAATGTACTGCATAGAAGACAGAGCAAGAAAATTTTGGATAAATACTATTTGCTGTAGGACTGGAGACAAATTTCAGCATGAAGAATGGGATTGGTATACTGCAGATGTGCTCTTTGCTGTTTAGAATTAGCAATTTGATGAGCTACAGAGTCACAACACTGCTGATGAGTCTATTCATAGTGAAGAGGCTGGGTTAAATGAGCACCTGCCTCTGCACTCCACTGAGTGATTATCCACCAAAACCAAGCAGGAGACATGGCTCTCTGTTGCAGGTAGAAAAATGAAAGCAGTAGTGACTTGAAGGTACAAGATAGACAGTGAGACTGGGGTCTCGGCTAAATTCTGGAAAACAGAGTAGTAAAGCTTACTGTGATTTATCATTACACAAGGTATTCCTTTCAAGTGATTTTCTAGTTAACAGTAGTAGGAAATGGGGAGCTGGAACTGGAAGAGTCCACTGCTGGTTCTCACTGGCATCTGTAGTCAAATTCTGGGGCTTTGAATACTAGGGAGAATTTTAAGGGTTTAGAGAGCTATTTCTTTGAATGTTCCTCTGGGCAGACATTCCAAGTGTAAGACTTTGTGTTCAGTGTTGTTCTTGGTGATTGTAAACTAGTGGTCTCAGCAACTCGTGTACAATGCAGAGATTGGATACAAAAAATTATTTTCTCATGAACCCTGTTGAACTCAAAGAACCTATCTTATGAAGGAACTGTAAGCTTTTTGACCCACTGGGAATAAAAGGTATTAGGATAAGATTTGGTCTGTGTGAATCAATGTATGCAAACAAGGGTGCAGAAAAATAGTATAAGTATCAACATTCTTTCAAGCATGGGAATAAAGTATTGCATCAAACTTTGGTAGTCGTGTTCACTACTAATCATCCATTTGTGATTTATTTTCACTGATATCCAATCTGCTTGTAGTTCTTCAGGTTTGTTTCTCTCCTTAGTGTCAAATCTAAGTGACTGTGGATGCAGAATGTAAAGACTTTGGCTTTCATAAAACTGCAGAGAAAACTTAATGTACATTTATTTTATGCATTATATTCATTTTAATTAAAACCTCACTTGCTTTTCTTAAAAGATGCCAGTGGTACATAAAGGCCAAAATGAAATCTGAAGAGAAAAGAAGGGCTCATTTGCAAAATGGAAATTGTAAGTAGTTTAACACTGTGTTACATAAAATATGTATTATATTTTAAATGAAAAGTATTCATAATTTTCTCTTCATCTTTTGCCCTTGATATTTTAATCTGGCCATTTACATAGTTCCTTATTGTCTGCACCATCAAGACTGTTCTTATTTGTATGTTCTCTAGAACAATTCACACTGAATTCACAAAAGGATTCTTTTGTGTTCTATTAATCATATTTGTCAATTTTCCAGGTGAATTTTTGTGAATTCATCACTGGGCTGGGCCATGTTGATTATCTGCCTCAAAATTCTACTCCTGACCATGACCATGTTTGTTATTTGTATTCACTTCTCTGTTAGTGTCTTTTGGGATCTACACTTCCAGCCACACAACAAATAAGACTTCCTTCTCTCTCTTTCTTACTGATCAGTACTGTGACGGAAAAACTCTCATGGGCAAAGTGTTAATTTATTTAGCTAAGTTTAGCTACTTAGTTTAAATTACTAGTCTCATTGTTTTATGTTGGAGTTGATTTAAAAAAGAAAAAAAAAACGTTTTATTTATTGTTAGCTTGTAGAAAGGGCGTTATGGTTTGCTTAATTTTTTATTCCTTTTGAAAACATCTCTAGAACTATCATGATCAAGACAAAAGCTACGTCACAAGAAATAAAATCTTTTTTTGTGTGACAAAACTGTATCCAGGTTCCTTCCATGCTGAGAAGGGATACTCACATTATACTATAAAAAATACTTAGATTTGTTTGTCATTTGTTTCCAAATCTGATCAGAAAGAGCAGCAAACAAAAACCTTCCTGCTGCAGAGTTTCATATATGCCTCTGGAGGCCATGACTGAATTTGAGAAAAGCCTCACTAAGTGCCTTTCATGCCAGGACAAATGATGACCCTATTTCATACTGACACAAAGCTTCATCTTATGAGGCCTCTCATTCCTTTGCAGTTATCAAAGCATCAGACTTGAAGGAGCATTTCCCAGATCATGTGCTCCATAGGTTAAAGGATAAAAAGGAGCTACTCTGAGTTACTCCAGTAGCTAAAACTGTGTAGAAACAATATTCCTTCCTTTACAATGGGGCAATTAGTGCTTCCACCAGAAGTGCCATTTTCATGCTAGTAGCAATTCTTGCCTGACTGTGGGCTATTTATTGATTTGGTATCCAGCATCTTAACCTGAAACAATTTAGGCGGCTGCAGAGTTTCTACCTGGATCAGTATAAGTATGGTCTCTCCTAAACGGGCTGAAGCTTTTTAAAAGAAATTCTATTGTAAAACTTACACTGGTTAAAATTGACTCTTCCTACTACCAGCTTAGTCATATCCATGCTTTGTTTCCTCTGCTGTGCACAGAGGAGAACCATCTTGTGTTTATCCATCCTATCTCCCTTGGGAAATCTTTATGACTTACAGGAAGATTTCAGGAACCATGCCCTTTGAAGGGAGTTAGAAAAGGGTCCATGACCCAGCTGATAACGTGAAATCCCATGATGTCTGGTGTGCTTCACATTTGAATATAGCATGTGTCCTCTCTTCGGCATTGATTCAAATGAGTATTGCAGGTGATTTGATGAAGCCCATCCACATTTGTATGCCCTGAACTAGATGTCATCTAATGCATTTAGGCGCATCAGATAATGAAGTACTTTGGGCTCATCCACTAAGTGATAAGAGGAAAAAGATTACGTAGTACTTAATTCTTTTTGAAGAGGTTCTCTGGACCCAGCTGCAGTACCCTGTGAAGTTGATGCACCATCTACATCAATGTCTGTTAATGAATTGAAAGTTTTCCAGAACTTAATCACCACATGGCAGGAGCCTAAAAAAATTCCCATCCAGATAGTCCAAAAGAAACAACATAAGTTCTTGGACATGCTACACTCAGGAGCTCAAGGGATATTAGACATGCCAGAAAATGATGGCTTGCTGGAACCTGCCAAAGCAATCTGGCACTAACCCACTGTTGCTGCAGCCATCTCCTAGGAAATAGACAGAAATTATTAAAGCTTTGTTAATGGATCTGGGTATTTTTGTTCTCATCTTGCACCTGGCTCACTGGTTGTGCAAACTGATCAGCATAGAACAAAGCAGCACAGTCCTCCAGGACCCATTCTGAGAAGAGAAAATCTCAAAGACTGGACCTGTTTGGCAAAAGGAACATTTATCAGTCCACTAGTAAAAGACAGAATTAAATTTGCAAGCTGTGTTTTCCAAGTAAATGACAGATAGTCTAATTTGTCCAAGGAGTAACAAACAGGAATTTAAACTGCTTGGCAATAATCACTGTCAGTCCTGAGGATCTGCTTTTCCTCATATCTTTGAGCCTTCACTTGGTGTCTCTGTAGACACCCTTCCAAGTGAGCAGCTCTCTGCATTTTCTATGGTTGTAGTATCCCAATTTACTAACTGTACTTGAAAAATTCCTTCAGGATGTGAGTTAAGTGCAAAGACAACAAAGAGTTTCTTCAGACTAAATTATTCAATGGCAATTGGAAAGGGAATAAAAACAATTGGATTGGGAAAAAAACAAACAAACAAAAAAAACCCACTTTGTCTTACCTAAAATAGTATTTTCCTCAAAACTTAGATAGGGCTATTATTTAACTTTTTTTCTCAAGAGGTGCTTGTGTTCAGCTGCAACAAAGACAAAACTGCACCAGAATTTGACATTATCTTATCAGTTGAAATCCAAAAATAGAGTTTTCTAAAGGCCTTTGACTTTTTGTTCCTGTGGCACCTGTATAACCAGCAAACATGATAGTAACCAGCAAGCAATGATATATGGCATTCAGAGCATTCAGAGAACCTAATACCTATATTTTCTCTGGGTTTTACTCTAACGCTGGTTATCCAATACCACTGTAAGCTAAAATGAAGACTGATAGAACAATGCATTGCAACAATCCTGAAAACAATTTCATGCTTTCACTCACCTAGAATATATTAAGGCATTACAGTGGAGTCCAGCAGAACATTAGTGACGTTTTCAGGCAATAATTTTGAATGTTTTTGATTGTGTCAGATTGGCAGAAGTTTGTCCTCTACCTCAGAAGGTAAAGTACAATGGCTTACAAGAATCACTTGGGAAAAAAAAAAAACACCTAAAAAAACACTCAAAGGATAAATAAGAGTAAAAAGAAATATGTAAGTCTATGCTCAATCTTTGAAGACCTAGTACTTCCAGACTTCCAGCAAATGAGAATAACTCTTGTGTATTCTACAGTTTCTGTGAAATGAGTAGCTGGTTTTGGAGTCATCCTTTGTTAGGTTCTGACAATTTTAAAATGATATATATATATTAATTTTAAAGAAAGAAGTAAAACACATATTGTTATAGTATGTGAGTATCAAAGAATTGTTGACTCTTAGCGTTCTCTCTGTTTTGCAGTACGTTTCCCAGGAATCAAAACATATATTGATCCAGACACATATGAAGACCCATCTCTTGCTGTCCATGAATTTGCAAAGGAGATAGATCCTTCAAGAATTCGTATTGAGAGAGTTATTGGGGCAGGTAAAAGCATATACACTCAAAAGCTATGCATGAAAGGACTGTTTTTCTGAAGTTACCATGATAATGCAAGTAGACAAGTGTAGTACAAATGTGGACATACTTCACTGATAGACCACTTTATTCTCAAGCATCACTCAGCTTCTGATCTAAAGTTATATCAGCAGTTTTCCTGCACTGCTGCTGCTAAGGATCTCTGTGTGCCTGTTCTCCCATGCAGCTCAGATGCTTCAACAAGCTTGTGGAGTTCTGGTACAGACAGACTTTCTAAATAGATTGGAAAACAATGAGAAAGATCAAATACTGTACAGTTATCATCAGTACTACTGTGCTTTTCTATTTAGGAAAGAAACAATAAGAAGACATATGTAATCAAACGTTATCCATATATATTCTCTCAGAGTTTAGTAGTTAGTGAGTTTTGTGCTTCTGGAAAATGCCTATTCTGACCCTCTCTGTCGTTCTACCTCTGCAGTGTTATATGAGTTTTATGCACAGTGAAAATGTAATAATTCTTACTTGATTTGAATTTGCTGTGTGATTGACCCAGCCCACTGGGCTCTCCTTTCTCCCTAAAGGAATGTTTGATGCAGATACTAGATTTCCTTACAAAGAAGAAAAACTTGTAAAGAGCAGAGTCTTGCAAAATCATTTCTTTTAACTTGTGTTCTGAAACTCTAGGACATATGGCATGTCATTATTGACCAATTGAGATTGTTTACAGGAATTGTTTTACAGAAATTGTTTTACTCTGTTGTTTGAGGACCTAGAGAGTATAGGCTCAGATAGGTTCTTAAGGGGTCCTAAAACTAGTAGATCTCAGTGCGTGCCTTCTGACCAACAGGTCATCATTCAAAATGTCCGCCACCATTTCTCGCTGTTAGAACAAATCAAAACAGAAGAGATTGAAAGGAGAATCTGAAGTTCTCTGTCCTGCTTACATTCTCAGTGTTGTTGCCTGCACACTATCAGTGGCTGAGAAATATTAATCTATACTGAGCCACAACAGGAAGGGAAGGTGGGAGAGCTGAGGATCTCTAACAGTAATTTTGATGTGCACAGCAAGACTGAAATTCTGAGCCTCCGTTCCATCTCTGATACTTCTTTTCTGCTTGTGAAATACATTAACCCTATGCCTGTCTACAATTTACAAAATATGGTTATTTCTCTCCATCAGTAGGATACTGTTAGGAGTGACTGAGTTTTGTAAATTGCTGCCTTAAAGATACTTACAATACTAACTACAAAGATTTTTGTAAGAATTAGTACAATCCAGATTTCATTGTCCATCTTTTAGCTACCTGTTCTTGGTCATCTTTAACAATACTAGTTTTTACTTACTAAATAAATACCTGCATAAAAACGCTGGTTTTTTGTTGTTGTTGTTGTGGTGGTGGTGGTGGTGGTGGGTTGTTTTTTTTTTACTGTTTACTTATTCTAATTGTAATCCCATCAAAAAAAAAAAAAATTTGAAGTACAACAGGCAGCTAAACTCACTTACACCTTGTGGAAGTGTGTCAGTGGTTAAAAAAAATAAAAATTAAAGACTGTAATTCTGTAATTTGTTCATAGTGAGCCTGTCATAGGACTGCTAACTGGTATTGTTAGGGAAATTATTATCAAAATACATAATGCACTACGACTCTTCTTTTTTATCGTGGCTTCATATAACTTAGTCACTTAAGAAGAGAGAGGTATTTTTCAGTTGAGGTCCCTCATTTAATGGTACATTACTACACTGGTTACAAACTGTGCTGCTAAAGGTGTTTCATGCCGTAGGAAATGTCATGAAAATAAACACAAATAATGTAATAGACATAAAACCTGGTCTGTTAACAAGCAGAGAAGAGAACATATTGACTTGAAAGTAAGAGAGAAAAATCTGTTACACCCTGAATTCCATATAGCAAGAGTACTACAGAGTATACCTGATTGTTTAAGAGAGATAATGTGTAGCTGGCACTGTGCACCATATGAGTTATTAGCTTGAGAGAGCCCTTAGAGGGCTGACTTTTGCAGAAAACATTATATTTGATTTCTTTTGTTTCCTCCTTTTCTTCAGACATACTATAGGTATTGATTGCAAAGCATATTGAAGTACCTTCAGCATTGGAATTTCTGCTGATTTCAAAGGAGAATATGACAGAGGAGGATTTGGCTTATCGATTTTTGTTCAGATGAAAATTGTGTCCTTATTCTCAACTTAACTCATTTATGAAAATTCCTTATTCAGCATCTCTCTCTCTTGTATCCAGGAGTGAATCTTTTGTCTGCTTTGACATATTTTATTTTTATATCTTTAATCTTACAAATTACTGAATAATCTGCCATTTTCAAAGGTATTCGCCTAATAGGACTTGAGAACTATTTCATATGAAATTTAAACCCAGTTTCATGGAGGCAAGATACAGATTAAATATTGTTTCTAAGGCAGGGAGACTACAAATTCTCACAGAGTTCTTGGATAGCTACTAGGGGACATAACATGCCATTGTAATTCAGTCATGACGCTTCCTTTATGCTTTCTCTGATTCTGTACCAAACTTTGTAACCATGTATAAGATAGTCTTCTCATCCCAGAAGAATTACTTATAAAATATTTTTACCCAATTCTACAATTTTCAGATCAGTGAAACAAAAAATAAAATCTTTTACCAAATGAATCAATATTAATGATAAAACTCTTTAAATTAATAATTGAATTAATAAAGATAGTTCTTAGAGCAGCGCTTTTTGATCAACTTATTTTGATTAAATATTCTCATTATGAATTTCTGTAATTTTTTGAAACAGAAACTTTTTCCATTTAAGAACTGAAAACTTTTATTTTGCAAAATATCAGATTGAAACATTGCAAATACTCGATTTTTTTCATAGATTTTTTGGACATAAAATTTGAAACTGATCTTTTCCTACAAGTAGTTTCAAGTTTGCTTTTTTAATAGAAAAATTCATGTCCAAAAAGCCCTTAGCAATTCACTAGTTGCATAGCAGATGGCTTTGACACTCAAGACAAGATTTTTCACCACAACTATCAGACATAATGGCCAAAATAAAAAGAGCAAAGCAGCAACAAATTAAAAAATGCTGCTGAGCCCATGAGACTTCTCACTTCGAGAAAAAAAAATTAATCTCTTGCTAAAATCCTTTCAAGTAATCCTGGTGGACATTTACCAAGCTGATGTTTTTGAACACAACTACTACATTCCATGGTGCCAGATAATTGAGCCTTTTACTTCAATTCCAGTCCTCCCCTCTGTCATGCTTTCAGTATTCCAGTACATTTACAAACTTCAAAGTACTGTCCTTCCTTCTGGTATTTTGGTGTAAATAAAGCAATTAAAATACAAGCTTTGCAAAATCCTTCCTAAATTGTTCACCATTTGTCACTAGAGAGTATGAAGAGCTGCATTAAGGTAACAAAAGGTGCACCTAAATGCATACTCAAGCTGGCCATCTAGTCAGGCTCCCCATTATCCCATTCACTACTATCTTACATCTGGATTCTCTGAGAAACAAAAATGCTATTTTGTAGACCTTCTGATTGAATGAAAGCACACCCAGGTTAATAGTTGTTAATGATCTTTTTTGTTAGTCCTTGAAGAACTCATGCTGATACCCTGCTTCAAACAGGAGGGTAAAAGCAGCAGTGGCATTTGCAGTTTGATCAAATATTTATAATAGTGAGCAGATTAGAATACCAAAGGCAAAAGAGAAATTATTTGCTACTGAGTAGTCTATTGCAACTGTTTGGGGACAATACTATCAAACCACAAGCAGTGTTCTGAAATAAAATTATCTCGTTTCTGATTATGGAATTGTAAAAAGTTAAAATCAAATCCCTCCACTTAACTAAGTGGGGGTAAATTTAATGTTAGCTAAGCTAAGTACTTTGTAAACACTTGGTGAACACCTATAAATATGCTTAGCTTTCATTTCTCATGGTGATATCAACCAAATAAACAAGTGCTAGTGAAGTCCACAATCTAGCAATAGTTTAAATTGTGTTTAAATTGCTGTTTAAATTGTGAAGTTGATTAGTCAATTCCCTTTTATTACATCGTCTACTTACAGCAGAATTTCACTGTTGTTTAATTTCATAATGCATATTCTAGGTTTCAAAACACTTGGTAAGATTTTTTTTATCTTTAGTATTAAATATTCCATTATATTACCAATTCCCACAGTTCCCACAGTTTGCCCTTCTTTGCTGTAGATTTTCTTCAGATTATCCCATTCAGCCTCACTTTGTATTGAGCTCATTGCACCTACTGACATGCAGTGACATCCTTTGGTTTTGTCCTATCTGTGACGCTTTTTTTACCCCAGACATCTTGCTCTTTAGTTTAAAGCTTTAACCACTCTTCTTAAAAGGAATTCCCAGACATTCTTTGTCAAGTCTCCATTAAAAGCGACACTTATCCTTGTATTTTCTTTATTCTGTCAATTTTCCCAAAGGTCTAATGACTGAAAGTGTGGGAAATGACTTGAGCTGTATTTGGTGCTATAACCTTTCAGTTCTATCAACAGCGATTATGTGTTGTAAGATATTTGTTTTGATCTCATGCAGTAATACAAGAATGCATATAAGGCTTTGAAGTAGACTGACTACTCCTGTTTCACTTTAAATATCATGTATTTTATGACGAGGTGAGAAAAGGAATGTGTGGCTTCCATAAGGCAAGTCCCTGGAGTGCTGAATTAGCTTCTTTTTGCATGACTTACAGTAAGACATATCAGTTTTATACCATTAAAACACATGCTATTAAAAGTGAGCAGACAACGAATTCTATTGTTTTCTCTAGTTATCGACAGCTTTTTCTGTGGAGCAAGAAATAACGGTCACTTCATTGACACCTGGCTCTTAGCTTCTACTTATACTATACATAAATACCTTTACTGTTGCAGAGCTAGAATTTGTCTTGATTATCTCCACAACATCACAGAATCATTGGGGTGGAAGGGACCTCCGGAGATCATGTAGTCCAACCTTCTGCTGAAACAGACAGCAGGGTGCACAGCAGGGTGCACAGGACAGCACCCAGGAGGCTCTTGAACATCTCCAGAGAAGGAGACTTCACCACCTTTCTGGTGACAGCGCTCTGTCACTCTCACATGCAAAGCAGTTTTCCTCACATTCAGATGGAAATTCCTATTTCCATTTCTGCTCATTGCTTCTTCTGTTGCTGTGATTCTATGATTCTGTCTCATTCAAAACATTCAGGATTCATGATTTTGTTTTATAGTAGGATTCTGGAAGTTCAGGTTATCTACTGTTTTCTCAAGTGTCACATGCAGGCAGACTGACAAAGAGGATAAATATCTATGAAATTCCCTACCAGCTTCCCCTTTTGTCAAGATTCCCAGAGCATAAGTCTTGTGACATTATTTTCATATACATAACATATCTTCAGGAAACAAACATTTATTTTCAAAAATTAGATAAACACAAAAGAAATAGGAAGGAGACCTAGGAAACTTGGCTTTTGTTAGAATATGCTAATTTATTCAAAGGTTACGTTCAGCATCTATTAATTACACTCTTGCACTTCTGTGATGTCTCTGTTTTGAAGCAAAAGACAAGCTATGAAGTGGGTGTTTTTTTTTAAATTCCTCCACTCTTCCTGAATCTTACTGGGTAATAAAACCTGTTTTATTTTGTAATGGAGGTGACAGAATCTAATAAAATACAGACTTTGTGACAGTATTCATTCTCATCCTATAATATCAGGCAGTTATAATTTTCTGAAGTGGGACTTCCAATCAATCCTTTCTCTTCTGTATTTGGTTTATATCTAATCACATTCTTACAGGATAGAACTCTCTTATTTTCATTCATTCTGTAGTTAACCTTTAAGCAAAACTAGTTCCCACATCACTTACTGTAGTTTATAGCAAATCATATCCTCCAGATAAATGTACGTCTTTTTATGACTCTTTTTTTGTTTTTCAGCAATTTTGATTCCAAAATGGCTGGGGTATCAAATTTGATTTTGCTATGGAAATACCCTGCACTGATAAGTGCTTTGACACATTCTTATAAACATTGTTTTTGATTTATTGAATTATGACCCATTGAAACCTGACTTGCAGGCATCCAGAGAATATTTTGTATGGGATTTAAATAACTGCTGCTCCACAATCAAAGTAAAGCTGTGATTTCCATACAAACTTAACTAGTAAATGTGTAAAGGGAATACAAGATGTGCTTTCTTCAAAGACCCTTTCTTACACAGAACATCAGTTGAAGAAAGCTTTGGGATTCCTCTCACTACACAAGAGTCCTGATTTGCTGAAACTGTTGTTCTTTGACTGTCCAAACAGTGACATAGGTAATTAGTTTCATGTAAGCAATAAAGCCATTTAAATAAATCATATGGAAGTGCTCTTCTGGGCAAAATAGCAGTAAGTACATTTTTAAACGCTTTCTACAACTGAAAGCCAGATATTCTGATATTGTTATGGCATTTGTATTCATATATGTGTTAATACAGCATCCGTCTCAGATATCTACAGAAAGGTATTTTGTCATCATTACAATTAAAATCTAACCATTATTACATTATTTCCTCATAGCATGCTGATTTAGATCACAAAGACTTTGATATCAAAGTTTAGTTTCAAAGTCTCAGTTGAGCAGCGTAAACTATGCAATGTAGGGCAGATAATTAGACTGCTGCAGTCCCCATGATCTCGGGGTAGTGGCACCAATGAATGTTGTCACTCACTGAACTTGAATATCCTATCCTATATTTTTATTGAGAAGAAAAGTATCTAGTTCTATGGGCTGTGTGAGTCTTGGGTATTTTTGTGTTCTAGTTTTACTGGTGGCTACAAATAACATAGAGCTATTTAAAAGGACATTTTTTAAGACAACTATTGAAGGTTAATTTTAAAAATAAGTTGTTTATGCTCATTAGTGCAAATGGTTCTTTAGGCATTGTGAATGATCTAATATTTTTTCTACTTAAGGTGAATTTGGGGAAGTATGCAGTGGACGTCTGAAGACACCAGGAAAAAGAGAGATACCTGTTGCAATTAAAACTCTAAAAGGTGGTTATATGGACAGGCAAAGAAGAGATTTCCTGAGAGAAGCTAGTATAATGGGTCAGTTTGATCACCCAAATATAATTCGTCTTGAAGGAGTTGTTACAAAAAGTAAGTTACTATAATATACTATACAATATACTATAAATAGCTTTTCCTTGGTTTTGCCATTCTGTGTCTTCTAGTATCAATATTAAGAATTCTACACTTGATACAGGTTGCAGTATTCAGAAAATATGTAAATCCTAAGGACATAGGGTACTGCATAGTATGGGAGCACAGTGAGAAATACATAGCCTATCTGTTTTCAATTACAAATGTGTTGGTTATTTGTTTTGGCTTGGTTTGATTTTTTTAGGTAAAAATCCTCCTCATTCAAATAAAATCGTTACAGTTTTATATGAAACAGCATTGCAGAGTTTGCCTATGGGCAAATGGAATTCAGTAGAGAAAACCATAAACTGAGTTGACAATGAGGTCAATTCAGCCTGTAGTGTTTGTAAGATAGCTAGCAGCCATATTCTTCCCTTCCCACAAACACTCACTGTTTCTTCAGTTGAATTTTGCTCATTTTGGTACCAGAAGAATTCAAATTTCTATTTTAAAGAAATAAAAATACAAACTATTTAAAACTTATTGCACACTTTCAAATGATTTACTAAAATTCTAGAATAATCCATGAAAATGTCTTACACTGCAATTGCCAAGAGGCTAACAATCTCTTTGATGTCTAGCATTTTTATCTGGGTTTTAATTTTTTTATGAAATACTGAAAAACGTAAGTATTATATGAAGGTCTCATTAACGTGCAAGTAATTTCTTTAATGCTGACTTTTTGCTGTATTTTATGCTAAAGCTCAGAAGACATTTTCTTCTTGTAATTAATCATTGCCTCAACCCAGCTATGTTGTTTGCTGATTTGGAATGCTTTCTTATATTTCTCTTTTAAAACGTTGCAGAACATGTCAAGAGGAAGTTTTTGTGTGTACAAGACAATAATGCCCTCTTACCTTCACAGTAGATACAAAGAATACAAATATTTCTTATTTTCACCTTGTTACAGTATCTAAAGTTATGTTTGAAAAACATAGCATACTAGAGCATAAAGGAAATTGCATCTCCTGAACTCATTGCCCTGGAATGGAAATTCAGTAGAGTTAAGGGATGACCTTGTGAAAATCTGTCTCTCTCTGGTTCTAAATTAAGATGAAGAAGATCAATTTGTTCTTCTTCACACAGTATTGCAAGAATAAATTCATTATTGTTTAGGAATGCATGGTTATTAGACTAACAAAATCCATTATGTTGCTCGCTTCTGGAAAGATATGGCTTAGTCTTCATTGCTCTCCTGTCAGTAGTTGTTCTGCTGACAGCAAACAAGAACACAAGTTAATGCTGACTGAGCAGCATTGGATATCTTTGTTGGGATGTGTAAATACATAGGAGCTGAACTGAATTTAGCTCCTTGATTCATAATGAGAAATATAACATCAATTAGAATTTCACCAGCCATCACTAGTTTCACACATGTGATCAGAATCTGTATGGTAAATGTAGCAATGTCTCATCTCTCAAAAATTCTAAAGGCCCTAATTTATGAACATTGTTTAAATCCAATTAGTCGGTGCACACAGACTACAGAATAATGTACTTGGCAATGGCATGGTTGTTTAATCTCTGCCACATTATAAATTTTCTTTCTGTAATGCCTCATCATCAGTCCAAAGAGAAATGCAAATTGCATTAAGAAAACAGAAACAAACAGATAAATCAATGCTCCAGTGTTGGCCTGTTTGTTCCTGTTCTACAGGAAAAATGGTTATAGACAACCTTAAGTCAAGAAGTTATCATTAGTAGTTGTGCTTTTCTCTCTGGATTCAACACACTCTATTATTTTTTTGGGAATGTTTGCTTAGATATAACATAACAATATAGATGTAACTGTTATAGTTATATTGAACTCTCAGGTATAAAAGAAAAACTTTGAAAGCAAATGTGATTTAGGTGGGGCAGGTTTAAAACAACAATTACACAACAATAATTATAGAGTGAGAAGAATACACAAGGTATCAAATTTCACTCTAACAGCTGGAAAGTGCAAATTATATAAAATGTGAAGTACTAAGTTGTGCAGTACTGCTTTGCTGCAGAGAACAAGTTAGGAGGCAAGCTGAGCAATGGGCACGTGCACTCTAGTATGCTTCTCTTTTGCTTTAATACTGCTCTACTTGTGGTATTTAGAGAATGACATGTCCTTAGCTGGGAGCAAAGCAATATCTCTCTGAATGCTGATTCTAAGACTGTAAAAGCAAACTAGGGACAGAAGTTTCCAATGACTAAAAGGGATGCTATAAAAATCAGACAGAACCTTGTCTTAGCCAAATTATTTATGCAATGACAGCATGATTAAAAGTTGTTTTGTGTTAAAACTTAGATTAATAATAGCAAAAACTCTTTAAGTGATGTGCATTACAGTTGCACTAACCTATAAAGGCATATTGGATGCAGTAACTTTGATTAATAGAAGTGTAATGCTGTTCTTAGCACATACTTTCCTCTTTATAACTGTTAGTCATTAACTTCTAGCTGCTGCTAATATATATTGCATCAGTTTGTAAGCAGTACTTTCCATTACAATGTCATTGACTATTGAACAAAAAAGAAAAAGGATTTGATTGTGATAAACAGAAATGCTCTACCAAATCAATAGCTATTGACTGGGACAGTAACAAATTTGTTCATTACAAACGTGAGCTCTTATCCAGTGCTACTAGCTCAGCAAATGTGAACTTTTAAAAGATACTGTTTCCAAAATTGCCCTGAAATATGTACTGTATACAGCAAAAAATGCTAAACTAAGCTTTCTCAAAAGTAGATCTTCAACAGAATTTGAATCCTCTTTTCTAATTGCATTTGTCCTAACTGAGAACCCTAATTTCAGAGAAACATTGCTGTGGTGCAAGCTCTTGGCAAACAGAGTTCACTTCAAGGACAATTTGCCAGGCCAAGGCAAACTCTGTAGCACAGAATCTGGATTAAGTAGTTCACTCATTTTTACTAATCAGAAACCACAAAGGAATCTTTATTCCTCTCTGCTTTGTTTTACCAGCTCCGCTCCTTTCATGGTTTGCCATAAAGGGACACTAATTGCCTTGCAAATTGATTGGAGATGCTTATGAACATTACAAAAGCATTCATGTTTCTCTTTCAAATCGTATCAGTACACTGGTAATTTTAGGAGCTCTTCTTAAGTGTCCCATGGTATGTTCCACCAAGCTGTGCAACACTGTCCAATACTTTCATGGACAAATAGAAGAAAAATAAAATTTCATTTTCCAGTGCAAACACTTGTAACCAATGCTGATACCTGGGCTACAGAGAAATAAGATGCATCTTCCATATCTACACAGTGTTGAAGTTTATGTTGCAGACATCCCATGAAAAGTTTGTGTAGTAAATACAAGCTATGTTTACAGCAAACATCTGCCAGTGTAACTATAGCAAAAGACAAATGAAAAAAATAATCTCTGACTATCATCACTGTGCTGAAAGAACTCATTGGTGTAGATAGAGCCAGCCAAACAGGAATCTGTGGAGACTTGACTTTGATTTCACCCTACACAATAGTTCAAAGTATAGCCTTGTCAGTTCTGTGTAATTCTGTGTCAGAGCAAAGTATAAATCCATGCAAGTTCTTTATTGTAATCATAATCTCAGTTTGCTCCTCTCCACCCCAGACTTAATCCCCAAATAACTCGCAATTGTCAACATTCATTTCTAAAGAATTGCTTTGGTTTTCAAACTTTACATAATGAAGAACTCATACACACCACTTTGACGAGTAGCATCTTTTTAAGGCATTAATTTTCTCTAGTAACATTATGTATATTATTATTCTTCAGGCAAGTTTTCAAAATTAGCCCTTCACAAAAGGAGAAGGACTGAAGGTAGCCCCTAGATTTTTGGTTGTGAGTAAGCTTACATCCCCATAATATTGAGTCTGGCTTTGGAGTGATAAGGATTTTCATCTCCTTAGTTATCTCCTGACTGTTTTGCTTCAGTGATGTTTAAATTGTGATTGCTATTGCAGTTCTGAAATCTTTTGTCATTTGACAGATTAAATTCAAAGTCTTAATCATAGAGCTTCTCTTTAAATTACTGTGTATAATGTGTTTAGCAGAAGAAGGGTCTTGAGGTCCATGTACCTTGTTCTTATCCATGAGAAAGGCTAAGTGCAGCATGATCCTATTTCACTGTAATTTACAACTCTTCATATCCAACTTGTTCTTCATATTTCAAAAGAGCGAGAGAAATCAAGTAATTTTTTTAAAACATTTTTTTAGTTTTTTTTTCCCTTAGTGCAATAAAATCTAATATTGTTCCTTTCTCCAACATATTAGCTGTCTGAGACTCTTAAAAAGACCTCAGAATTCATTTTGAAAGATGACATATTTTACAGTACGTGTTTATTATAAAAGGCATTGTACATTTGACTGTTGCGCAAAAGGATTGAAGAAAATTCATGGCAGTGTTTGTAACTTTCTTAAATTGGTCGTGAATTTGTACATCCAGGAAGCATTACTGTGTTCAGTTTGTTGACAACTTAGCGTTTAAGTTGAGACTATTTGAAGATGGTTATATCATGATAGCTTGCAAAATTTGATTAGGATTATTCAAAAGAATGTCACTGACTTCTGAAAAGTCTAAACTTCAGAATGAGCAGAAAATATACAGTGTTAATAAGTTCCACATTAACATTATTGCCTTGGTTACAAACTACAGTGTAAGCAATTTCGGATGTTGACATTTGCCACTGTCACTAATCTTGGTACATCGCTGAGGCATCACTGGCATCTCCAGGCATAGATGTGTGTGCTGGAGGTCAAAACAGCCTCAGATCCATTCATTGAAATCAGGTCTTGCACTGAGAGGCACTTGCACTTGCCTTATGCAGCAGATAAGCCCAGCAGGGTGTCAAGGCTTTATTCACCCCTGAATGTCTTCCATTGTGCATGTGGACCGTGTAGTATGATGCAGAGTGATAGTGAGAGCGTAGCTGCATAATATTACCCAGTGAGCTTTGTATGGCATTAGACATAGAGCTAAATTTGTCTGATCAAGAATATCATAGCTGTGCCCGTAGTGATACACAAAACAGCAGAATTTCAATTGTGTTGTAAATCATTCTGTAAGTGGAGCTGCAAATTTAAATTTGGCTCACTGCCTTTTTTTTTTTCTCTCCTGTTCCATAGATAATTAACATAACACATTACTGAGTTCAGTACTTCTATGGTCAGTGAATAAACACAAAAGCCATAACCATCACCATCACTATTAGCCATACTTACTAGATCAATTTATTAAAATATAATCCAGAATAGAGTGTTGAATATTAGAGCTGTGAACATGTCTGCCGTAAGAGAGACAAAGCTAAGTATCCACAGCGTTTTTGCAAAACAGGCTACCATTCAGGAACTTCTTGTCAAAATACATAATCAACATTGATTACATTAACCTATTTTTACACCTGCACACATGCATGTAGATATTTCAAAAAATGCACACAAACTACCATGCATTCCATCTGATGAAGGTTGCTACCAAGAATACATAACAGTTGATTCTCTTAGATGACACATACTTAGGGGAAATTAGCCCTTAAACCTATGAAAAATCAAACTTTTCTTATTACAGTCTGAGAATTTTTTAACAGAAATTACGGGGTCATTATGATTTCCCACAGTTGAAATCAGTCATTTTTCTATGTTCTGCTTTTCTGTTTTGCAGCAAGCAAGCTATATATTATAGCTGTCAGCTCTGCTGTAAGATCTTTCTCAATATGATAAGCAACGAAGAAAAAGTATGTTGCCAAATAGTCATACAGCTAACATCTTGTTAGCAGCAGCTTAATCTGGCCATGGTATGGTATCTTACACAACTAAACTTTTACAATTCCACTTTTATAGGTTATGTCTGAGAAACAAGATTTTACTTTGCTTCTGTATGTCTACATTCAGTCATGTAGTACCTGTCTTTCAAGTTTATTTAGATGTTTTGATGTAGTATGTTGTTCTAGCAGAAAAAGAGGTTACAGAAATGCCAACCAACAGCCTTAAAAAGAAAAAATCTTGCAGATAAGAAATGGCCAGATATTATGTCTGTTTAAGGAAAAGCACAATCATCAATTTACATGATTAACATTGTGATTATGATGATTCTTACCTTCCACTAGTAAGCAGGAAATAATTAAATGTGAACTCATATTTAAGTATTTGTGGTATTCAGAAGCAACCACTGTTGGGTTTTATTTTGATTTATTGTTACCCTCTCAGATATACTTCTGTGGTCATTTACTGCTGTCTCCATTGATCAGCTTTGTCTTCACAGAATTTGCTTTGCGTGATACAGCAAGTCATAATGCATTCTGAGCCTAATCTCCAAGAGCTCCTTCCATTTCAGTGTCTTTCTCAGATTTTAAAACATATGCTTAGTTCCAGTATCACAAGTTATTAAGGGAAAAACAGAATAGCGATGAAAGTCTTGGGCCGTGCTGTTTGTATCTTTTCAGGGTGACAGTAAGCCAACTGAAGACGGCTTCTCAGCTGTTACCCTAGCTGTGCAGTTATTTCATCAAAAGTGGAAATCGTAACACTCTGTCCCAACTGTGACCAGTCTGGGATATGCATTCATAACATTACAGAAACTGTTCTATCTGAGAGACCTATTTGAGATCTATCTGAGAGACACAAGCAGAAATCATGCTGGTGTGGTGTGTGTTCTTGACAAATGCATGCAGGTTATTATTTACTACATTGTCACTTTCCAAGTATTTGCAATCACTCTGATTTTTTTTTCAGTTCTTAGAAGTGAAGTTAGTCTAAGTGTTCTGTATCTCCTTTTTAAAGCATTGCATTGTCGTAAACTTCATGAGGCATCACTTGATCAAAGTAAAATTGAGACTGGTTTAAGTCTTGAAACTTATAGCTGTCTTATTATGAAAACATATGCAGACCAACAGTAAAGGAATGAATTAGAAATCGAATTGCTATTACCACATGCAAATGTTGTAGGTGTGATCTGTTTCATCTTTTCAGTTCATTGTATCTACAGAATATAGCCAGGATTTTGTTATATCCTTCAGGGATCATCATTGTTTAGCTCTACGCCGGTAGAGGATACTTAATTCAGTTATTATCTGGTCTACTTGATTAGAAAAACAGAAAAGCTAAAACACTTCAAAGACATACAGCTATATTCATTGCAATGACTGATTAAAATTGACCTACAAAAACCTTTATTTCTTACAACTTCAGCTTTGCAAATTCAGCCAAGACCTTTGAATGCTCATAGAAATTCCTCTCAAATACAGCTTCCTCAAAGGTGCCAACAAACCGTAGTTGGAAGATTTTATGCCCTGCTCAATCATGTGCTCTTTGAAAAGGACAGAAAAGCAGGCAGCAATTTTTCTATCTTGTCTCAGAGTCGAGGCTTCTAACTGTTTCACGTTCTACTGAATCCAAACTGATACTGCTGAAATAATTGGAGCAACATTGGTTTTAAAACTGGTGACAAAGAAGAAGCACGCGCTGAGCTTTCATCTAGTTTTGAAAGACGGTATGTTTTTTCTTCCTTCCTTCGTCTATCAACCAGGAAATGAAAAGTGGTCTCCACCTCACTACACATATATTAAGTGGAGATGCCATTGACATTTGGACTCAAAGCATTTCGAAGACTTCCAGCCTCAGAGACTAGGTACTCATTATAGCAGCTTAAAAGATATTTTTCTTAAAGACTTCAGGAGTGTCATGAAACATCCTGGGTCGTGTCTCATTTTTCAGCTGTTTTCTGTATAATTTTTGTTCAAGCTTTTGTTAATTGTTCACTGATGGTTTCTGTGTGCAAATTCAAATAGTGTGTTACACTACATTACATGATAAAACATTTCAGTGTTAAGGCTATACAATAAGTCTGTGTTTGAGAATGGAGCTGTTGAGTTTGCGGCTGCAAACTGTATAAAATCAAGCATGATTGGTAAAAATACTAAAAAATGAAATGGACAATGTTCTTGAATTGCCAAGAGAGACTGAACAGACTAAGTGGTGTGATTGGAGAGAATACTGAGAAAATCAGAAAATAGCAAAACAATGAATTACTGTAGAAACACTAGGAATTTAGTAGTTGATTTTAATTTGGAGCACATTAACTACAGAGTATGGATGATAAAGCAATTGAATTAGTGCAGACTGTAGCAATCAAAACCAAATCAACATTAGAACCTCTGTGCTATTCACTGCCAAGAAAAAAAAGAAATTTATTTTCATAGAATGACAGAATCATAGAATGGTTTGGGTTGGAAGGGACCTTTAAGATCATCTAGTTCCAACCCACTGCTATAGGCAGGGACACCTTCCACTAGACCAGGTTGCTCAAAGCCCCATCCAGGCTCAACTGGAATGCCTTCAGGGAGGGGGCATCCACAACTTCTCTGGGCAACGTGTTCCAGTGTCTCACCACCTTCACAGTAAATAATTTCTTCCTGATGCCTAATTTAAATATACCCTCTTCCAGTTTAAAACTATTTCCACTTGTCCTATCACTACATACGCTTATAAGATGTTACAATCAGTGAATCCTTGGTATTGAAAGGGCCCATTAAAGGTCATCTATTTCAACTCTCCTGCAATGAACAGGGACATCCACAGCTCATGGGAAGGGTGTTCCATTCTTTGGATCATTTTTGTGGCCCTTCTCTGGAAGTGCTCCAACAGGTCTACATCTCTCCTGTACTGAAGACTCCACATCTTGACACAGTACTCCAGGTGAGGCCTTGCCAGCGCAGAATAGAGAAGCAGGATCACCTCCCTTGACCTGTTGGCCTGGCTTTCAATGCAACACAGGCTACAGCTGACTGTCTGGGCTGTGAGGGCCCATGATGGCTCATGTCCAGCTTCCCATCCACAAGTACCCCCAAATCCTTTTCAGCAGGGCTGTGCTCAATCCTTGCATCCCCCAGCTTGTATTAGTAGTGAAGGTTGCCTTGATCCAGGTACAAGACCTTCCTCTTAGCTTTGGACAGCTGCTCAAGCCTGTCTAGATCCCTCTGGATGGCATCTCATCCCTTAGGCGTGTCAACTGCACCACACAGCTTAATGTGATCCACAAACTTGCTGAGGATGCACTCGACTCCACTGTCAATGTCATTGATGAAGATATTAAAGAGTACTAAGCCCAGTACTGACCCCTGCAGGAAATCACTTGTCACCCATCCCCTTCCATATACTGAACCATTGACCACCACTCTCTGAACTCAGTGCTGCAGTCAGTTCTTCATCTGCATCTTCATTGATTAGTCCACCATCAAATGTATCATCTTTCCAGTTTGGAGAGAAGGATGTTGTGAGGTACAACGTCAAAGGCCTTACTGAAGTCCAGATAGCTGACATCAGTGGCTCTTCCCTTGTCCATTCAGGCAGTGACACAATCATAGGAGACGACTAGGTTGGTCAAGCAGGATTTGCCCTTGGTGAAGCCACTCTAGTTCTCCCATATCATCACTTTGCCTTCCATGTGCTTTAGCATAGCTCCATGATCTTTCCAAGCACAGAAATGAGACTGACAAGTCTGTAGACCACCAGGTCATCTTTTTTACCTTTCTTAAAAATGAGTGTGATGTTACCTTTTTTCACCTGGGACTTTCCTGACTGCAATGACTTTCCAAATATCATTGAGAGTGGCTTGGTGACTACATCAGCTAATTCCCTTAGGAACCTGGGATGCATCTCATCAGGATCCAGTTTCCTTGGGTGCTGAATCTGATCTTCCTTTACAATGGAAGGGATGTTGTTTCCCCAGTCCCTTCCTTCCAAACCATTCAAGGGCTGCGTGATGCAGTTATCGGAGAAGACCAGGGCAAAAAAGTTGTTGAGTGTTTTCCTGTATGTTATTACCAGCTTACCTGTGTCACTCATTAGGGGGGTACAACTGTCTTGGATTTTCCTTTTCTGGTTGATCTGCAGAAGCCTTTCTTGTTCTTCTTGGCACTCCTTGCCAAGTTTAGTTCAAGTTGAGCCTTGGCTTTTCTGACCCCATCCCGACTTATTTCTTCTTGACACAGAAATATAGATTGGAATTTTCCTACTAGAGAGTAGCAAAAGATTTTAAAATTTAACACATTATTGTGGAAGAATATTTATCTATTACATACCTGCCTAATTTAAATAGTGATTACATCATCAGAAAGTAGAAAATGGTAGTCCTTATATAAAGTTATGGTACTGTCTGGGGGAACTTGAGGAAAGTACCAGGGAAGAAGAGGATATTCTAAATACTGTTTAGAATATTTAGTTTCTATGGCCCATGGTGTAAGGTAGTCAGGCCTAATGCCTCATTACATCAGAATGTACTTCTGTATCTTCCATTATTTTGTCCTACCATTAGTCTCTTAGTTTCTAGCTGTAGTTCCTGATGACCATTCACTTGAAGAATGGAAGTCACAATAAAGCTATTGAAGGCTGCAGTGGCATAAGACTTTCTACCGAATAGACTGTCAAAGGGAAATATATCTCTACATTTTTGTGAATTACCGTAGGCTCTTGATAATAAGCTAAGAAATGTATCTGGCTCAGGGTATAAATTTTATAATAACAGCTTTTGCCATCATATTGTTCCATGATTTTTTGTGTTAAAATCCTTACACTAAGACTGAATTTTTGTGGGAGAAATCTAGATTAGATATCAAAATAATAGAGAGAATTTGATATTTCTGTACAATGGGGAGTGCTGGATTTAGATCCATGTCTAATAGCCAAGAGCACAGCTTCCCCTTGAAGTGACAAGATAAAAAATGAAAGATGAAAGACATAGTCATGGTAATTGTTAGGTCCACATTGTTTAAAATAGATACAGTTACCTCTCTCATTGTCTTCCCTAAATTCAAACTTATTTGACTGTATCAAACTAATAATATATCACTGCTGCTTTTGATTTGATACATTATTCTCAGTGTATAATCTTAATGCTGCCCGGAGTTTGCCTAGGACTGAAGAGTTCTTCACCATCACAGTTTGGTTTTCTTTGATTTTTTGGTAAACTCACTGCCTTAAATGTGTGGAGAGAATACTATAGGACTTGCAAGACACTTGTAAGTTACAAGCTTGGAAATACAGTATGGAATACAGAAGGTTGTTGAAGCCATAAAGATTACAACTAAATAATTTAATAATGCTCTAACTTTATTATGGAAGAGCTTTAAAATGTAGTGAATGTTGTAAGGAGTATTTATTTTCTCTAGTCCGGTGTGTTTTTGGTGTCAAAGGATGGATATGTATCTTAGCACTTCTGTATGCTGTAGAAGTATGCATAAACTTACATATCTTGTAAGTTTTCTTAAAGTAAATAGGTGCAAGGTGGCAACTAGATTATTTTTTTACTTAAGTAACTTTTAAAAATTGATGTAAATACCTGTGTCATGAGTGAAAAGAGATCATATTTATCTGTACTTTCTCATATGACATAGTCTGACAATCTTTATGGACATTCTAGGATCAACTTTCAACCATGTTATACTGCTATGTTCTTGTCACATGAAGTTGAAGCCTTCACAGAAGAAACAAAAGGACACATTTTGTAAATATTCCCTAATTCACCTAATACATAAAGTTCAATAGGTCATTTTGTATGCTTGAGTTTGGATTGACTGAATTTTTGCTTGTTCGAGCCTTTAGAACTCTTCCAGAAAAGCTGTACCCCTTCTCTGGTTCACGTATCTTTAAAAGTTACATTCATTTGTGCGTATATGAATAAGGAATGGAATAATACAATTTCTCTTTTTCTGTGTTGCTTGGACCTATCAATTGACTTTCCCCAATTCATGATGAGACAAGACATGCAAGAGCAACATAGGTGATCAGTTATGCAGGACAGGCTAATAAATAAGAACAAGGTAAGATCCTTACGTTTACCTGCACTAGAGTAAGAAAGAGCCTCATGATCAATATCTCATCACATTAAAATAGAGACACCATCATATCTAGGGAACTGGTATCTATGATAGTGGATGTCCAGGTCTCAGGCACATTCTGTCTCATAAACCTGTCTCAATTTGTATTGTAGTCTTTACAACAGCTTAAAGGACTCATGTCTAAATTTCTAATGGAAGGCAACAAGACTGAGATATCTTTAGTAGCAGCTTCATATGAAGAAAAAAAATTAAAATATGGATTGATAATCTCATATAAAGCATCTGATTTTAAATTAGCAGAAACATAAGGAAAATAAATAGGTTATTTACAGTATGGTCACCTTTCTAATGCAAGGATTGCTATAAACAACTGTAGTTCTAGTACTTAAACTAACGCAGAAAGGAGTCAGAATGGAAGACAAAATTCTTGAGAAATACCAGCTTGCTGTAGCAAACAGAAGGTAGATCAGTCTATGTATCTTAAACCAGACACATCCAAACACAACAATCTAAGCAGATCCAGTTGAGACATGCTTCCCAAGCAGAGATTAGTTCTGCAGTGTACAGAGCTAAAAGCTGCTGGAAGCAATGATTTTCAGTAATTAGCAGGAAATCTTTGAGATTTGGAAGTGGAACAGTCATATTATGCAATGAAAATCTGTTCAGACTCATTTGATTTATAAGCTGCTGAGATGTGCCATGTGCTGTCTATGTTCTGCGCTGGAGAACAAGCAAGAACTTTAATAACAGGGGTTTGCACTGAGCAGCACATCCGCATTTTACTTCCTCGTGTTGCTCAGCTTTGCAGCTCTAGCCGAAGCAGATAAATTGTTTTTTGCAGCCACAATTCTTCTAGCACCATTGACAAAATCTACACAGATACCATCATTTTGATATAATGTTGATCTGTAAGCTTCTTATTCAGAATTTATTCACTCAACCCATTATTACGTTCTTTGTATATTCCTGACCCCCCAAATTCCTTTCCTTACCTTGCAGTGAATCTCACTGTATCCATTTCACAATCTATAATTATCTTTCTGATTCTTAATACATACATGATTCAGGTTCCACATGAATAAATAATTTAGATGCAAACTGCCTGGGATACATTCCAGATTCTCAATGTTTTGGTTGGAAATACAGTTTGCATGAAATACTGTTTCTTAAATCTTACAGGTCTTCACAGATAGATACAGCCTTGTCACTATTTATAAATCAGTAGCGGGAGGAAAGACTGTTGAGGAGGGACTCAAATGGAAGAGAGATGCTGTGTGGAAAAATCCCATATTTTTTAAACACCATGATTAGTTGCTCTGAGTTTGCAGAGTTTTCAGTTTTAGTATGTTCTCTTCTTAATATAAGCACAAAACACTAATGGTAATTCTGTAAACACATTTTAAAATGGAAATATATTCTGACATTCCCAAATTGATTCATGACTACATCAGTTGGTAGATATTGTCATTTTTCTACTAAACTTTAACAAGGTAGTTTCTACCGAATAAAATTTGAAAGTAAGTTAAGCTGATAATGAAGTAGAAATCTGAAACAAACTACCATACAGTTGCTAGAACTCACATAATTGATTTCCTTTCTTCCTGAAACAACAGAAGCTTATTATTCTTCCTAGAATAACTTACCCACTTTGGAAAAGAGTCTCCACTTTTCCCTTTTTCTACTTTCTTCTTTCAATTATAGGTGAGTACATTCTTCAACATTCGGACATTGTTTTTTGCAGTTTTAGATAACATTTGCAATTTACTTTCAGTTTTCAGTGAATGTCTTTAGAAGCAAAGAAAAATATGACTTTTTTGCCTATTTAAATGCTGACTGCCCTATGTTCATCCTGCCAGAATCACTGGTGCCAAAACTAGCATAACAAAAATCAGATTACAGAGGTAATGGCATTCATCCTTCTACACCAAGTGAGCACTGAAATTGAGTTGTCCTCTGAATGCACGATATCCACAAAGAGATCATTAACAAGCAGAAATTGTCTTTGGTCACTAACATTTTCCAAAAATGCAACTAGAATTGCCCATACATATGCCAAAGTTAATCAGATAGAGACAGAAGCAGCCTACATCTTGGCTTCTGACACAGTTTTTTATCAACTGTGTGCTGGGATAACTTCTTTGAGTCTCGTAAGGTTTTTCTGAGATTTTTTAATCTAGCATATAGGTTTGTAAATGTTGAACCTAAAATGCAATATAGTACACTTCCTTAACACCAATGAACGTGTTGGTATCACTGGTTTAAAGGAGTCAGTGTTTGTGATGTAAAGAAAAATCAAACGTTGGTACTTAATTTCAGTAATATTACTGAAATATGAATTGCTTAATCGTATGATCATAAATAGTGAATGGAATTATAAATTGACATGATCATCATCACATTCTTTTTATAATCTATGTTTGTGTAACAGAATATATATCTATTTTTTTTGTCAATTGACTCTTTAGAAATGCAGCCCCAAGTGCTTTTTCGTAACTGAAAGCAGTGTGTCCTCAATTGCTTTCTAAAAGTGGAGAGTGTTTATCTCCTACTCCTTGTTCACACTTACAGCCTAGAAAAGCAGAAAAGTAGATGATCAGAATTTTAATTGCAGAATTGCAGAATGTTCAGCAAGTTGAATCAATACATCTATCCTTACATATTACGCATGAGAAGCTATTTTACTCATTGCATTAAAACCCATTGCATTTTTTAAAAATGAAGCTAAAAATTATAATCTTTATAATCTTTCTTTTCATGGAAATGCCATTAAAAAGAACTGAAAATCTAAAACTTCTTAACCATCCTATTTATAAGATCTCCTCAACATATCCCATGAGAGATTCATGTCTTGAATGATGAAGAATTCCATAGCTTGGGAACTCTCTGGTTTTACTGAGGATCTTTCCTTCCAAAATCATGGAAACAGAGTGATCAAAAGAAGACTGAAATGAAAAATCGTAATAAAGAATGTACATACAAAATGATTCACAAAGGTTCGGGCTTAAATTGCAGGCTATGTTTTCTACATCTTGAAAGATCCAGTTCTGAAGTATTTTGCTTCCAGCTAATTTGATGGTACATGCATGGCTGTGAAATCCAAATGCACAGCATGCAGTGCATAGAACAGCATTCTGAGTTTGTACATATCTATAAATATATAAGGATTTCACTGCTCTTGTTTAGGATTGTTTAAAAGTGCTTTAAACTTTAAAAGCACTGACTAAAAAATAATTAGAAAGTAGACAATTTAAACTTAGATTGTTTTATCCTGTAAAAGAAGCACATTATTTCCAATTACTATTCCATTAACACTGCAAAGATGATCCAAGACCACAGTTGTTATTGCTGTTAAAAGCCTTAATCATATTAATGTTATCATACCAGTCTTCTCAGCGACCACAACATCAGTGTGCATTGACATTTGACACATCGCAAAACAAATGGCTTTAAGTATTTGCAGAACTCTTTTCAAGCAGTTCTCTCTTCTTTTTTTTTTTTTTTTTTTTTTTTCACTTAAATGGCTGTTTGTCCAGAAGGGAAATTGAATTAGATGATAATATTCCATTCAATTATTCTGTAACTTTCATTTCTTACTCTATCAGAATTGTAAGCTTCTTCTAGCATTTGGTTTTCTCCCAGAGAAGTCCTAAGTAAAGACAAACGTTGCTATAACTGGGATTTTCTAAAATAGTCACATTCTATGTCAGTATTCTCAAATCCGGATTTATTTCAAGCTGCCAATCAAGAAATAAAAGAAAGATTAAACTTATGAGGACTTATGGAGACCTGAACAGCATCTTTGCCCTACAAGGTGTTTGTCATCTGCACATTTTGCTCGTTTCTAGAGAGATCCCATAAAATTGATTCTGGAGCAGAGATGCACAGAATTGCTGTAGAAAATGGAGACTTTTAAAAATATTTTCCGACAAGAACTAGGTCAAAGTGATTTTCTTTCAGAAATTATGCCAAAACATGTGAATGATTTGTTATTCTCAGACCAGTAAAATTAACAAAATTCAGAATTAAAATCAAACTGAGATATAAGCCCAGCAAAGCATGGAAATGCATTTTCCAGACATCTAAAATAGTCATTGTGCAATCTTTCAGAAATTTTGTGATGAAAATAAGCAAAGCAGCACTTGTAGAAATTGAGTCCTTTACTATTATTATTATTAGTTGTTGTTACTGGAGAAGAAAACAGAAATGTTTCCAAGCAAACAAACCCTTCTTCAGATTATCTTGTTGAGTTTTGTTATCTGAAAATTTCCCCACTCTTTGTAAGGATGTTGGTTGGATTCCTCAGGAGACAAACCTCCGGGTGTGTATAACATTCCTACTAGGTCATCAGAACCTCAGCAGAACTCATATCAGGGCAGTGTCCCTGATCCCTCTGACATTTGGTCAGAGCCAACACTGAAGAAAGCAGAAAATGAAGAAAGGATTCATATGTATGTTTCATAACATACATTCCAGATACATCAGTGTTGTTTACCTGAGTGGTTAAATCTTAAGTCTGTTTTTTGATGGAAATTTCCATTCTTATTTAAAATACCATGTATGACTACTAAACAAGGATTTAAAAAATCTTACACTGCTTCTTCATAGTTTAGAAGCAAGTTGCTGCTGAATACTAAAATTCTCAGGTTCTCATTCCCTTCAAACTCATGGCACTATCCTAAAATAATCAAACACTATGAAAGCAATTCTAGGTTTTCCAATCTTTTTTATAAATATCATAAGTATGTTTACTTTGTATTTCCCTGCACTTTTTCTGAAATTACTAGAGCTCTCACAATCCAGCCTTAACTGGCTGAGTTATTTGAGTATACAGGTGTTTGTCACAGCTAGGCAGAATTTCTACTACTTTTTCTTCTATTTTTTCTAGTAAGTGTTTCGGATCCAAAACTTTTTAAAAGAGTTGTTTATGAATTTCTAGGAAGTTTTGCCATTATTTGTTTGAAAGTGAAGCCAGTTTGTCAGCAAAGGTGCAATCTTCTGGATTTTTTGTCTTCTTTAAATGTGTTATTTTCTATTGCTCTTAGGGCACATTGGTTCCTCAGCCATTTTGCTTACAGCATTTTGCCACAAGGGAATAATAGATCCTGTTGCTCCAATGATATAGTAGCTCTCTTTAAGAGCAATTGGTCATTGTAGTCTTATTTAAAACTTTGTAAGTCTACTGCCTTTCTGAGAATAGTCACCTAATTGTAGGCAACATACAGTGTCAGTCCCATTCAGAATAATGGCAGCTGACTGAAAAAGGGCAGTTCTGCAGGGGATGTTGTCCAGTACAGTGTTACTCTTCATCTGTTTTTGGGAGAAGAGCTTTCTTGCAAAGAAGCATTTTTATGGAATATAATAGGGCTGGGGGCAGGGAGTAGCTTTTGTTTTAAAATAAAATTTTCAAGTGCACTGTATCTTAATGAATTTTCATTGTCACTAAGATACAGAAAAAACGTGAAATTTTGAGCAGCTCTTGGTCCATTTTTAAGATGATCCAAGAGAATTAAATTATGTCATTTGTTAAATTTCTTAGAGAGATTTTCATAAATTATATTTTCATGTAAGCTAACCAACTGGCTCACCAATACTCAGAATAAGCTTCTAATTTTCATAAGTAATTCTTGTAAATGATATTATTTCAATTGCAGCTTTTCCCTTGGAAATGTATCATGGAATACATATTTATAACTTCGTTATTCAAAGTCTGCCTGGTAAATGAAGTTTTACATTTACATCCTGGCTGTACACCCAGGATTTTTAAGTTTTCTAGTACTGTTTGCTTTGAGTTAGTATTCCAAGTTCTGTATTTTACTTTAGCGAGGTTAAAAACTCAGGCTGCCTTAGAAGTTGCCCAGATGCTGGTTGTTAAAGATCTACAAAGTGTTCTTGGAAGTGCATTCGGGAATAACAGAATTATTTGTGAAGGCTCTGGTTTGATATAATTCACTTCTACTAGAATCTGAGGAAATAAAATTAGGCGATCCTCTGAAAATTTATTGCTGAATGTAAGAGTGCAAATTTCCCTCTGCACAGAAGCATACATTTGATACAAGGTTTGTTTGTACTAGCTTAGTTACCTGAGATCAGAATTTAGCCTTGGAATTTTTTCACTGTAGTACTTGGAAGGTAATGGAAATCTCCCCGTAATTTTGTGGAACCAGATTACCTCCAGAGCTCCCTTCCAACCTCAGCCATTCTGCAATTCTCTGATTCTGTGATTTCAGTATGGGTAAGCACACTCATTTCTGTTAACTGTTGTGGTTTCACAGCATTTTACCATAGTATAGTTTTGTGATCTTAAATTTCAGATTTGCCTGAGACATGTTAGTTATGTGGGTAAAAATTCGGGCACACCACTTTGTACTATACCCCCTTTACTTCCATGTGTTAAAAAGCTCTATTATACTTAATTACTGCTGTATTCTAAATCTCCAGATAAATGCAATCAAAAAGACTTAAGCTAATTTTTATAGATTCACACTTTCTGTATGGACTGAAAATAGGATTAAACAAATTCATCAGGGATAAATTTTAGCTCTACTTCTTTTTCTTCTTCTCTCCTCTCCTCTCCTCTCCTCTCCTCTCCTCTCCTCTCCTCTCCTCTCCTCTCCTCTCCTCTCCTCTCCTCTCCTTTCGTCTCTTCTCCTCTCTTCTCTTCTCTTCTCTTCTCTTCTCTTCTCTTTCTCTTCTCTTCTCTTCTCTTCTCTTCTCTTCTCTTCTCTTCTCTTCTCTTCTTCTCTTCTCTTCTCTTCTCTTCTCTTCTCTTCTCTTCTCTTCTCTTTTTTCCCACTCAAAGTCAGCATTTTGAATGTGCTTGAAAATCTGACATCATAATTTTGAAATTTTATAAAACTTTCCATATGTCCTGCATTAAAAAGAAAAATTATAGTGTAACACGCAATTCCTGGTGGTCTATAAAGAATAAATCAGTAAGATCACATGAGAGAACAGATTGTAGGTTTTCAGTACTTTCCATAATGGATGTATTGCAAATAATTTTGAAAAGATGCTCAAACCTAGCTTTCATTATGAAACACTAGAAAGAATAAAAACTATGATTTAGCTGAGAATGGAAGGTGCTCATACCGTAAGCCAGCCTTGGCCTAGACATTGAGTGATTACACTGGATAATTCCCGTGTTCAGAAACAGGAAAACTCTTTCTACTTTCCATTCTCTAGTATGCCATGACTAAATGTTACACTCCCATCTTAATGAAAGTGCAGTTATGAGTGAAAACATCCTGAAGTCATTCTGTTGCTTCCTGTCAAGCTGAACAAAAAAGCTCATTATAGCCCTTCAGCTCACTTCCTCAAGCATTCATCTGCAGAGTTCTTAACAATTTATCTTAGCTATATTTTACAATCCCTGTATGAAAAGCATCAAGACAATTTACTATATAGAAGTAAACATCATTTTTTACATTAAATGCACTAACCGTGCATTTTTCCTTTTTTAAAATTGTAAACAAAATCTATAGGAAAAGAATAACAAGCTAAAATCTCCTTTTTACGGTACCAGTAAACAGAAATAATTGACAGTAATTGTGACCTCTCTGGAAAATATCCTTCCAGTTTATTATATTATGTTGCCAAATTGCTCCTTTTGAGTTAGAATCAAAGAATTATAGAATCACCAAGTTTGGAAAAGACCTCCAAGATCATCTGTTCCAATTATCCACATACTGTCAGTATTTCCCCACTAAACTACGTTTCTTAGTACCACATCTAAACATTTATTGAACACCTGCAGGAATGGTGACTTCACCACCTCCCTGGGAAGCTTTTGCCAGTGCCTGACCACTCTTTCAGAGAATAAATCTTTCCACTAATACTAGTAGTCGATTATAAGTTGCTTACAGAGGGATAGGTGAGATGGTGGCTGTCCCATACAGGCTAAATCACCTGTAGCCTTTTTGCAATCACAGTCTGCATATGTTCTCCTGCTAAGGACAGCTTAAAGCAATGCCCCTCAACCACTCTGTGGCATCAGAAGGAGAGGAAGCTGTAGTCCCTGGCTGACTTCTACAGAAATTCTGCTGATAAGTCTTTGAAAAAGGTAAGATGAGCACAAGTCATACGACAATACAAATTTTTGTAAAATAATAGAATCACTGAATATCTCATGTTGGAAGGGACCCATAAGGATAATCGAATCCAACTCCTGGGACCACACAGGACTGTCCAAAATCCAAACTGTGTCTGAGAGTGGTGTCCAAACACTTCGTGATCTCTGGTACTTGGTGCCGTGCCCACCTACCTCTGGTGCAGCACCCGTCTCTAACCCCCAGCTGCCCCTCCCCTGGCACAGCTCCATGCCGTTCCCTCGGGCCCTGTCGCTGTCACACAGCAGAGCTCAGCGTTGCCCCTCTGCTCCCTGTGGGGAGCTGCAGCTGCCATCAGGCTTCCCCTCAGCTCCTCTGCTCTGTGCTGAAACAACCAAGGGACTTCAGCTGCTTCTCATACACCTTGCCCTCCAAACAAGGCCTTTCCGTTTACTTCAGTGAAGACGTCTTACAAACGCCAAGAACTTCTCACAGCTTTGAAAAAGATTCTTTCAGGTACAATAGTATACTTCTTGTGGACAAGGAAGAAAGAGAAAAGAGACCTATTTTGTTTGCATTTGTGTTTGATAAATACCATTAATAAGAAGAGTCAAGTACTTCAAAAATAGGGAGAAAATAGGCTTATTTTTATTAACCAAATTCATGATTTGGTTTGATGACCACTTGGGGATTCTATGTTTCCTTTCCTTGAACAGTATGTTACAGCGTTTAACACAGTTCTTGCATCTTTGGGAGGTTTTCCAAGCAACTTCAGACATGTTGTTAGACATAATGCAGAGACTCTAAAAATGTTCTCCTTTTTAAAAGCAAACCTCCACAAACTGCACTAAGTTTATACAGATACAATTGCTAGAGGAAAATATAACAAATCAACCCAGAGGCTTCCAGTTGGCCAAAGTGCTCTGGTACCAGGGTAAAGAAGCAGCAGCTGAGGAGGAGGAAAGCTGGAGTGTTAAGCCATTGAGGAGTTCTAGTGCTGCGCTACTTCTGTAGCGCGTGTGGGAGCAAAACTGGTGGCTATGTTTGCACTCAAGTCAGCAGGTGTGAGTGGGTATGCACTGTCATTATCAGAATAAAACTATGTTTAGTTTCTGTGAAAAATAGTGTAGGGTTTTGCAGCAAAATCATGTTGTTGCTAGCCCTAGGCAATGGGATGTGCCTTTGCTGCAGGGAGAAATGGCTGTTCCTTCTGGCAGGGCATACTGTTGCTATGCAAGTTTTAATAAATGAGTGTGAATTAATGTTATGTGCTCTGGAGCTGAACTAAGCATGTGTATTTCCTTACCCCGCTATCTTTTCTTCCTCTTCTGTTCTATGTGGATAATATGCTGCTAAAACCATGCCAGTGTAGGATGCTGTGCAAGTGACTTCCCTATCAAATTCTATCATTTGTGGGTTGATATTCCCCCTGGAACAACAGACGAAGGCAGACGGCAGGCTAATTGATTCAGCGCTCCCCCATTGCTTCTCAGCACAAGCACTTAGCTGTAATAATTGTGAAAAAGAATTGACGCTGAGCTATAAACTGGTGACACAGAATTCAGTAAATGGTGTGTACTCCACAAACTGCCAGCTAGTCAGAGTATTGACATATATTTTTACTCTTTCAATGCATTTTTCCAACTAATATCTGTAACTAATGTAGTTTCCCAAGTTTCAGTGGCATAATGTTCACAGTGGATAACTATGGAGTGGGAGAAGGGGTTTGTTTTGTTTTTCCTCATAATAAAATCATGCCCTCAAGCTTCTACAGAACAGCAGTATTTTAGTGCACTCAGGAATTGTGGTTTAATATGCATAAATATTCCTTTTCCCCATTTAGAACCAGTAGGACCATATACTAAAAGCTCTTTCCATTAGCATAATTCCACCCAATGCAAAAATGCTGTTAATTTTCATACTAGACAACAGAATACTTACACGGACCTTGTCTCTGCATGATGTGTGCTGACAGAATTGTATTTCTCAAGAAAATTCATCAGCTAAAGTAATATTCTAGTATCTTGAAAGTGTCCAGTACGTTGCTTTAGAGGGATTTTTTTTTTAATTAAGCATCAAGATTTCTGTATCTGCATGCCTATATCTATAGCTATTCCTATATTCCTATATCTGTCATATGCCTCTAAAAAATGAATATTACTTTTGCCATTTGTGTAAAGCATCAGGATGCGGCACATTCTTTGTTATTTTTTTTGTTCAGCTAAACACAGTCCCAATTTAGAAAAAGAGGAAATACTATGATCTCATTGCCCAGTAAAAAGTACATATTCAGATACAAGGAAAAGCATTTCTTTTCATTGATTTCCACACAGAAATCATGCATTTCTACAGAACTGATGTTTTCTTCTTAATGTCATATTCTTACTCCGTTGTATTGGCAGAGAGCTTTCTCCCTTTCTGTCTTGAACACAATTCTTAGTTACAGTTTTTCTTTTCAAAGTTTTCTGATTGTTTATGCAAACAAATACAAAAATACAAAAATGAGAAGTACTTCTATTTATCTATGCCCAAAGCTCTTTCCAGAGTGCTGTCTTTCTGGTGGTGATTGATGGGAGCTATGAAAATTAACTTTCTTTCCTGGTTACCCGTAACAATAAGCAACTTCCATATCTATAATCATGTAATAGTCTCAAACCTTTATCACATTGTGAGGGTGATATTACCAAACTAAGTATTGACTCTTTGTACCAACCACACAATGTATGTTCATTCTGGGACATATGCTGTGTTTTGATCTAGGATCATGCATGCTTTTAGTATGAACCAACTTTCAATACGTCCTTTGGATTTTTATGTTGCTGGATACTGGTTAAGGCTGATTGTTATCAACCTGATCCTTTTCAGAACATATTTGTGGACCTCTGGAAACAGCAAGGTCTTGTTCTTGTAAATACGTGTTCTGCTTAATAGGAGACATTTTTGAGTTGACAGCAGAGTATTTGTCTGGGATTCAGTTATCTAAAATGCCACTGAATGCTTCCTATAAGGTAACTAACTGCTGCTTTGCCTCTTGCTGTCACTTTCAAAGAGTGCAGAACTGCAGATCTTGTCATCTCTACCACTCAAATATGACTGTATGAGATTTTCTGCAACATCTCAAATGATATAAAGCATCTATGCTTAAGTAACTGAACTTTTTAGTAAGTGAAAAAAAGCATTATTTGTACATATTCCTTTAATTATTTGACACTTGAATACCTCAGTAATTTTAGCCCTCCTGCTCTTAGTATTCACTGATTTTACTCCAAAATTTGCTTGCTCCTTATTTCCAAACATGCACAGTAAATGAAATACACTCATTTTTGTCTTTGATACTTTCTATAACAAAGTAACCTACAGCAACACTGATAGGAAACTTGAGTTATATGCTGTGTAGCTCAACTTAAATGAAGGAAAATGTCAGTGGTGAACCTCAACCTGTTTGGCTTTTCTGAAGGTCTATATATATATGGCACATGATTCACCATGAGGGTACTTTATGGTTGGTATAATCCATGTTTCAAAAAAAAAGGAGCAAAGTTTTATTTGTGAAGTCTTCATATGTTCATTTAGCTGTAATGTTTATATGTGAGATTATGGAAAGATTTTTGATTTGAAAATTGAATTTCTGTGCACTGCATTCTGGACTCTATACATGATCACTTCTGAAAACATTTTAAAATTAAAGCCATGGAGTTTGGAAACACTTTGACAAGACTGCCAAAGTTAGGCTTTTCTGGGATAGCCTGAGGGAATGCTTTTGTTATATATCTTTGCTCATCAGATATGAAAATGCTATGCTCAAAACTCTAAGGAATTTTTTTCCAAGACTGTGGTAGGTCTTACAAATTTAAATGGCAAGTGCAACATATATTGAGAAGAAACAATAGATCTCTTGCTAGAAAGTAAAAAATCAAAGTTCACTTAGACTGTAAGTTCAGAAAATGCATATATAGATTTTAAACCTAAATAATCCTCACTTGTATTTGTATTAGTTCAAAAAGCAAACAAACTCATAGTTGCATGAATTTTAAGAGGAATGTTTTCTATTTCTACAGAATCAGCTGTGACATACCTGTAAGGTGATGAAAACAAACTTATCATTGCCTATGTTATTGAATGAATGCTTGCTTGATGAACTTGCAAAAACAAACAAATTATTCTGATTGTCAGCTTGAATTTATTGCAAGTTTGGAGAATCTTGACTCTATTTTTATGCAAGATGCAGAACTCTCCTTTCAGATATAGCTTCAATACTGGCACTCACTGAGCATTAACGAGCCAGCTGTAATGATGTCTCTCAATCTCTGTGCCTATGCTGAAAGCTGAAAAAGTGAATCGAATGATAGAGCTCTTATTTATCAGTGCTCTCTTAGATATATCACAAGTATTTAATTTAAAAGGGATGGATGAGATAATCTGAGATGAATCTATGCACTTAGGCAATGAAAACAGATTTTTTCAATTGGAAGGGTGAAACATGCAAAGCTTCTGATGGTAGCAAAGCAGAAAGAGGCTGTATCTATACTCCTGACTTTTGCTGGCATCCTTATATTGACAGGTGTTTGGAGATCTGATAGAAGGTCTGGCTTAGCTGTGTTAGCTGTCCTACCACTAATTCTGGTTCCCCGACTGCCCTGGCCTGACACGAGTGCTTTCAAGTGGCTTATCTTGGAAGTACTGACATAAAACTCAGCTCTACTGGTACAGCTTCGCCTCTACTAGTCTCTCTTTGATTTGCATACAAAAATGTAAACTGCCTTTACAGTAGAGCCATTTGGAATGCATTATGAATATCCAAGAGGTGTATTTTTCCTTTAAAATCTCAATTTTTTTCCATTCCTTCTAGAAATGCTGGGATTCTTCATTTGCAGAGTACACAGAAAACAACTTCCTTCTGGTTGCAGCTGTGTATTGTATGGCTTGGATAAAAAGCAATCAAAAACATTTAACTGTATTTTATAAGATCTGTTCCAGTGAAACCACTGTTAATTTTGCAGAGAGTTGTTTTTTTCTTTTTTTTTCCTTAAACAGACAGCTTCTTTTATCAGCCAAAGAACAAGTCATTTGATTAATCATCGTTTTTATCTCTTTGAAAGGATCCTTTCCAACCATTGGGGTGAAGTCTCTTTCAAGATTCCTGAGGGCGGGATTTTTAAATAGCATCCTGACCTCACATCCAGTCTCAGGGGGTGGATCTTTACCCCCCAGCATTTCCTCTGGTAGGTATTCCAGCCTTTTTCCCCACATTGATTTTTCTCTTCACCCTCTGAACCATCTCTCCACAGCTCTCAGGGAAACAAAATTTGGTACTGATTACAGGGGGAGATCAGATGTTCCTTCCAATAAAAAGTCAAACTGGAAGGAAATGGAAAAGAGAAGTTACTCTTCAAGGACTAGCTATTTCCTTGAATCACTGTATAGGAAAAAGTGTGAGGGAAAGTAGTCAACCTAAATACTGCAAGAGAAAGCCTGGTATCTTTTAATCAAGTGCTTCATGGAGCATATCTGTGTGCACCAGGGAAACAAGACTTTAAAAATGCCTCTATAAAATCCCATCTTTATGTGACTCTATGACTCTTCTCTAAAAATTTGCATTTCCTTGCTAAAACATGGAAGTAAAACAAAAATTGGAAAGGCAAAATTTAATTAAGTAATGGAGTTTGAGTCTTTTGTATGCTTATGTAGTTGTGACTTCTATCTTAGGAAAACTGCCTTAATTTTTTTAAATAATTTTTATAATAATTTGAACTACTTTAATTCTCCTTTACAATAAATGAGAAAATTCCATGGTTTCTGTTGTCAGCACAGTACACCACATCATCTCTTGCTAGGTCTCCAGCAGTGCTATGGGTCTGTGGTGGCACAGAGGACTTAGAGGGTTGGCTTGTGGTTGAACATAGGCTAAGAATAAGAACACAGTGCCAGGTAAATAGGCTGCTCTCTAGTACTGGGCTGAAGCAGGAAATACAGATAGACTAGAAGCATTCTCAGGAGGATTTTTTGTTTTCTCCATTCTTCTCTGGAGCCATTAAAAATCATCTGTCATCAAATCTAATAAACAAGGAGTAAATAAAGGTATCTTAATTATGGTTAAAATTAAATTAAAATTCAGTTCTGTTCCTCTCCAAAGTACATATTTACATGCAGAATTAATCCATAAGTGAGTTAATGTCCTATCTATATCCTTTCAGGACCTCTTACCAGTAATGTAACTTACAGTTTTAGTTAAAGAGAAAAAATTGTCTTATGGTACAATTAGGAGGCAATCTGAAGGATGGCATACATGGTATTGATTTGTTATACAAAAGAAAATGCTCTACCTCTCTGTGCCTTGTTTTATCCATTGTGATAATTACAAGCCTCATCAATATATGTTACTCAATATGGAATTTATTTATTTATTTATTTAAGTGCTATTATTTCTTTGTTTGCTTTCTTTCTTTGAATAGAAGCTTCTGAGCAGCTTTCATGTCTTTTCATTGACTCTTTGACTCTTTGGGTGTCTTTGTCAACAGTCTGTAAAATGCTTTTCCTATTTTTTCTCCTAAGGATATTTCATTATTCAATAATCATTAGGCAATTTTGGCAGTCATCACAGTGAGAATGGTATCTGTCACAAAACAGCTCTGTGGAAGAAGAAGTATTCCCAGCACCCTCCCTTCCCTGAATTCTCTGTTTTGAATATTGTGTAGCATATCACTGATTCTACTAGTTTAAATATGCCTTAAATGCATTAATAAATTGGCTTTTCACCTAGCTACCTACAAGTTTTTCTTGTCCATTTGTAAGATCCTCAGGACTGCTGTTTTTCTGAGTGTTTGTAGAATGTCATGTTTTGGACTTAAGTCATAGCTTTTAGTGTGATTACTTAGTAAGAGTGTTTCATAATCTCTTGCTGTTAAGTGTCTTTTACTAAGAATTCGATCTGATTAAATATTCAAAACAGAGAAAAAATAGAAATTTAGCTACATGTTGAGCAATGTATACCCTAGCAAGGTAATGAAAATAAATGCTGTTTGGTCATGTCAATAACAAAAAAGTGCTCAGAACCAGCCCCATAGAGAGAGACAGATGCCACCCATCTTTTGCAAAACAAAGAATATCAGGTAGTTGAAAGCCAATAAGGAACTGTGACAAATCCAATGGAAAATTTGTGTTTCTTTGAGAAAGATTGTGAGTGTGGGAGTGGGCAGGTGGCAAGAAACTCCACATTAAAAATCAGAAACTGCTATTAACATATGCATCCTAACAACCTTATCCATAGTACTTCTCTTTAACTCTTCATTTATTCCTCTCCTGTGGACAGTTAAGCACAATCTTAATTCTGTATTGCCTCTTTCTATTGCAGTGATGACCAGAGGGTGCCACTTTCAATGCACACTGACTTTCTGAATTACTTAAATCAACTTTGCTATATGTGTGAACCAAAACCCAATACACTCGCTGTATTTTTTTGAAGGAAAACACATCTCCTGTTGAAAGTAGTACTGATCTGAGATGTGAGAGAGTCAGAACTGTATCTCTTACTCTTTGTGATTCAGTAGAAAAGTTCATCCTTGAATAGTAGTCACTTGAGCACAAAGAGAAGGAATGTACCCTTTGTCCCTTTCCTGTTGAAAAACAGTGCACTCAGTACCTGACCTTTTTTCTGAATACTGCTTTACCAAGAAACAGATATCCAGGCAACACTGCCCACGGCAAGGGGGTTGGAACTAAATAATCTTCTATCCAACCTAAACCATTCTGATTCTATGAACTCCACCCGTAAGGTTTTCAATGACTAATACCCATGCTATCATGACTGTCTCTGGCTCTTTGAACAGCAACATGTGGGCAAAATCATCTGTCCACTGGAGTCTTGTTGCTTCCCCTGTCCCCAGCCTTTTCCCTCTCTTACTAAAAGTGAGAGAGTTGCTGATTTTATGTTTGTACTAGAGGGAAGAATGTTTGACTGCTGCCTTTGGTAGCGCTGTGACCTAAACTCCATTATCAGAGATTGTTGGGCTTATACTGAACAATACCTGTCATAAGCCTAACAAAAGTACTTTACATTTAATAACTTTGCTGAATTATACCCTAATTGTTTCACATATAGCTTCTGTGTAAGGTTTCAGTGAATTAAACTAACGTGGAAAGCTTAAAATGCTTGCATTATTCTGCTATAAGGGTCATGAGGAACAAAGACAGTGAGGTGCTTTTATTTACAAAAACATTTAACTCAAACTATGTGCTAGATTTACTCCAAAATAGTCCAAATAGGGGGGAAAAAAAATCTTATTAAAGAAAAAAAAAAAAAAGAAACATTTAAAGTAATTTTTCTACAGAATTCCCCAGATATGTCGTTGAAGTTAAATACTAAGAACTAAACTGGGAAGCCTCCCAAAGAAGTACCTGGAAAACATCTTGGCAGAGCAGAGTAACACTTGTTTTCTTTTTATGTTTTTCCACTTCAGGCAAGGGGAGGAGGCAGTGCATTTATTTGTACTGTTGCATTGACAGCCAGTGTTCAGTTGTGTGTAATCTGGTGTTGGGTTTTACATTGCACAGAGGTTCCTGTATGTAAAAGGTATATTCGCGTAGCCAAACTAAGGCTTAAGATGAATTTGTGGTGCAGGCATGGGACTTGACATCTTTCTTCATAAAAGGATTGCCGCAAATGTAGATATTTTTTTTTAAACCTAGTCATAGCTATACTAATGCAATAGCGTTTATATTTGATAGTTCATCAGAAGTCTGCCACTTCCATACAGTGTTTCATTAGAAGTAAGGCCTTCAGGAGGCCTGCAGAGATCTGTCCTATGTTTTTGGAGGAAGAAAAAAAAAAAATGTCCCTTTACAGAGAAAAGCTTCCTTTTCATTTAGCCATCATTTTTGTCACAGTTTTTTTAGTCTCTTATTATCCCACCTGTTAGCAGTACAGATTCACATGATTTAATTGATGCAAATCTATAATGTAATGGTTCATCACCAATGGATTCACAAAAGCAAAATATACCTTTTCTCAAATCCTTGCAAAAATTAAATAGAAATTTTAAAGTCTAACAATTTACATCCTCATCATACATATGTTGGCATGAACAAAGAAGCTTAGCCACTTCTTCCTATCTACAGAGGCACATATACACGTGCACATGTTGAAAATAAATAGCTAAATTGCAGTGCTGCTTTTATTTTTTTAAATTCTTACCTGCCCAAACTAGTAGTGTTTGCTCCATTTTGGGAGATCTCTTAGTTTCCTTTTCCAGTTGTGTATTTGCAGCTCTTGATTTCAGTCACGCATAATGTGAACGTATACCCATATTACCTGGCAGAAATTAGATATAGAAAATGGTATGGTTTGCTGCTGTCATTGGGGGGTGTTGGAGACATTATAAACCTGATGGATTAGAAAGGAAGGGAGGGAAATGAAATACCTTTACTGTTGTTTCTTTCAAGCTCTGAATTTTTTTATTAACAAGAACAGCTAGAAATGAGTGTCAGGCTATGAGTAACTATGGCAAAGTCCCTGTTAAACAAATTTCCCCACCTCCCTCCATAATGTTCAGTATTCAGACTATATCAGCAAACGACATATATGGTAATATTCACATTTTTTATATGGAGCTTCTCAAAAACCTCAGACAACTGTAGAATACTAAAGCAAGTGATTATCAGTTTTCTTTCCCCTAAAATTAATATTTTCCTACAATTTCAAAGTGCACCTGAATGAGCCCATTATTCTTGATATTATAGAAGGTGACAATTGAAAGCAAATTGTATTGACAGACTGTTATTGAACAAAATTGCTCAACAAGAACCATCAAGGAGCAATTATGCATATTGAAACTCAACTATAATTTTATGGTACTCCAATAATGAGAAAAGTAACCATTAATTTTTTTTTTTCAGTTAATGCGTTTTTCCCTACTCTGGATTCCAGTACCTAAAAGTGGCTGTGTTTTTTTGTTGAACGAAAATTGCTAAACCTTTCTTGCTGACTAACAAATTGATTCTTTTATTGCATTCTCTAGAATATCTGAGCCCAATAGCTCGTCTAGTTTATTCTTTCCAGCATCAGTGCTATTTCACTGGCATGGCTAGCCTATAAACCCTAGTACATAATGGCATGCGTTTTCTGAGTACAGATGCCCAAGCTGAGAATGTATGTGGACTTTACCATTAGGCAGGCAAAGAGTACTTCACAGCCAAAATATGGATGATGAGTGAGTAACATAATTAGTGAGATAATGTTTTGGTTTATTAACGTTTAAACTTGAATTGTAGAATAGAGTCCTCTGAGTGTAGGACATGAAAAAAAGAGGTCTCCGTTCTCCACCCTTGCTAAATAGCTCACTTCATGCCCAGACATCATCATAAACAGTTCCAAGTGTTTTAGTCCTAGAAGAAGTTCAGGAAAATATTACTGAAACCTGTTTCAAGTCAGTATAAAGTGGTTCTTAAAAAGTCTGGATGTGTCAGCATGGTTCAGGGGTATATGAAGGTTTTGAAAAATAGCAGAAGACTCTCCAATAAGGTGCTCATATGTACTTAGAATAGTTCATGTGGCATCTTTTAGAGCTGTTCTTCAAATGTACTGGCTCCTGTTCCTGTCCCTGTGCAGGGACACGTAAGACATCTTACCATAATGCTGAAGGTGTTTCTTTTTCGTTTCTGTTTTTAATGTTCATGTAAACATAAGCAGCAGGAATGAAACAAGTAACTAACTCCATCTAATGAAATACTACTATTTGTTCTGTTTTTACCATCTGCTGCATTCTCTTTTTTTCTCTCATGAAAAGACAAGAAATAGAAAACAAATCATGGGAACAATGCAGCTGCTTTCTTTTTACAGTTCCACTTTCTTTCCTCAAAACCTTCCAGAATCTCTTTTGTAGGCACACGAGAGGAGTGAATTAGGAGGAATCAGAGGCTGCAGAAGCTGAAGTCTGCTAAAACTTATTTTGTCCACAGCACATTCTCCTGTTGTTATGTGAGAACTGGAAGAAATGTTTGCAGCACTTTGGGTACTGATTGTAAACAACCACACAGCGGGTTTTTGTGTAGTGAGTGTAAAATATACAATATAAAAATATAATAATATTTTTATTTTTTATTATATATATAACCAATATAATATAAAATTACAGAGAAACAGCTCAAAGGACAATATTTTCAAATTGTGATGATACAATGGACACATGAATTCTGATCTGCAGAAGTAATAGAACAGTATTTTCTTAGAAGAACTAGAGAACAGATTCAAAGATTTTGCTCTGCAAGTTGAAGAGTAAATATCCTGTGTATGGAGGCATTCAAGACCAAGCTGGATTTGGTTCTGGGCAGCCTGGTCTAGTAGTTGGTGACCCTGCATATAGTGGGGGGTTGAAACTAGATGATCATTGTGGTCCTTTTCAACCCAGGCCGTTCTATGATTCCATGAATGTTTCTATAATTCTATTTATGTCAAAAGTTCTATTCCCATAATGGGAATGAAAGATTTAGTTAAAAGTAAAGACTGTAGAAATGAACATATGCTAACTGCATTCTTTTTCATGGATTAATCTTACATAAAACATTAATTAAAGTGGGCTTTGCTGCATTATTTAAAAAGACAATAGGATACAACAAGATGAATATTTGTCATTGATATGACACTTCAAATCCTCCTCCTTACGCATCACTCTACCATTCAATTAGTTTACATGCTATCAAAATCCTGTGGAAAAAAAAAAAGAGAACTAAAAACATATATGCTGTGAATTTTAAACGCACTTGCTATTTCACATCATTCTGCATCGCACGGCTTCCTTTTTTCCTTTTCTGCTTATGAAAAAAATGTCAAGCAGATTGATCAGTGAAAAACACAAAACTGTAACATGAATTCTGAGGTGGCATGACACCAAGATGGGATGTTTGTAATTTATGCTGGTTTTGTTTCATTGATATTACAGTAGAGCCATGTGAGAGAATTCTAATGACAAAACTTTCTCAGGGAAAAATGAATACTTTGTCAAAACCAGTCAGCCACCTGTCACCAGGTGATGTTTGCATCAAAAACCACAAATAACCCCAGAACCTCATGCAGATTCATCTAAGTTTTGAGTAATGAATCCGTGTTCCTTTTTCTGGATCACATAAAGCACTGGTACTGCTCTCATGTGTTCAGAGCAGTTTCCCTAGATGCAGGGAGTCTGACAGGTCTGCCACTGCTGCTCCTTTTATGTTGTGCAGTAGAGAATGCTACTTTCACCAGTATCCAAGGCAGGTGTCTGGCAGGGGGAAGTGAGGTAGAAATAGTTAAGAGCTGTGCAGGAATTACAGAAACAGTCAAAGTGGGTCAATATGCCATGTATAAATAGGATTGTAGTTTCATATTGATGTATTTAGTATGTAGTATGCATACTTTAAGAATGTTTTCTTACAGTACTCCCCACTCGAGCACTTCTGGGTATCTGAAATTGCTGCGAGAATGACTTGTTTTGCTGACTTGAACCTTGTCTTTAAACTAGAGAGTTTCCCCAACTCACGTCTTGTATTGCCTTCCATTTCTGTTCATCTTTGAACCTGTTACTTCAAGTGAGGTTGTCCGTGTTTCATCTGTGTAAGCAATCACAAAAATAGGAAAATAATTCAATGCCTTCCAGAACTGCATAACCCCATGATAAAATACTCAGATATCTTTTTTCTCTCAGAGACTTCTCTACCCCATGCTGTCAACATTGATTCCAGTCCCTGTTCTGAGGATGAAAAATTCATCTTTCTCAGTATCATGAAAACAACATGGATTTTCATAATCTAAGTAATATTTATATCATCTTCTTGTTCTTCTTTTTCTTTTTGTTAGTTTTTTTGCCAGCTAGTTTGCTGGTATTATTTTTCAAAGTCATTTTTGTGCTACACTTTAAACCAAAAGCAGTATTCCATGTTGTACAAGATTCAGCACAGACTTTAATCTTTTCAGGACTCAGATTATACCAAAGTATACAAAGGATAACATCTGCTCTTTGCTGCTAAAATATGAAACTAACAGCAACTAACCAGGGGCTTTATTTTATGGCAGTCCTGTTGCTGGTCACCACCCTCTGACCTTCTAAAGATTAGGCATCCCAGATCAAGCTTTATCACGTTTAGGTCATCAGAAGTAGAGCTGTGCTTTCAGTTTGCTTCCCAGATCTGGAACTGATGGAGTTCAGTGCCTATTCATATCAGGATCTCTGATTTTCACAGAGTATGGTGCCATCTGTCCACTGCCTGCCCTTGGGACCAGTGGCTCTGTCTGCATAGAGATGTCCAATGTTAGATTCTCTCCTTGCATTTACCAGAGACTCACATTCCTACATCTCAGCTACTTCCTCCAGAGCTGTCTGCTAGTCCCCTTCCTTTATCTGTGAATGGGAGAGCCTGTTCACACAACACAAGTGCACAGTGGAATCACTGAAGTGCCTCTACAAGGTATTGAGCCATAGAACAAAGTACAGCATTGTGTGTTGCTAACCAAATGCAGCCTGACAAAGGAAACTGTGCTTTATGGATGGAGGTGATTTTCTGAACCTGTTTTTCCAAGCCTTTGAAATCAGGTTGTGTCTTACCTTACATTTTCTGACAGTTGATGTTACTATATTTGTAAAATGTTCAGAAATCATTGTGTAAAATTTGAAAACCTGTAGAAAAAGAATTGTTTACTGGGAAATGTTTACCTTCACCCGTGCTCCCATGGCTGACTCATTGCTCACCTCAGGTGCTCAATCAGAGGTTCAGACTGTGATTCAGCAGTTCCCATACAATCAACATTACAGAACGCTTAATGATATGCAGATCTTTCAATACACAGTGACTTGTTTGAAGACAAAATGCAATTTATATTGGCACGTTTGCCAAATCATACCATTCCTGTGATATCACACGGAAGAGCTGGTGTTGTGTTTGTGTTCTTGAAATGAATCATTGCTATTAAGTAGTATTTTCATTAGGAATGAGTTGATGTGTTAAGGCATATCGTTTCAAGAGACTAAAAGACGATGTCAAACATTTTTAAACCCATAAACATTATTCAGACAAAACCTGAAATCTTTTTAAAATCTCCTGATAAATGCATATATATTTTATACACACTGTTGGTCTGAGCAAAATGAACGGCAGTTTCTTGAGTGGTTTGGCAGTTTTATTTTGGGGGGGAAGAGAGGGATCTTTGTTTTGTGAGAGAATGTAGAAGAATTAAAAATTGATTTTGCAAAACAAGTATGAAAATAATTTATATTAGAAGCTATGCATCCAATGTGCATAAAGGATTTAATGAGAGCTGATGAGCGTCTATGGAAAATTACAAAATAACTTCTCTAAAGTGTAGGGTGCCAAGGAATTACTAACAGAAAACTAGAAGCATTGTTTTGAAGTTCAATAGCTCTATTTGTCGTTCTCTTCAAATGTAAATTTTTCATAAGAATGTTTTATTTGTTGATTTATCCAAAAAGAGAAATTTCTGAGTAACTGAAGCCTGAACAAATATAGCATCTGAAAGCCAGCTTTACATCCTTATTTATTGCAAGATGCTGCAGTCTGTAACAATTTAAAAATTACTAGTTGCTTGAGAAAACTTGCATGTAAAGGCAGGTTCTGCCTATTATAAGATCCTCTAGCATTACGCTGCCATTTGCTTTTCTCTATAGTATAGAATATTCCTTTCATATGGAGATTTCAGTCCCTTGACAATAAGTAAATTGCACATGTACAGGAATCTAGATCATTCATGTGCTTGAAACTAAAAAGAGTAGGCTATACTACCAGTCAGCATAAGCAAAGTGAAGAAAGCATTAATTTTTCAAATTCTCTGAACTCTAAAAGCGCAAAACCAGAGTTTAATCAACAGATGCAGATGAAAATAAATAAACTGAATAGGTAATAGATGCACACTTGCAGGTGAGATCATTTAAAAATAATAATTAAGAAAAAGCTGATAATTTGGTAATTCTTCCATTTCAGAAAGGCTATTGATAAAAATCAAGAATGCGACTGAAAGCTTTCGCACACACTCAAATGTGTCTACTGTCTGAACATTATTAAGCACTGTTTTATTCATTGAGGACCTAAACATGTGAGTGAAAACAACAAGAACACCAAATTTTATTAGAAGAAATTAGGAGAAAAAGATACTGTGAGAGACTCCAGAAAGACAAAAATAAGCCACATCAGCAAGCATCACCAGTGCATGTGGAATTCAGTGTTAACACTCAGGGAAGGGAGCCTCTAGGGAACTGCTTTAGCAGTGGGTTGGACTGGATGATCTCCATTAGTCCCTTCCAACTCCTAGAGTTCTGTGATTCTGTGAACAGAGAAACTGCTCATTCAGTTTTTTAAATACAAGGTGAGCTGTAACAGTGTAGGAAAGATAACTAGCTGTGGCTTATTGTATATTGTAGACAGTTTAATTAACACCTCATTATTAATCAAAGTGAAGAGAATGCTGGCATGTACAGAAATGGAAAATTGTGCTGGAATCTTCGTAATGCTATTCTGTACTTTCTCACCTTGAATATTGTGTTTATTTGTCATCACGGTGTCCAAATAAAACATAATGGTAATTTCAAAGATGGGGGAAAAGTCCTAAAAGAGTTTTCTTTTAGATTTGAAAAATACTGGAACAGCTAATATTTACAGAAAGTGGAAGGGGAGGACATGTGTCTTCACCACTTGAAGCAGTACTGATTTCACATAAATCCCAAAAGGGACAGGCATTGTCAGGAAAAGAAAAGTTTGCCAATTTGAGACTTTCTACTTCCTTCACTACCTTATTAACATGCACTGCATAGAGTAGAATGGCTCATGTGCAATACTAACAGTTCTAAAAGAGACCTTACAGTGCAGCCTGGTTGGCATGCCTGTTAGCCTCTCCTATTGGACAGTTCCAGAGTGGTGGCTTACTCTTGGATATAAACAATGACACAGTATTTAGTGAAGTGTCAACGTTAAAAGTTCGTCTTTATATTTGAGTGTTTTCTTAAGAAAATTAAAATAGCTTGTAATTTAGTTTTAAAGAAGGCTGAATTTGGATATGATGCTGTCCTGGAACCAAACAGGAAAGCTATTCTGGTTAAGCAAAACTTTTACTTGGGTAACTTAATGTGTACACACAAATAAATGTGTAAACATACGAACTCAGAATTCTGCTGGATTAAGGAAATATGCACTCATATGTGCATATATGCACACCAAATCTCAGAGTGCTTTTGTGCATTAACTCTATTTTTAAGTCTATCTGTATTTCCCTGAATTGTTACAATATTTTTCTTTGAGAGGAAAAATCATGGCACTGACCATGCAATTTCTTGGAGATGGCTTATGCTTCTTTTTCCTTGCCTCAAATGTATTCTAAAGTATTGTTGAAAGATACATATATATCCGAAGTATATTTAAGTTAGATAGAGCTGTTCTTAGCTAGAGGTACAGCAAGAACTCTTGTTTGGAAATAATGGTCACTTTTTTCATTCTCTTTATGTATGAGCAAATGATACAGAGTCTGCTAATTCATTATTAACAAAAAAAAAAAAAAAAAAAAAGAATTCTTAGAGAATAACACAAATAAATGAGGATTTTGAAAATGGGTAACATATTTAAATAATGTGACTAATCTGTGCCTAAGAGCTGGAAATATAAAAACCCCATAATATGTCTGTAATCCTAATGTGTTTCTTTGCTGTTTTGCAGGCAGACCAGTAATGATTGTAGTTGAATACATGGAGAATGGATCCCTTGACTCCTTTCTGCGGGTGAGATTTTGTGATCGCATTTGAATAAGAAGTCATCCTAGGTTAAGATTTTAAATCATTTATCATAAATTAATTCCTACATAATGTTATTCATGGAATTTTAGTGAAGAACAGAAGCATTTTCCCCAGGGTACATTTCTAAGGTACAGTGATACATTGGAGCATAGCTGGGAAAAAAAAAAAAAAAAAGATTTAAACTTAAGAATATAATTGATTTCTTTTACAAGAGTAGCTCCCAAATTTAGCAAAATGTATTTTGAATAGTGTTTTTGTGAAGGAAAAGATAAATTGAAGTACAAATACCTAGGCTTATGGAAGCTGTTCACTCTCTTCAATCACCTTCAAAAATACTTTGTTTTGATTCTTTTGGTTGGTGAAGTGTAGAATAGACTTGGTAATTGATTTATAATTATTTATAGTTACTTGCATTAAACAAATTGAATTAGAAAACAGTTCATGGGTGAAGTATCTCAGTGCTAATTAACCCGAAAAGGTCACTCCACAAACATTAAAGAAGAGCTATAGAAAACATGAAAATATGTTGTTACATTTGCATTTATCTTTTCTTAGAAAAGTGGAACGGGATGACCCCCTAACCTAAACTTATTTTAAAGTAGTCTCTTTGTTAAATCAAGTGCTCTGGAGACATAACCTCTGTGAATGATTTGATGGTCAAATATTTCAAATTTGTCTTGGAAAGTAAATGTCAGTCCTTACCAGCCTAGTGCCTTACCACTTCCGTCTTGTAGAATGCAAGGTGGGACTGTAGACAAGGTCTGGGGATAGATGAGGACTGTGGTTTTGTGGACATGTTTGAAAGGCTGTCCCAAAATGCCAAGCAGAGGCATTCAACAAAGAGAAATCTAGATGATGATGATGAGGGATGCTACAGTAGCAGGAAGAAGGAAATGATAAGGAAACAGAGTGAATAAGCAGGAGGGAAAGAATACCAACACCTTTGAAAGAAAACGGATACAAATAAATGAGAGACAGTCATGCAGAGAGCACTTATTTGACAGCAGTTTGGGAAAAGAGCTGACCACCAGAAAAGAACAGCATCTGGAACAGAGGATACTACTTTGAAAGCACATCAGACCCATTATTTCAGATATTGCTAGACATTGTTTTTCCATTCCTTTTGCTTTTGCATTCTCTTCAAATGTAATTTTTTCATAAGAATGCTTTATTTGTTGATTTATCCAAAAAGAGAAATTTCTGAGTAACTGAAGCCTGAACAAATATAGCATCTGAAAGCCAGCTTTACATCCTTATTCCATTCTATTTTTCACTGTTAGCATCCCTTGCTGTCCTCTTCATTGACTATCCGGAATAACATTTTGGTTTTATCTGTCAAGACATCTGACAGACGTCTAGTTTGTTGGAAAGATACCAACAATGCTATTTCTGGTGAGAATTTGACAATCTGTCGAAATGAAGTTATTTTCTGGAGGTAGTGTGGTATTGTCAGCATCTTCTGGAAACCGATTTGGTTTAAAAAATCAACCCAGTTCCCTTTCTGGCTCATCTCACTATCTGTCTGCAGGAAGCAAACAGACTGCCTCTCATTTGAGGACCTAGGGCTTCCATGCTCTGTAATTTTATCGTGGTGACCCAGGAAGATTTGCCTGAGCCCAATTGTGCTCTTTGTGCATTCATTGTGTGTGCGCGTGCAAAATTTCACGCAGGAGAATAAAAACAAATAATGAAATAATTGATTCCATAAAATTACCTTTCTCTGAGCTGCTCTATTATATCTACGTATGTTATTATTCACATTCATTTATTCATCAGAACAATTACTACTTATTGAGATACTTTACTATCAACTGACATTAGCAAAATTACAGTGTTGTTGTGAAGCAATACTTCTCACATTGCATAAGAAATTGCAGGCAAAACTGCTCAGGGGAAATGTGAGCTAATCATTTCTGCTGCTGGTTTCCATGTGTATTATTTTACAGTTTTAATTCACAACTTCTGATACGGCTTATTCTCCTGAAATGGTTTTTAAAAGGATTTTAGATAATATTCAGTGTCCCAAAGCACTGTAGATATATCATCAGCATTTCTGTTAATAATTAGCAGAGCAAATGGCTTCAAAGTAACCTCTTTAAAAAGAAACCCAGCTGCTTCATTAATAATAGTTGTTTCCTGCAGAAGTCTACACTTTTAAAAGCTTTTCTGAAGATAGAAATAAATGGAGAGGTTTTATTCATAACAACCCTAGTGAAAGATATTAGGTGAGTGTTAACAGTTTTTATGCGCTGAGATTTAGAAAGGCTTATGATATTATCTATCTTCCATATTATTTAAAATAATGACTTGTTATACTGCAAAGTCTTTTTACAGAGAGACAGTGTGGAAAAAAAATAATTTCTTGCCATAAGAAAGACTTCCTCCATGTTGCACAGCACAGCCCTCCAACCTATCATTCTCCAAAAGCATGCAAAAATAGATCAATTACCTTTCCCAAAGGGAAGCCCTGTGATGTGATGAGCAGTGTGAGTGCAGTCCAGAAGACTCATCATGGAAGAGATTTTGCAAACAAGTTATGCCAGGAATCCTGAATTCCTAAGTAGAAGTCCCCATGAAGCTTAAACCTAAGTTCTTTATAGTCTTCATTTCTTTGCTTTACACATAGGGAAATAAGGCACCAAGATGTTAAGTGATCTTCACAGTATTCTGCAAGAAATGCATGGCAGAGATCAGAGAGTAAATCAGTTTCCCGGAATACTGGGCCAGGATACACTCATCTTTCATCATTTTTAGTGCTGTGTTTTGGTTTTGATTATGCAGCCAACTCTCCCAAACTACTGCCTTGACTGCTAATCTCTGTATGAATTAAACTGCAAGCTAAACTAAATTATGCCTTCCTCAACCCACAAAATATCCCACATTCTAAACTGTTAACTTTGAGCTTTTGGGTTAAAAAAATTGGCGTGCATTTGCAATACAAAGATGCTGTAGATATTTTCATTATGGGAAGACATCAGCTCATTAGAACCAATTCTGTAAGATGATGGCAGTTAACTACAGCAGATTGTGCACCGCCAGACATCCTAAATTGCTGGAGACACATGGCACCTAATTTCCCTCAAAAAAAAAAAAAAAAGGTATTATTTTTTCAGTTATATAAAACTCATTATTGTAAGATGAACCTCAGTATCATTTTTTCTTGTGTAAGATTGATACACAGAAGTTAATCATCCTATTGTCAGGAGGAATATTCTGTGTGTCACAAGAAATGGGATGAAATTTCAGCAATTTCCTGTTCTGTTACCAACTTCACATACACTATACTTTGGCTAGAACAGATATCTTTATGTTTCTGTCACCCACCTGTGTAATGGAGATCTTAGCAATCACTTGTCCTCCAAGCATGTGAGGAAAATAAGAACCATGTGAAAAGTTAAAAGGGCAGATATCAGAACTCAGAGAAAAATGTACTCAGTAGTTAGGATAGTTGCAGTCAGACAAGTTTTTTCATTCTTGTTGATACAGTGTATAAATATGACAAGAAAGACAGTCAAGAAATGCATAAATAAATAGTAGTCTAAAAAATTCAGAACCTTTTTAATAAGCAGTGTGCTTATTAAATAGAATAACAGAATCATAGAGTCATAAAATGGCTCAGGTTGGAAGGGACCTTAAAAGCCCAGCCAGCCCCAACCCCCTGTCACAGAAAGGGCTGCTCCTACCAGCTCAGGGCCCCATCCAAGCTGGCCTTGAGCACGTCCAGAGGCAGCTGTGACAGTGCCTCATTGGTCTTTTTAGGGTTCCCCCTCATCATCCCTCTCCAGGTTTTCATTTGGGAAAGAGAATATGCGGATTAAGAAGCTCCTGAGATTGTGCAGCATTTTCCCTTGACTGTTCCCTGAAGGCATGAATGTTTAGGTTTCAAAGAAAGACGCTCCATTCTTGCCCAGTTTTGTGAATCTCTGAGTTATAGGCAGAAGGGGTTCATTTGCATTGGGTAAGCACAGGGTTTTCCTGCCTTTTTCTCCATTATCATTTGCAATAGTAATGCTCCCCTTCCTATTTGAAAACTGACACATTTCCTTTCACTTAAGAAAATGAAAATAATCTTAAAAAGCCTAGATTTATTTACAGGCATGCATAGTATGTTAAAATCCATAACATATATTTTCTTCTTCCAAAGAAAGTATTTTCTATTTAAAATTAGGAAGTGCTTAACTATTTCAAAACATTAATGGCAGCAGACTGTACAGCAAATGAGACCCACAAATTCATCACCAAATTTTAATCCCTTGAGGCATGTCTAGCAGCAGCTAAGATTAGTGTAAAAAATGTGAAAAATTATGTTATTAGAAGGAGATAATGTTATGATATATTGCTCTTTGATGCAGTAATTGTTATAAAGTTATTCTCAGACCAGCTTTGCTATCAGGCCCACCCATTTTTAACTAGAGTTTAGTTGCTGCAGCAGAATCCTGCTCTTAGTGAGGCTGAGGGTAAAGGAGAAAGGAGAAAAATGAAGATTGGTAAAAATTTCTATGAAACGATGCTGTATGGTATGTGTTGTAAATCCATCGAACATGGCCTCACTAGGCAGAGTCAGCTTTGGGGAACAGAGGTCAGATGGCCATTTCTAAGTTTAGTGGTTCCCCTTTTTATTTATCTGCATCCGGAGAACCAACATTACAGCTCATAACTAACATTCCTTATTTTGCTTTCACACACAACGTCCAGGTGCACTTTTATTTACTGGAGACATGTTCCATTCCTGCTAGGGCAAAAGCAGCATTTTCATTTATTTTGCTTTCAGAAACTACTCTAGAAAGAGGAAAGCCTGCACTGGAGACTGCTGATATGCACATTTTCTTCTGAAGCAAAAAAAAAAAAAAAAAAGTAATTAGAAACTGAGTTTGTGTGAATGTGATACCTTAATAGTGAAATGGGCAGCAGTGAATATGTACATGATCTACGAAGTATTCGGTGATGCTACTGAGCTAACATTTTTTCTCAACGAGTGTTTCACCCTGTGAAAGAGAGGCAAAAAAACAGTATTTCTGATACTGCTGTGACAAGTTCCTTTACAAATACTGGATTTTTTTAATCCTTGTGGGTATTATTCCTACTGAGCAACAATGAATTATTTACAACAGTCTTGTATTTGAAGCCAAAAGGAATTTGTGGAATATGGAAAGTTTCAGTGTGCTGTATCTTAGAGAATTTGTGGAAAATATGTAAGAAACTAGGAGACTGTAATAGAGTTTCTGTCAGCCATGTATTAAAAAGAAGGGAAAACAGAAGTCAAGAAATTACAGGACAGTCAGCTTAATGTCAAACTGCTCTAACGTTTTTAGAACAAATTATCAAAAAAGTATTTATAAGCACCTTAAAGATAACAGCGTGATAAGTATGATCCAACACGGATTTACCAAGAACTAATTATGTCAGTCTGTTTTCCCTTTGTAATGGGGTACAGGCTCTGTGGATATAGAAAAAGCATGTCATAAATCTTGTCTTTACTAATGCTTTAAATTTCTATCGTGTGAGATCCTTATGAGTAGTTAGGGAAACATGGTCTAGACAAAATTTCCATGCATGGATGCAGTACAATATGGAGACAATGGACTTCAGATGGAAATTTATATGAAGAAGTATTATTCTGTAGTCTGTTTATTTCCACATGTTTTTAATGAGTTTCTGGATCCTGAAACTGTGATTAAACTTAAAAAAGTTTTCAGACAATGCACAGATGACTAGGAAGGCAGTCAGACAGGAAGAGAAAGGTAGAATTTAAAATCTTTGCAACAAATTTAAGGCATAACTTATTAACTACTTGGTTTTAGAAACTAATTAGAAATAAGTGAGGACAAGGTCAAGATACTCCACTGAGACTGTAATAATCAGGTAAAGAGTAGAGAACAGAATATTACTGCTCAGAATGAATCTAGACGTTGCATTAGGTCAGGGATATCACATTGCTGTGAAAATGACAAATACCACATTGCAGTCAAGAAACAGGAGCATCTCCTGCAGGGTGTGTGAGGTGGCCCTCCGTCTTCACTTGACCCTAGAGAGGCCTCAAGGTACTACATCCTCCTTCGGCTATAACACTTCAGATCCTTCAGGAACTGTATGAATTCTCTGTGCAGAGTACACAACAAAATTTAAGAAAAAAAAAAAGATACTGAGAAAAAGAGGTCTATGCTCTGAAGTTGTTTTCAAGCCAAAGGAAAAGGCAAGAGAGATAGTATGTATTTAAAAAGCAGTTGTGAAAAGCATTGAAATCCATCCTCTATGCTAGTAAAATGTAGGGATCTTATTTAAGATGGTCCTTGTGGGTAGAATAAGAAATACTGGCCCTAACTGTCTTTAAGTGCAGATTAGAAAAGCATCTCAGGTGTGACACAAGGCAAGGAGGTGATCTGTATCCAATTCAAATTCCCTTCCAGCTTTAACAGTTGTATTCCAGTGCACTCAAGTAGACAGGGACACATGGTTATGACAGGACAGCCCTTTCTGGTTATCATAGGTGGGAAAGGAAGGCAGGGTAAGAGGTTACAAGGCCACTGTCACTGGTCTGACCAGATTGGAGTGTTAGCATCCTAAACTAAGCTTCAGAACAGCTTAGTCTTGCAACTTTTTTTTAATAATAAAAAATTTCCCTCTAATGGGAGGAAGATATGCATCTGTAGTGCCTTCTGATGGCAGTATAATAATTAATTGTCCTTGATGAATGGAAAAAAGGAAAGCATCAGTCCCATTTTTAAGAAAGGAAGAACCAGGGAAGTAGAGACTGGTGAGCCTCACTTCTGTGCCTGGGAAGATCATGGAGCAGATCGTCCTGGAAGCTTTGTTAAGACACATGGAAGTTGTGGAGGAGGCACAAGACAGCCAACACAGCTCCACCCAGGGCAGATTGTGCCTGATCAATCTGGTGCATTTCTATGATGGAGTGATGGCATCAGTGGACAAAGAAAAGCAACTGATACAATCTACCTGGACTTGCGCTAGGCCTTTGACGTGATCCCGCACCATATCCTTATCTCTATATTAGCATGGACTATTTGGTGGATAAAGAATTGGTTGAATTGTCATAGCAAAAGGGATGTGATCAGTGGGTCTTTTTCCATCTGAAGGCCAGATGAGTGGTGGCCCCCAGGGACCAATATCTCTTCAATATCTTTATCAACGACCTAGACAGTGGGATCAAGTGGGTCCTCAGCATGTTTGCTGATGACACTGATGAGTAGTGCAGTTGACACAATAGAAAGAAAGGATGTCATCCAGAGGGTCCTCGGCAGGCTCAAAAAGTGGGGTTCAGTAAGGCAACAGGAAGGTATTGCACTTGTCTTGGAGGAGTTTGAGTTATGTACAGACTAGGAGAAGATCTCATTGGGAGCATCCCTGTGGAAAAGGACTTGGGTATCCTGATGGATGAAAAGCTGGATGTGAGCCAACAGTGTGTATTTGCAGCCCAGAAGGCCAATTGTATCTTGGGCTGCATCAGAAGAGGAGTGGTCAGGAGGGGAAGAGAGGGAATTGTCCCCCTATATTCTGCCCTCGTATGGCCCCATCTGGAGTACTGTGTCCAAGCCTGGGTGACCTAGTACTGGAAGGATGCTGATCTGTTGGAGCAGGTCCAGGGGAGGCCACAAAAATGATCAGAGGGCTGGAGCACCTCTCCTGCAAAGAAAGCTGGAGGAAGTTGGGCTTATTTAGCTTGGAGAAGAGAAGGCTCCAGGGAAACTTCATTGCAGCCTTCTAGTACTTGAGAGGAGCTTATAAGCAGAAGGGGGGCTGACTTTTTACATGGTCTGAAAATAATAAAACAAGGGGGAATGTTTTTAAGCTAAAAGAGAGGAGATTTAGGTTAGATGTTAGGAGGAAATTCCTTACTCAGAGGACAGTGAAATACTGGCACAGGCTGCCTGGAGAAGCTGTGGATGCCTCATCCATGGAGACATTCAAGTTCGGGTTGGATGGTCCCTGAGCAGCCTGAGCTGGTGGGTGGCAGCCCTGCCCATAGCAGGGGATTCGAGCTGGGTAGGCTTTTAAGGTTCCTTCCTACCTAATCCATTTTATGATTTTATATTTTTAGTATTCTCTGAGGTATTTAGATTCTTGTGGTGTAGGATCATTCAGTAGCATTGAAAATAAACTAAATTAATTTCAGTCTTAAATATATTCAGTCTTATATGCATAATGAAATGAGTTGTTATTATTTGTATGTAATCCTAGTAGCTATTCATTCAAGATGAAATTGATTGTTGATCTGATTCAGTTCTAATTTGTTTGCAATCCACAGGATAGTATAAAGCATGAATTACACTTCCTGTTGGTACCAAGTTTCAAATTGAACATAGAAGATTTATCCCAATAAAAAGCTACAATTTACTTTGCACTGTCAAATAGTGATTGCAAAAACTAGATCTTTCATATAGTGAGCCATAGCAACCATCAGTGGTGAAGATAATCCAAGTTAGATCTAGAAACGCAATTCTCAGTGCCATTCTCTGTCAACAACAAGATCTAAATTATCTGCACTTCTCAGAATGTAACGGCATAAAAGTGCTGAGATCTTACTTTGAGTCCAGAACTGAATTTTGGTGTAGATTTATCTACTCCAGAAACAATAGTCCATAAACAATACAGGAAACTTGACTCACCACTCTGCCAAAAAGTTATTCGGTATTAAAACAGAAAAAGCCTTCTGAAAAGGAAAAAATCTGTGGTCCTGTAGAAAAGCACTGAAATCATGCAGACTAGAGTTGAAAACTATGAAGTGGAGAACAACGATAGAAACTTAAAATACCTTCCTTCTTTCCCTGAAATAGCCAACTCCCTTTACTGCCTCATTATACATCAGTGCTATTGAAGGTTCTGTAATATAATGAGAATACTTCTCACATGTAAGATTTTTGAAGGCAAACTGCAACAGCAGAAAACATTTTTCATAGACCTGCATAAATGAGAACCACACAGATACTGCATTTATATTCAGCTGATAATAAAAGTTTATTTAGCAAAGCCATTAAAGCCTGATTAAAATTTGATGGGATGATAGGATAAATGTGGTAAGTCCACTGGGGTCTGAATTGCTGCCAGTATTGATGAATACCTTTAACACCCCAATGGGAATCCTGTCAAAAGCATATTTCAAATATAAGTCATGGGAATCAGAATAAAGCCCCAGATAACAGCTGCCATATCATTTAGTTGAGCATTTCGTGTCCCTATAGGACAAGCAAATGAAACGAGATAATGGAAAGTTGCTAAAGGATTGATTTGACTCACGAATGTACGTGGGAATTTACAAATTCTGAAGATATGAGTCCAGATTTGTACATAGCATTCACCAGCCTAGTTGAATTTCCCAAGGGTTAAATGTGGCCCAGGTCTCTGTTCTGGTCACGTTAAATCAGACAAATATTTTGATATATCTGAAGATAACAGTTTGTAGATGGTAAGGGAATACATCTGGCAAGGAAACCAACACAGAAGAAGTGATTACAAAGAGACTCACGGAATAAATTGTTTTGCTGACAGTAAAAATACAGTTTTTCCAGATATGAGGGTGGTATTAAACAATGTAAAACAAGAATGAGAAGTGACAGACAGGAACAGATGTGGATGAAGATTCAGAAAAATGTTTGGAGAAAGGAAGAGAATGTAATAAAATTGTAACTGGTCTGTTAGCAAGTCTGTCATTTCTTTAAAGGTGAAGATAAGAAGCCTGAACTTTTATGTCAAGGCAGAAGCTGAAAGAAATGTGAAAGAAGGAGAGAGAGAGAGAGATTTGCAAAAGCATTTCTGCTATACTTGTAAGGAAAATACTGAGATTTGGAAGGAGCAGAAAAAAAGGTTATGTTTTATGAAAAAAATCAGTCAAGCATGGCCTAGATTTGAAAGAGAACAAATTAAAAAAGAAAAGAATGAATGCTTGTGATTTAAATGGACAAAAGGTTAAGGGAACTGTTGCAGATGACTGTGAGGTTGAAAGAATGGAACTGTGAATGATGATAAGGAAAAGGTAAGATCTAGAGGTTGCAGAGGGGAGGGTTGGTTTTGTTTGGTGGTTTGTTAGGGGGATGTTTGTTTTGCAAAAGCAACCCATGGGAGCCTTACTCCAAATCCTGTTTCTACAGTAAGCTAATGAAAAAGAGTTATTCATACAGAATAAGTGCAAAAAGAATTAACTGCAACCCAGCTCAATAAATTTTTAGTGAATTGAAGAGTTTGTATTATTAAATAAAAAGCAAAAATCAAATCCAGCATGGTTTCAATAGATGCAATACCAGATAGGGTTCATGTCATTATTTTATTAGAACAGGCTTAAAGTCTTCAAGAATCTTGTAGTTTGTCTTTCCTTGTTTAATCAGTAATGGCAACTTTTATTTAAATTATCTGTCACTGACATGTTTTGGGACCCTGAAAGATTCCTTACTCTTTTGGTAGGAAAGGAAAATCTAAGATATCTGTAACAGGGATTCCCTCATGTAAAATATATCGTCATGCTTGGATCTTGACCCTCAGCTGAATTGTCTGCAGAGCTAGATGATTACCAGTGGCTTTGGTGAAGACAACAAAGCAGGGTAGAGTTTACAGGTGTGACATGGTTAGAACTATCTGCTCATATTTGGATAGTACTTGAAGATTACAGAACATCAGTAAGAGTGGTGAGAATGTTTAAGGGAAAACGTTGCTATGAGTTTGTCATAAGTAGCTTTTTTTTGAAGATGTGTCAGTAAGTGTGCTTTGCTTGGAAAAGGCTGTGAGATGACTGTGTCGTTCATACATGGCTCATTAAATAACAAATAACATTGTCATTCTGATATATTAGCTCAGAATAGCAGCTTTGAAATCCAACCGTGCATATATTGAATTTACTGTTGTTTCTGTACTTTTGTCTTGTTTTGTTATAGCTGGATGCAATATTCTTAGTTGTTACCTAGTGAATGTTGTCTCTAATCTAGGATTTCACGTTCTATACTGCATTTGATCTTTTCTTCCAATTGATTTTATGAAAGAAATTGAGTTTCAAGGAATTCTACAAACTGCATCATCCACATCTTCTCTATCTCTTTTGTTTGCAAAGTTACTCTCTGTTTGTATCCAATGGAGTTTAATCAAACAGCAGTGACATTTAAGAACTATTTCCTCAAAATTATTTATAAGCAAACAACTTCTTCAATTTAGTAGCCTGCTGTGCGCACAGGATAATTTTTCCTTTTAATCTTTTCTTTAAGAATGTATAGATTAGTTAGTTGAGTATAATATATATTCCAGGTATATGCCTTCCTTAGGTATTGTTCAATCCTGAGATGGATGGATTAATAATATAAGAAAAAATTAAAAACCCAGTGAAAAAGACTGATGTTTTATTGGTGGTTTTTTGTTGTTGTTGTTGTTTTTTTTTTTAACATTAATTTTACACTGTTTACACTAAGCTGAGTACTCATTTCTTTTTTCTTTAAACGTTTATGTACCTGACTAGCTAGGTGTAAGCCCACACCCACTGATTCCTAATAGATATGCTAAAGTAATTTGCTGCTCAGGGATGAGCATATTTGTGCAGTTCAGTTTCTCAAATCTAATACACTTACTGGGCTTTAAATTAAAGTTTTTCCCTCCAAATTAATTTTACCTAGACATACAGAATCATAGAATAGCTCAGGTTGGAAAAGACCTTAAAGATCATCAAGTCCAACCACAACCTAACCACACCACCCTAACTCTAACAACCCTCCGCTAAATCATGTCTCTGAGCACCACATTCAAAGGGTTTTTAAACACATCCAGGGATGGTGACTCAACCACCTCCTGGGGAACCTGTTCCACCACTTAACAACCCTTGCTGTAAAGAAGTTTTTCCTGAGATCCAGCCTAAACTTACCCTGGTGCAATTTGAGGCCATTTCCCCTCATTCTGTCACCAGTGAGAAGGGACCAATCCTGCTTTTGCTGTAAGCACCTTTCAGGTTTTGGAAGAGAGCAATAAATTCTCCCCTCAGCCTCCTTTTCCCCAGACTAAACAGCCCTGGTTGCTTATGAATTAAGCAATAGAAATGTCCTGAGTGCTAATTGTATGTAGCCTGATGCTGAAAGTGTTAAAAGAGAAAATGGAAAGTTAACTTGCTTGCAGGGAAGAGTTGTTTGTTTTTGTTTGGCTCTTCTTGCTAACATAAAAGCTTGGCTTACTGAATAATCCATGAGAAGCTAAATGTCTGTTAGCTGAGGTCACAAAATACTGCTGTCAGCAGTCTGCCTTATATAAGATAGATAGAGCAGACTTCTGATTTAGGAGGTACAGAAGCACTAATTTTCATTTTGGAGATGGAAAAGTAAGGTCCACCAAGACTAACCACATAGACTAGTGCAATTAACGATATAATTCATATTTTGAAGTTCAACACGAATAGATTCCAGCAGGAATTAAAGAGTCTAATACTTTGATGGGTCTGGGCTTACGTGACTTCTCAGTCAGCTAGGAAGACTGGAGAAACCATGCATTACTTTGTGAATTTCATCCCAACCTTCCTTTTCCTTAATGTGCAGAGATTATATGGCATTATGTGCAGAACAAATTTTTCTGTGCATTTTCATTCTTGCTTTAAGAAGTGGGGAAAAGCATTCATAGTAACTGAGGGTAAAATACATTAGGTGTGGTCATTGGAATGATAATGCAGAGTGTGGAAATGTTAAAAAAAATAAAAAGGGGAGATAAGTTGCACAAGGAAAGATGAGATTGCTTGTGCTGCTGAGGAAGTTAAATGAAAAAACATGTCAGCATTGGTTGGGTTGGCTGGCAGGGCAAATACATCTTAAATACAATCCCTATCTAATGTCACTAGTACAAAGTTCATGCAAATTAGATGTGTACCTTGAACTTGCATTTTTACTTGCAGAAACACGATGGCCACTTCACAGTCATCCAGCTGGTGGGCATGCTGCGGGGAATTGCATCTGGCATGAAGTACCTCTCAGACATGGGCTATGTACACCGTGATCTGGCTGCCCGTAACATTTTGGTCAACGGCAACCTCATGTGTAAAGTCTCTGACTTTGGTTTGTCACGGGTGTTGGAGGATGATCCTGAAGCTGCTTACACAACAAGTGTAAGTTTGTCTTATCTATTTTGAACAGTCTGTTGCCTTGTGCCCCTTTTGTTTCAGATTTATCTATGCCCTAGAAATAATGGATTGAATTGGCTAACTTCATTTATCTTCAGTTACAAAGATATGCACATACAGAAGGGGAGGAAAACCTCTCACTGCTTCATCTCATGGAAGGCTTGCATCTTAAATTTAATATAATTTAGCTTACCTTCTATTGGAGTATGTAGGACCTTTTTGTCAAGGTTTAAGTCTCATCTCATTAATACTTAAAAATTCATCATGCATTACAAGGAAATTTGTTTTTGTAACAGTGAATATTTGTGGGTTTGTTGGTTGGTTGGCTGGTTTGTTGGTTGGTTGAATTTTTTCCTTCGGTGAAGTAAAATCTGGAGAAGCTTGTTCAAATTTGACTTAAAAGAAAAACTAAACTTCAACTACAGTATGAAGCAGATAGGGAACGGATCACACTGATGCCAGTAAAATGTCAAGCTCAGATGCAGCACTTTTTCATCGCAGCAAAGTATTCAACAACATTCCTCTTGTGATTATCACCACAACATTAAGAATCTCAGTAAACTGATTTCAAGTAACTTTAATTTCTATCAGTGAAACTAAAATTATTTCAGAGCCAAGTGCACTGAACTTATACAAGGCTGCTCCAAAAGTAATGCCTCCTATTGTAGGGTGCTAACCCACAATGTCAGAGGCAGATATTGGTTGTATGGCAGTAGAGGTTGAACCTTCCCACCAAAACTCTTTTAGATTCTGTTGCCATGCAACAGATGGCAGCAGAGGAGCAGTCTGACAGAAGCAAAGATGCGTCACTGAATTTCTCCATGCAGAAAAAAATGGCACCCACATTAATCTACACTTGCTGAACATTTATGGAGACCAAACAGTGAATGTGAGCACAGGGAGGCAGTGGGTGGTGCGTTTCAGCAGTGGCAAGAGTCACCTCCACTGGTACAGATTTTGATAAACATAACATACAAGCCCTTGTTCAGCATAAAGGAAAATGCATAGCTTGTGATGGTGACTGTGTTGAAAAAGAGTGTTTTGTAGCTGAGAATTTGTTCTATCAAACCGTGTTCTTTTTATCTGTTGTAGCTTCCATGGAAATAAATAGGAGGTATCACTTTCAGAGAGACCTACATAGGTTTCTGTGATAGGACAAAGTGACAGAATGCTAATAGAGACAGTAAACTAGCGTTAAGTAATTTCTCCGTAAATACTTTCATTTTGAAAAGTGATTTAGGCCAAAATGAGGAACTCATCTAATTTAACTGCAATTGTAGTAAGTACTGTTTTATTTGTTGATTCAATATTGCTGTAGTAATGGTATTGCAGAGTCTCTATGTTTAAGGCTAAAACAAATGTGTTCTGATAAATTCACTGAAGTAAAAGGCAAATGAGATTTTATAAAGCTGTCGTGCTCTGTGGCAACATGGGTTCCCTTCTCACAAAACTAAGCTAAGTGGCCCTCTTACCTAGAGGATTTTTAACATCTCAGCAAGCACAGCCTTGAGATAGAGATGTTTGACATCTTTTGCTTTATCTTGCTGTTGTCATGATCATTTTCTTCCTCTTTGCATATTGGTTTAGGGTTGTATGGGAACTGCTGAATCACGGCCTGAACCTCTGATTGATCACCTGAGGAGAGCAATGAGTCAGCCACGGGAGCACAGGTGAAGGCAATTCATCTGTGCTGCAGGAAGGGGTGGAGCCAGGCTCCACCCCTCCTAGACCCATTTAAGAGCTGGCTACTAGTAGGGAAGGATCTCTTCTGGAGATCCACTCTACTGGAGTTTTGTAAATGAGCCCAGAGTAGGGATAAGCTTTCTATTTATTATCTTTTGTTATTATAATCTGCTTTGCCTAACTCTCTTGTTTATTTTGTAATTATAGCGTCTTAATATTCATTGATTATACAGAGTAGACACTATGTTGTTCTATTGGTACATTCTCCCATATGCAGGGCAAAAATCTAGAATCAGTCTAGAAAAAGCAGTAACTGCGATAGGGGAAAGCAAGAAAGGAAACCTCTTAGGATACTGCAATACTCTGTGCTCATGCTGGAACACTTGTTAGGAGACTATTCAAGAAAGAGTGATGGAAAACCTGTCAAGTGCTCTAAAATAACACAATATAAGGACAGCATGTTTCCCTTAAAAATCAGGAAACAGCTTTTGACTTCTGTAAAGCTTTTTGTTGTTGTTTTGGTTTGGCTTTTTCTTTCCAACCTATTGAGACAATGAATGTAAATCTTATTTCCTTACTCTGCTTGCTGTCATTTATAGAAAAACTTTAAGTGAAGTGTAATTTCTGAAAAGGAAGCATGAATTAGGAGTTAGTAATACCCAACTGCCAGTCTTTGTTTTTCAGATTTGATAGGAAAAGATAAGGAATCTTATGAGATATACTAAAAAGTGTGGTGGATTTTTGCCCCATAGAGACTAAATTTTCATATTTAGTGTTGGTTTCCAAGACAACAGCAGCTCATGAAAAGACATTTCTAGCATATAAGCAAGAATTCCTGTCAATACAGAGGACATCACGGCTCTTGCATCCCTCTTTTAGGTACACTATTTTATATGACGTGAATTCATTTGAATTTGAAATATATTCACAATACTTAGAAAAAAAACATTGGTCTCCAGGAAAACTTGTATATAGCAAAATGTGTACATATGTATGAATAGATCAAGATCTGTGTCACTACTGCAAAAAGGGCTACACTGGTATCTGTTCATGGTGACACCTCGATATTCTGCAGTTGGATAAAAGCCTGCTAAAAACTGAACTGCATGACTCATAAAGAAATATAATTGTAAGCTTTTATCATTGGGTGTTTTTTTAATTTTGCCTTAGTATGTACAACATGTTCTTTCCTTAATACTTACTAGAGAATTAAATTATTGGTTACTGTTTATAGAGTCACTCAAAATGTGTGGGTTTAATTCTTCTCAAGCCGATTGGCTAAAATACCACATCCAGGGAGATTTCAGACTTATTAGATTGATTAGAGGAATAAAATAGATTGACAGCAGTAATGCATAGAAACACTGACAAGTAATGAAACTTCTGGCAGCTCAAGACTTAATTTGGTGTTTTTTTTTTTACTTTATTATATAACTTTGACATGTTAGAACATTTTCAGTATTCTTTCATTGATACATAAGTTAGGAATATGAAGGGGGGTGATGGTTTAAATTGCTCAAAAGAGAAACAAGATGCAAATGATTTTGGGATGTGAAGTAATTGTTTTCTGAATGGTCTCATTCCTATGGCAAGCATATTACCTAGTCATTTACTTTAAGAATTAACTGTAGACAATAAAGTACCCTGTTTGTTGGCAGCTGTTCGGAAAAACAAGATAGAGGGACTGTCGAAAGGTTTTGCCAAATCAGAGGTACAAAATTCAATGGGATCCTGAAGGAGTTGTCTTTAGATGAGGCAAGTCGATACCAATTTCTTTACCAGAGTTATTGAGCTCCTGTGCAGGAATCCAGCTGCTGGCAGCCACTAGACATTTCCAGACATCACACGTTGTGTATTCTAACCTTTAACAGCAGCAGAAAAGACTGTAGCATGATTTTGGTGCTAACATATAAATCAAACATTTTCAAGTACTCATTTCTCAGAGTATGCATGAGAGGTAGAAAGAAGCAAGTTACTAAGAGTTATGCTGATGTGCTCAGTCTGCTCCAGAGTATGGAGATGTAACAACTAGTTAAAGCATGTGATGGAATTTCAGTCAAGTGGTACTCAGCTTAATTGCCTTCCCATGAGTTGCTAGATTCCTTCCCCCACGAAGATAAGTGGAGGTGGAGACCCACGTTGACAGGACAAGGGGAAACGGCCAGAAATTGCAGCATAGGAAGTTCCGCACAAATGTGCGCAAGAACTTCTTTACCGTGAGGGTGATGGAGCACTGGAACAGGCTGCCCAGACGTTGTGGAGTCTCCTTCTCTGGAGATGTGCAAGATCCGCCTGGAAACCTACTTGTGTGAGCTGGTTTAGGGAGCCTGCTTTGGCAGGGAGGTTGGACTCGATGATCTCTGGAGGTTCCTTCCAACCCTTACAATTCTGTGATTCTATGATATGCAACATAGAGATGCTGTCTTTTGTGTTAGACTGGTCAAACATAACATGTGTTCAGGTTATGCTCAATGACAAATAACCAGAGCATGAAGAAGTAGCCTAAAGAATAGTGTCCTGCCACTTTGACCTTTTGACCTGTCACAATAGAAAATGTGACTAGTTCTGTGTTTCAAAGCTTTGATCACAAGCTCATCTTAGAGGTTTTCTGGTTTTACTATCAGCTTTCAGGAGGGGTCAATACAGGATTGCCAACAGAATGTAATAGAGATCACAATCAAACCAGACCCTTAGGAGGAAGCTCTCTAGACAAGAATGAAATAAATATAAATCTACATTACCTGTCCTAGTTTTGTCTGATTTGCTACTTTTGTGAGTATTCTCTCTAATAGTTGTCACTTGATCTACAAATGTATGTGGTTGAGGAAGAGCACTAAGGTTTTCATTTAGGTGCTGAGAGTCAAAAAGAGCTTAATTCAGAGAGATCTCTAAATCATGTAGTTGAATCTAATTGTAAAACATAATGTAACAGCTCCTGCTATTATATATAAAAGAGCATCCCTGCTCTTTCTTCTCCCCACACTACCTTAATTTTTTACCCCATCTCTGGAAATGTTCAAGGCCAGGTTGGATGGGGCCCCAAGCATCCTGATCAGATGGGTGGCAACCAGCCCATTGCTGGGGGATTGGGAATTAAATAGGCTTTAAGGTCCCTTCCTACCCAAACTATTCTATAGATTTAGGAACTCCATGTATGTGTTAAGTAGATAAATACAATTGGAAACTTTGTGTTTCATGAGCATGAAAATGTTCAAAATCATTGTTCGTGAACTCAATATAAATACATCCTAGCATCTTGGTAGTTAAAAGAGAGTCCCTTCCAACTCAAGTATATTCTGTAATTCTAGGAAGAAAACAAGTAACAAAGTAGCAGAGTATACATTATTTTCAAGCTTTCTCTGTAGCAGAGTGCAGAATTAGAGCACCTTATGTTTGATTTGTTATTGCAGTTCTTGATTCAAACAGTGAAAGTAACTCTAACCAATAAAAATAACCTATTCATGGTTGTGGAAATTTTTGTTTGAAAGTCTTTGAATCAGGATGGCATTTTTCTTAAAGATATGCTCTAACATGTACAGAAGGGGAGGATTGGCACACTGACATTCTGTACCATGTGCTACTTAAATGCAAAATAAATTATCCTGGCTCAAGATTTTTTTTTTTTTTTTTTTTTTTTTTGGTAAATCATTGCTTTTAAGTAGTTTAATTCTTCAAAATAGATTTGTTACTGAAAATGATAACAAAACATGTCTGTTGGAATAGCAACCCATAAGAAGCAGTTATGTGGCAAAGTACAATCCAATAGAAATACTCCAGAGTGTACAACAGTAAAAATAGATAAACTATGACAAGCATGTAAATCTGCAGAAATTAGCAGTATCTTATTGAATTCTACAGGAGCTTACTACAGAATATCAAATGCAACTATAACCACTATTATGGAGAAGAGATTCAGAAGGGTAAAACAAGATGAGCAGGCTGGGAGGATCAGTTAATATTTTGATGGGGCAAATGATGACAAAAATTAATGAAAGTAACTTTTGTAGAAAAAATGAGTGGTGCAAAAACTTTTCTTTAAAGAAAAAGATCAGAAGAAAATGATGCCTCAGTGGAGCTAACCGGTCAGCTTAAATACCAGCTAATAAAACTGAAGATCATGAACTAGCGGGAAAGTAGCCTATAAAAATGCATCTGACATTTTACTGTAGTTTGGCTATAATCTAAAGCAAACAATGGTAAAAGCAAATGGAAAATACCAGGCAAAAAATAAAAAATAATTAAAAAATCATGTTTTGTTAACTGGTTTCAGAATACAGTGCTACAATTGACTTTTTAATTAAAATGTATTAGCTTATAGCTTAACTGAATAATATACAGTTGTCTCTTGTTTACGAAATGCAGGCTTCATTGCCAGGAGGTACTGGTTTCCTTAGTGGGTTTGGAGTGTACCTGTTTCCCAGTATGTTATTTGTGCAAAAGGAAGAGACTATAATGGACATATTATACTGTTAATCCCCTTCTGCATCACTGTTTACAGTACAGTCCGGTTGATGCTGGTAGGGAATGTAAAAGGGATGGGAATATAAAGAGGTTCCTGTTTAGAAAGAAAAAAGGATCAGGTGGGGAGTCTGTGGAGTTTCCTTCCTTCAGAAGAGTAATTGTAAGTAAATCTTTGCATAAAGCTGTAAAGTGTTCTTTTTCTCCAGACAACTTTTACTTTGGAATATTTAAATGTAACACATATTCTTTTGTTCTTAGAACTGTAACTGCCCCTGGTGACCTCATGCCTTGATCAGTACTTCGGGAAAGGAAGAGACTGATTCAGTTTCCCTGTAATGCTTAAATAATACTTTCCATTGCTGAAGAAGAAAATTATATTTTACTTTTCCTCTAGCCTAGAGCACAGGATTTATTCATCAGCTGTGACGTAGCACTTACTAGTTTTAACATCACTGCTGGTGTTATATAATTAACTGGTAGAATGCTTGGGGAGAAAGAGTGTTCCTTACTAGTGGTTGTTTAACTGCTCAAAAAAGAGTTCACTTTTTCCAGTGTTAAGACTGTCTTCTGTTTAATATGCAAAACTTAGTTATTAAACCCATGGAGCTGGGCAATGCCACATCTCCAAGCAAATCTTAAGTATTTGTGCAAGGATGGAGGTTTGAGGTGAAAGTCAGTGCACTTGAAAATGATTTTTGAAATAATATTTAAGACTATGAATCTCAAAAAGCTACAGAAAGTCTTTTCAGGAAGAATTGTCCTGGGCTCCTAAGCTACTGACCTCTCGCTTGGACCATGGGAAACTGTTCATTCATTCTGCTTGCCTTGTTTGTATCTGGCAGTGATGCCAGTAGTGCAGTAATGTATAACATACTACATGCACTATGTACCTATGATATGACCAATCATAGTAGTTTACTGCTGACATATTTTTAACTAATAGTTAAAATATTGTGGTAACTAACAGTTACCAGAATATTAATCTTGACTTCAAACACTCCTGTCCTAGCGTGCACGTGAGCCTTTGCGTGCACAATTATAAATATAATTGTTTAATTTTAATTTATCAGAATTGCCTTTTTTAAGCTGTAATTTAAGAAATTGTAAAAAATGCAGGACGTGCTTGAACAGTTGCAGCAGTACTACATTCACTTAGAACTGTAATATCAACACTTGATATTAGGAATGCAGGCATACTAACATAAAACATAAAAGTTCTTTATTTATTATATGAATAAACACTGGTTTAGTTGGGCTATTGCTTATTAATGTACCACAGTTTACTTTCTACTCTAATATGAAAAATTATGACCAAGATGAAGTACATCATGAAATACCTTTACTGTGTTAAATATGTTAAGTTGGAGAGTAAGTGAAAAAAGCATGCGCAGCTCCTGATATCCTGTTAAAGGAGTTCAAATTTAGTTCTTTCAAGGTCAGAGGTGTTGCTTTCAGCAACATGTGATCTGACACTAATTACTTCTAGACAGTAGCATTCAGATACATAGAAGAAGCCGGACAACCTTCCAAAAGCTTTAAAAAAGAATGTAGCTTAGTCATGATTTTTCTAAATTATTGGCATCTTTTAAGGACAGGTTAAGAAGATAAATTTACATACTGTCAATTGTAGAAATCAGAATGGATAGGCAATTTATGAACAAGAATATCATTCATCTCCAGTGAGCCAAATAGCTCAGCTGCAGCTCTGTTATCTAACTGCTGTTAGGTGGAAGGAATTTTTGTTTTCTGTTATCGCAACATTGCCCACGTGAATTTACAGTCCACCTAGAATACTGCTGTGAAAAGTAACTTCTCTCCATCTAGCCATGTATAAAACTACTGTGTTGGAAAATTTGAAAAAGATGGAAAACAGTGCAGTTGACTTCACTGGACTTTTGTGAACCCGAACCCAAATCTTGATATATTCCACACTAGGATGTAATTCCTTTGAATTGTGTCCTTGAGCATTATCAATGAATAAACTAATTCCTGACTCTAGTCCATGTAACAGTAATTTAAGAGGAGGAGAGGGGTGGGTTCCTGTTATTCTCAGTTACTTAAAGGCAGTTTTTTAGGTGTAGTCAGTTGCACATCTCAGAGGAAGGAAGCTTGAGAGCGGTCTCATACTGTGACTTCAGATGCTATAAGAGATCATCAATGTTTTTATCTCAATCCTGTATTTTCTCTTATTGCATTGTGATGCACCGAGCATGTTCTGTCAGCTGAAGAACAAACAATTATGACTCTTAAAGAGACCACAGATAGGTCTGCTAGACCATTATTTAGTCATCTTTTTATGATTTTTTCCTTTTTTTTTTTTTTAATTGGGAATTCCTGTGTGCCAAAACACAGACACTTTGGTCTTTCCTGTTTTTTGCTTTTTTCAGTCTGTTCCCAAAAGGTTATCCTACACTGTATTTGTACATGACTGGCAATTCCTGCATTTCTAGTGGCTTTTAATTATCAATTTCTAATGCATTAGGAAGAGGCAATAAAATTTCAGAGATTATATACTTTTTTCACGAGTAATTAAATGGTAATGAAGAGAACAGAGATTCTGATAATTTTGCAAGGACTTAATTCTAGTTTATTTTTCAGCATAGATTTCTGACATCCCATATTGAAGACACAGATCTAGGGAACATAGAGTCCTTTTGTTCCTTTTCCAATAGAAGGTCTGTGGGTACTGGGAAGGTAGTTGCTTATTTGTTTTGTTGTGAGGTTGTTTGTTTGTATTTGTTATTGTTGTTTGTTTGTTGAGGAGTAGTGTTAATTATGTGACCAAAAGAAACCAGTTAAGAAATTGATGTTTCGAAGGACTGGGAGGAATACAAAGGAGGAAAGAAAACTCAATATTTTTGAATGCAAGGAAGAGTTGGTTTTATGTTTTGATTGTCTTCAGCAAATGTTAAATTGTAACGAAGTCATCCGCAAAGAGAAAGCACCAGAGGCTTTTCTCTGAGTTCTCTGACCTCCATTTAAAAATCTGAAGTTTAATTTCACAAAGATGGTGTCAAGCTACTGTCTGGCTGAATACTACAGCTATTTGCTTCTCTGGATAATGTTGCAAAGTAGCTCCGGGTTTTGGTTATGAAAGAGATCTCACAAATGCTTAAGTCCAATTTCTACAGTTTTATTAAAACGGAGGTGTAGAATAGGTTTGGATGCAGAACAATCTGGAAAACTGGAAGTGTAGTAGCTTTCTGAGCTGTGGTCTTCTGGAATATGAGCTACCTTCTCTGCAGCTGTATTCATCAAAGGTAATCAGTCATATGTTCTTTTTCCTATGGCACCTCACTTTTCACATGAAAATTTAAGAGATGCTAGCAAAAGGGACCAAAATCTGTGATACCGGTGGTGGAACCTGGACCTGACTCAACTTAAATTGTGGATTTTAGCATTTACTTTGTAAGACTGCAAGGTTTTATACTAATCCTTGAAAGAAGTTGAAGGTTTTTCACTTTCAAGGGCCTCCATTTAAAAATCTGAAGTTTAATTTCACAAAGATGATGTCTGGCTACTGTCTGGCTGAGTACTACAGCTGTTTGCTTCTCTGGGTAATGTTGCAAAGTGGCTCTGGGTTTTGGTTATGAAAGAGATCTCAGATTTAAGAAAAAAAAGGCACTGTTTAACTACTGCTCTTAAAATAAAAGAGGCTTGCAAGGGAGAGATCCAGGTAAACGTGGAATAGTGAACTTTTAGTTTGGAGTGATTTTGACTTCTGTGTTGTGATGTGAATTACTTCTGTTCCACCACTCTCCATCTCTCTTCAGGTAAAGTTTCTGATTCTGCTGTCATTGGTGTCAGTGCTTTCATATTTACTTCATCTAGAACAAGGAAGCCAGATAGTTGGTACTATTTCTGATACTTCATGCAGTCCTGCATGACCTCATGGACATAGTATCAAATTTAATGCAAATAGGATACTGCAATTATGGAATAAAGTTTGAGACAAGGTATACATGTGTTTAACTTTGCCTACTTTCATAGTTTTGTAATTAAAATGTTAACTTGGAAACAAGACTGACCTAGTTATTCACCTAAATTAATCTCCAGTGAAATCAACTAGAGGAATTTCTGCTGAACGCGTAGAAATTTCAGTCTGCTTTAAATCAGAATAACTACAGAAGGAAATTATTCATTGTTACCTGTTTGCTTATGAATTGGTTTGCTTACACATAGGAAAGCAGCCAAATTATTTTCAACTACAAAGAAGCCCTTGAGAACCTTACTTTCTCATTTTCCTGTACTTAACAGACTTCCAGAAATTTGAAATTATAAATTTATTTTTTTAGTGTTGCTTTTTGGCAGGTTTTCAGCATGTCAGTTACATGCTATGCTGTGAGTTCCTCCCTTCATTAAATACCTGGGGGTTGATTTTTAGCTTACTGTTGTTGCATTTTCCTTTGAGCAGAGTGCCACAAGAATATTGCAGCACAGTGGTTATGGTGGAGGAAAAAGAAATGCATTAGACCTAGATTTGTACAACTCTGATAAATCTAGGTCAAGCAGCATAGTCTTTGCTCAGTACTTATTCAGGCAAAACTCCCATTGGCTTTAACAAGAGTTTTGCCTGACGAAGCACTGTGGGATTTTGCCCTTAGTATCTAAAATATTTGATCTGTTCTTAGCACTTCGGAAGCATTTTAGAAAACGCATCATGTGTTGTCCTTGACTGCCCCGCTGTGGCTGTATCATCTTTGATTTAAAAGGTGACAGAATCTTCTGTCTCCACATTTAGCATGTCTTCACTGTGAGAGTTTGAAAAAGAGAGGAGGAAGAAAATCAAAAGACCTTTTCTGCATCTGGTAGTTAAAATAATTCCAAGATCTCTGTGCGTTAATTCTATATATTGCCGCACAAAAAATTATGTGTTTTTTAAATTTATTTTGGATTCCTTTTTCCTCTTCCTTCTACTGTAGAACTCAAGCTTTCCCATTTTCAGCTGTAGGTTTTTTGAGTGGATGGGAGAGAAAAACCTTTTCTCTTAAGAAGTCTTCTGGCTTTTTGTTCTCCTATAAAATGTTTCACAGATTCGTATCACTGCTTATGCCATATGAAGCTTTAGGTTCACAGTTTGAATACAGAAATCCATTCAGTGAGGTGAAGAGACTCAGTAGTTCCCCTTTTTTTCCCATTTTTGAAGAAGGCATTACATTATGAGGTCAATTAAACATGTTCAAGAAACATGCAGTATTTGGAAATAAAGAATGGCATACAAAGACATAAATTATACAGAACAACTAGTTTACACTAGTTTACATCTTACTGTTATGGGGGTTGGAGTAGATGATCTTTAAAGGTCCCTTCCAACCCAAACCACTCCATGAATATGAATATGGTTTTGCTTACTGCCTTTTTTTTTTAAGTATTTTTTCTAAATGAACTGAGCTGTAGTGCACTTTGAGATGACTATTGTCCTCTCCTATAACACAACACCACTACCTGCTTATATTTTTACTGAAACTAGCTCTGTTTTTACTCATAGTGTATTACTATCATTTCTCCTTCTCTTCTCCATTTTCACTGTATTTTCATTTATAGCAAGCCTCACTGGAACTATCACTTTTTTTTTTTTCCATCAAGCACTCTGCTTTTATTTTAAATTCCCTCTTGAAGATCAGCACCTGGGTTTTTAATGAAAACCCTTTTGAATAAACATGCGATCACCTACTCTTTAAAAAAATCTTTAGGAAAATCTCATAAATACATTGCTCATTTCTTTAGAACCTTTCTTATTGAAGCTAAACTGCCTCATAATCTTCAGAGTTTCTGCTGAAATAAATAGTTCTAATTGTGGGTAAACTGGTATTCAGTGTGAGCAGTTATCCTGAACATCCAGTAAGCTTTTTCTCCCACTGTAGCACTCACTGACAGCACAGAAGTATATATGGTAAAAGTCAGATGTAGCCTGAGGAAAACATACCGCATCCATTTCTCTGAAATGAGGAAGCTGGTAATAATATGTTGACAATTAAGAAATACTTACTTCTTTGCTTTTCATTCATATGCTATCATGATTGATCTGATCTCTGATACTTTTGTGCCCAAACTCTGCAACTCAGCTACTACATTGAACTATTTCTCATATTTCAGCCTATTTAACAGTGTCTTATTTTAAAACAGAGAGGCTGTTGAAATACTGTAGGTATACTCCCAAACATAGAGAAGTAGTGCTATTGATTAAACCCTTAGGCAGACGTTCTCTGTTTATATTCATTTTCTTCCATATAACTGTGGCATTCAGCAGCCCAGTCCTTTCTAAGTTGTGTGTCAGTGAATGAATATTGCCCAATCACTGTTCCTGCATTTGTATCTTGTGGTTAATGTACTTAATTAAGGCACATTACTCTGAATTGACCATTTAATTTCTCAGTAAATTCTTGAAGATATCATTAACATAATAAAATTTCCCTATCTGAAAAGACACCCTTCAACCTTTAATCTAACAAAGAGGAATAATTAATTCAAGCTGCAAAATAATAAATGCAAGTACATCTTTAAGAAGATGTCCTTATAAAAAGTTGAATTTTGTCTTCTGACCCTTGCTTCAATTTTTGATGTAACTTTCTCAGGCATAGCTGTCTGGCTAATTTTTTTTTTTTTTTTAACCACAAAAATTCAAATAATTCAGTTATATTATATATTCAGTTACTTTTAAAAGTAAGCAGCTCCTGGGCTGGGATTTACTCAGGATGCTTATCAAATGTCCAAATGTTGGTTATGAGTGGGGAAAAATATTTCCAGTAGTTCAGGAAGCCTGAACTTGTTAATTTGCATTGACTAACTTATTTTTTGAAATAAAAAAAATATATATTGGTCTACTTGGTTTTACCAAGTCTTTTGGATGTTGGATTTGTTTTTTTGTTTTGTTTTGTTTTTTGTTTTTCTGTGAAGCCAAGCACAAAAGGGATCATCCTGTGGCTGCATGAACTCCTGTGGCACGTCTGCTGCAAGTCATCTGTGGGAGGGATTCTCTTTGGACAGTCTTAAAACTACAACGTTATTGATTCTTCTTATTGAATGAATCAGCTATCAGTAGCATTTGATAGATTCATCTGGCTTGCAACCTTCAAGAGGCAGGCGGTGAAGTCCTTCCTGCCTTTGTTTCTCAATCCTGTTTGCTTCAGTGTCTCTATTCCTTTCTATTAACTTGCTGTGCAAGTCAGACACACATTACTCTCCTTTTTCTCCTCAATGTATGCATTTTGTGAGTGGCTGGTTTCTTCAGTAGTTTTCCCTAATTCGTAAGGGATTGCATTAAGCAAAAGTGAGTGTCCAAATGTGCCAATTTTTGCTATCAGTGCAGTTTGAGTTCAAAATTTATATTGCTCTTTTTTTGGCAATATAATGATCACAGTAACAAGCTTTGGCATAACACTGCTGGTTACATCCAAAAGTAGTAATTCTTCTCACAATTAAGGCACGCTGACTTAAACACCTGTTATACCTATTGCTATGTGTCATTCATTCAGTGCATTCCCACTTGATGTATCTGGACAGGTTACCACCAAGTACTTGGCAACAAGGACGATTAAAAGGGTACTATTCCATATTTCATATTCAGAGAAGCAGAGAGCTTCCTAACCTGTTAAAAAGCAATTTCCCAACTCCATATATTGTACAAGAACTGCACTGTGCTCTAACCATACTACCAGATATTAGAAATTATAACTGGTAACAGTAAAAAAGTATACTAGGATGGTGTGAAGATAATACAGATCAGTAATTCTAAAGTACAAAACTAACAAGTGTACAATTGAATCTGATACTTAATGCTAAACGTGCCAAACTAAAAATGCACAGGTAAGTGGAATAAACAGCTCCAGTTCTTTTCAGTGGTCATGCCATTAGGCACCTGTATGATTAAGATAGCTCAAGAACTACAATCTATGCTCTCACAAGACAGTTGTCCTCTTCAGAACTTATTTTTAAGGAAATAAGTTAGGCTTTTGGGATTCTCTCTTCTCCCCTCATCTGCCTTCTTTCCTGACCAGACAGAAATATGCTGGACATTCTCTACTTTGGACAGTTAGAAGGGCAGAGAGCAAGCAGAAAGACAAGTAAAAATTGAATGCTGTTCTTTTGGCTCAGTTCATCTGAAAGAGATAATCCTCATTTTAACTCCAGAAGTCACTCATAGGGGTGTCCCATCAATTCTACCATCACATTTAATAATCTAATTCTGACATAACTTGAATAAATTGTAACCTACAGTTGTTTTCAAAAAATGGAAATTCTTTCCAGAATTAAAAAAAAAACAACTTTAAATAAAAGTTAGCAGAAGATACAAATTCAAACAAGATGATTCTGTGATTCAGTTAGTTAGCTAGTACATATTGTTGGGATCCTATTTAAAAAGTAACTTAAAATCTGTAATTTTGTTAAGTTTTGCTGTTATCAATGAAGGAGAGGAGAGAATAATAGAATCATAGAATCACAAGGTTGCAAAGGACCTACAAGATCATCTAGTCCAACTATCCTCCTATCACCATTACTACCCACTAAGATACTAAACCATATCTCATATCACTTCATCCAGATGCCTCTTGAACACCACCAGGGACAGTGACTCCACCACCTCTCTGGGCAGGCCATTCCAGTGCCTGACCACTCTCTGACAGAGAAAGTTTTTCCTTATATCTCATCTAAATCTCCCCAGGCGCACCTTGTGGTCATTTCCTGCAGTCCTATTTGTTCCCTGGGAGAAGAGGTTGACCCCCTCCTCATCACAACCTCCCTTCAGGAAGCTGTACAATGTGATGAGGTTTCCCCTGAGCCTCCTCTTCTCCAGACTAAATAATCCTAGCTCCCTCAGCCACTCCTCATAAGACTTGTGCTCCAGACCCCTCACCAGTTTTGTTGCCCTTCCTCTGGACACACTCCAGGGCATCAATGCCTTTCTTATAGTGAAGGGCCCAAAACTGAACGCAGTACTCCAGGTGCAGCCTCACCAGAGCTGAGTACAAGTGGGTGATCACCTCCCTGCTCCTGTTGGCAACACTATTTCTAATGCAGGCCAATTTTGCTTTAAATATGGCTTCTTATTCAAGCTACTATTTATAATAAGGCTCTTTCCACAGCTACCCTTTGTTTCTGGTAGGTAGAAATATGTTCAATAGCTTCTTCTCCATTGAGATGAGTACTCAGGAGGAGCTTGATGCCTGAGGAACTTTGCTGAGATCGAATAGGCTGAAGCCAGCTGCACCAGCAGCATGATGTGGCCAGAAAATTGCGCTGGGGTGGACATACAGATTGCCAGGCATACGACTAGGCATGCCCAACACGCCGGCTTCTACCTCAACTGTCTGCGGACCTGCAGTTGTCTGCTGGTGGGCACAGCTTTTTGCCCCAAGCCCTGAAGATGCTTGTGATTCACCACCTGACAACCGTAGCCCTCTGAAGCCTGGAGCAAGGAGTTGCCCCTGTGGCTGGATGACGTCCTGGGGCACTTCTGCTGCTGCCTGGAGTACACCTCAATTGCTTCCTTTTATGATATGAGAGGGTGATTTTTTTTCTATGATTTGCAGCTCTAAAATGGGGAGGAAGTCAACAGGCATCTGAATGCACAAGGAATATCAAGAAACCCTCTTGACATTTCTTATTAGTGTAATTGAACTACATCTTCCTTTTATTAATTTTTGACTGTGCAACCTTACATTTTCTTTTACAGAATTTTCAGTATGTTATATATATTAATCTCTAGCCAACTAGTGGAAAACATAAGGAATTTTCAGCAGTTTCCCTTTGGCTTTAGGCTTAGATAAGTGCTGAATTTCATATCTTAACAATGACTTTTTTCCATGCACTAAGCTGAGAAGCTCTTGCCCCTAATTTGTAGCCTACACTATAGTGTAAGTTGGCAGCATTCCTATTCATACTTCTGCAGTACTGTTCCATCAATGAGGCATATGGATCATGCTTCTCAAGAGTTAGTCTCTGCACCATGTTGCATTCTATTGTAGACATACAGGTGCACAGTATTGCCAACTGAAACAGGAAGGAACACTTAATATGGCATAAATGGATTTTTTGGTATAAGCAATACAATCTTCCTGAATAACCTAGCCTAGAAAATGAAAAAACTTTCTGTGATCCTTTTAGTCTCTTGATCATGTTGCCCTTGTTCTTAGCATTTCAACATTATAATATGGTGAGGTATGGAAAAAGAGAGCAAGTAGAAAGATACACATAACAGCTGTGACTAACAAAAGGAATATATTCCACTGTAACTGTATTGCTTATTTGCTTAATTCATAGAATAATGGGGAAAAAAAACCTTACGCTACAATGCACTGTAAATTATTCAACAAAAGTAAAGCACGCTGTGTGTGCAAGCTTTCTTCTCAAAGTCTTTTCTAAATAGGAGCTGCAAAGGTTCATGAAACTGTCATGCTCCTAAACAATTTAGCAGGTCTGCTGCAGTCTTCTTGAGAGAAAAATACTGGGATCCTTAGCTTTAGTGATTTGATGAGATTTTAATATGTTTGCTTCTTTCTAATTACCTACAGCACACTTAGCTTCCGTCAGAAATAAATCTATGGATCACATCTGCTTCGTAATTAGAAAAAGGTTAATGGTTTTGTGTATAATTCTTGACATTACTGTCATCCACAGGATACTAATGTTGCATAGTTAAGTATATGCGACAGAATAATCTACAGTTTTATATCATAGAAACATAGAATCACAAAGTCACAAAGCTGAAAAGGACCTACAAGATCATCTAATCCAACCATTCACTCAATATGCCTTCAAATCTTGCATCCAACTAACTGATGAAAACGGTAAAAACAATTGGCCCTGAAATGGAGTCCTATGGAACTTCACTAGTGACCTGTCACCAGCCTGATGTAATGCCATTTCCAGTAACCCTGTGAGCTTGTCCCATCAGCCAGTTGTTCACCCACTGCATTGTGTTTTTGTCTAGCAGTATGTTGGGTGCATTGTCCAGAAGGAAACAGTACTAAAAGCTATGCTGAAATCAAAAAAGATCATATCTATGGCTTTCCCTAGCTCAACTAGGTGGGCAGTCTTATTGTAAGATGATTGAGATCATTAAGCAAGACTTCCCCCTCGTGAACCCATGTTGGCTGTGACCAGTGAATGTGCTGTCTTTCAGGAGTTTTTCAGTAAATCACAGAACAATCTTTTCCATAATCTTACCAGGCGCTGAAGAGAGATTGAGAGGCCTGTAATTACCAGGGTCTTCTTGCCCTCCCTTGAAAACTGGGACAGCATTTGTTAGCTTACAATCGACTGGAATCTCTCAAGGTTCCAGTCACTGTTGAATAGTAATTCAGAGAGGTCTCATGATGATGTCAGAATGAACCTGGAGTTCTGTGGGATGAATTCCCATGGCCCCATGCACTTGTATTTATTCAGCTGTAGCAGCAAATCCCAGAAAAGCTTGGGCTAGACTTAGAGTCAAGCTGCACCAGAAGCATGGTGCGGCCAGAAAATTAGGCTGAGGTGGACCTACAGATTGCCAGGCATACGGCCAGGCATGCCCATCACTTCAGCTTCTACCTCAACTGTCTGCGGACCTGCAGTTGTCTGCTGGTGGGCACAGCTTTTTGCCCCAAGCCCTGAAGATGCTTGTGATTCGCCACCTGACAACCGTAGCCCTCTGAAGCCTGGAGCAAGGAGTTGCCCCTGTGGCTGGATGACGTCCTGGGGCACTTCTGCTGCTGCCTGGAGTACACCTCAATTGCTTCCTTTTATGATATGAGAGGGTGATTTTTTTTCTATGATTTGCAGCTCTAAAACGGGGGGGAAGTCTACAGGCAATCCTTCGGCCCTTTTAGAATATCAAGAAATCCTTTTAGATTTTTTCTCAGTAGCGTCATAGAGCTACCGCTTTCATTTTTTTGTCATTTTTCACTCTTCAGCTTTCCTTTTTCATTTAAAGATTTCGGGGTTTTTTTGGGACATTAATTTTTTAGCCAACGAGTGGAAAACAAAAAGAAAGTTCTACATTTCCCCTTTGGCTTTAGGCTTAAATGGGTGCTGAATTTCCTAGACTAACAGTGATTTTTTTTCCGTGCACTAAGCTGAAAAGCTCTTCCCCCGGGTTTGTACCCTACATTAGAGTGTAAGTTGGCAGCATTCCTGTTCATACTTCTGCAGTACTGTTCCACCAGTGAGGCATGGCACACGGATCATGCTCCCAGTCTAATCTAACATGCAGTGATGTGGCCGTGTTTGTAAAAACGTGCAGTGATGGGCCCCTGTTTGTGACGGGGTGCAGTGATATGGCCGTGTTTGTGAAGGCGTGCAGTGATGGGGCCCTTTTTGTGACAGGGCGCAGTGATGGGCCCGTGTTTGTGACATGAGAAGACGAGGCAAAATGGAGGGGGGGGCTGGGGCTGTCAGGAGCTGTAAGAGAGGCAGCGCTGTGGCATTTTTCCTCAGGCCCTCAGTGAGTGCAGTACCCACCTGCTAGCGGCTACCGGCTATGGCTTGGGTGGTCTTCATCACCCTGGCACTGATGGGAATGATCCTTTTGGGAATTCCCCTCACGCATAGAATTTTGCTGTTCTTTGGCCTCATTTGGTGCTTCAGGAAGACGCAATATTTCCCGGGGAGCTGCAGCATTTTTTGGATTTTTGCTGCGATCCTTGCCGTTTTCCTGAAGCCCTTTTCCTTCCCCACGGAAGTGGGAAAAAGAACTCGGATGGTCTTCATCACGCGGGGTTTGGGGGGGATTACCCTTCGGGGGGTTCCCCTCATGCGTGGAAACACGTATGAGCACGTTCGGCTCATGTGGAGCAGCTGAGTCGGGACATGGCTCAGCTGCTGCCCAAAAGGGGGCAGGGGGCCCCGCGGCAGACCTGGGCGGCCAAGGGAGCCCCCCCCCTTGCTGCCCTTCAGCACTGGCAGATCTGGGCCTTTCCGGGAGGCTTTCTCCTGTTCTTTGGCCTCATTTGGAGCATGAGGAAGACGAGATATTTGCCAGGGAGCAGCAGCATGATCTGGATCTTTGCTGCGATCCTTGTTGTCTCCCTTAAGGCCTTCATCTTCCTCATGAAAGTGGCTCAAAAAGGCTTCATCGCCGGGGCGTTTTTGAGAATCATCCCTTTGGGAATTCACCTCAAGCGGGGCGATATGCATGAGCAGGTTCAGCTGCGTGTGGAGCAGCTGAGTCGGGACATGGCGCAGGTGCTGACCAAGACGGTGCAGTGGACCCGGCGGCAGACCGGGGGGGGCAAGGGATCCATGCTCCTTGCTGCCCTTCAGCACTGGAAGGGCTGGGCCTTTCCCGGAGGCGTTTTCCTGTTTTTGGGCCCCATTTGGAGCATGGGAAACACGAGATATTTGCCGGGGAGCAGCAGCATTATGTGGATCGGTGCTGCGCCCCTTGCCGTCTTCCTTAAGCCCTTCATCTTCCTCATGAAAGTGGCTCGGAAGGCCTTCACCCCCCGGGAGTTTAGGGGAATCATCCTTCTGGGAATTCACCTCATGCGTGGCGATATGTATGAGCAGGTTCAGCTGCGTGGGGAGCAGCTGAGTCGGGACATGGATCAGCTGCTGACCAAGACGGTGCAGTGGACCCAGCGGCAGACCGGGGCGGTCAAGGGATCCATGCTCCGTGCTGCCCTTCAGCACTGGCAGATCTGGGCCTTTCCCGGAGGTTTTCCCCTGTTCTTTGGCCTCATATGGAGCATGAGGAAGACGAGACATTTGCCAGGGAGCAGCAGCATGATTTGGGTCTTTGCTGCGACCTTTGTTGTCTTCCTTAAGACCTTCATCTTCCCCATGAAAGTGGCTCGAATGGTTTTTATCGCCATGGCGTTTATGGGAATCATCCGTCCGGGAATTCACCTCACGCGTGGCGAAATGCATGAGCAGGTTCAGCTGCGTGTGGAGCAGCTGAGTGGGGGCACGGCCCAGCTACTGCCCAAAACGGTGCAGTGGGGCCAGCAGCAGACCCGGGCGGCCAAGGGAGCCCCGCTCTTTGCTGCCCCTCAGCACTGGCAGATCTGGGCCTTTCCCGGGGGCTTTTTCCTTTTTTTTGGCCTCATTTGGGGCATCAGGGAAAGGAGATGTTTTCCAGGGAGCAGCAGCATTATTTGGATCTGTGGTGCGATCCTTACCCTTTTCCTTAAGGCCTTCTTCTTCCTCACAAAGGTGGCACGTATGCTGGCCTGTATGGGCAGCAGCCTGAAAAGGCCCCAAAAGAGGAGGGGGACGATGAGGGGAAAAGGGCAGGGACTCAGACGAGACAAGGAACCTGGGCAGAGTTTGGGCCTACAGCACCGAGTGGCCCGCACCATACATGGCTGACAAGTGCCCGCTGGTGGAGGAGCTGGTGGATGATTTTCTGCGCACCGCCCGGGGACAAACCCGCCACAGCTTCACGCCCCCGCTGCAGCCGGCCCCCGGGGTCTGCGTCTATGAAGAATGGGGCACCCACAAAGGCAAGCTCATCTACCCGCTGCCCGTGCCCGTGAGGCCTCCTCCGGGGCCCACCTTCCCTGTGGAGCTGGAAAAAGTGGAGGAGACGGGGGCGAGCAGGTCCCTTCTGCGCGTGCAGCTGGGGGGCACCTGCACGAGGGAGCGGCTGTGGGGGGACATGCTCTGCTTTTTTCACCACGATCAGGGGGAGTTGAGAGAAAAACAGGGGCCCAGCTTTCTCCAAACCTTCTGCACGGGGTCCTATCTGCAAGTGGAGAAAAAAGCGCTCTGGCTCCAGGACCCGGTGAAAGCAGCCTGGAGGCATCTGCCCCAGTCGCGTGACTGCCGCCGGGAGCTGCTGCCCCCCCACCGCTCATGCAAGATCCGGCTGACCACCCCCTCCAACTGCACCTTCACCATCGAGATGACTCTTGGAGTGCAGCTTGATGAATCGGACACATTCCTGAGCATTTAAGGGGGTCAGGATACGCTGCTGTTTTCTTCTCTGTTTGTCTCTTTCCAAATATGCCCTTCTCTTACTAAAATAAATTGGATACTATTGTTAACACCAGCGTCCCCCGTGTAAGAGTTTTCTTTTTTTTTGCTATAACACAAATCCACACCTAGGAATAGTTTTGCTTTGAACACGGCTTTTTTTTAATCTGTCATTTATTGCTAAGGGTCTTTTCCGCAGCTGCCTTTTGTTTCTGGTAGGTAGGAATATGTTTAATAGCATCAAGACATGTTCTGTGCCACTGAGATGAGGATGCAGGAGGAGTTTGATGCCTGAGGAACTTTGCTGAGCATCGAATAGGCTGAAGCCAGCTGCACCAGCAGCAGGGTGCGCTGAGGCGGACCTACAGTTTGCCAGGCATACGGCCAGGCATGCCCATCACTTCAGCTTCTACCCCAACTGTCTGCGGACCCGCAGTTGTCTGCTGGTGGGCACAGCTTTTTGCCCCAACCCCCGAAGATGCTTGTGATTCGCCACCCGACAACCCTAGCCCCCTGAAGCCTGGAGCAAGGAGTTGCCCCCGTGGCTGGATGACGTCCTGGGGCACTTCTGCTGCTGCCTGGAGTACACCTCAATTGCTTCCTTTTATGATATGAGAGGGTGATTTTTTTTCTATGATTTTCAGCTCTAAAAGGGGGAGAAAATCTACAGGCAATCCTTCAGAGCATCTAGAATTTCAAGAAATCCTCTTAGACTGTTTTTAGTAGCGTCATAAAGCTACCGCTTTCATTCTTTTGTCAGTTTTTTACTCTTCAGCTTTCCATTTTCATTTACAGATTTTTTGGTATGTTAGGTACATTAATTTTTTAGCCAA